>NW_006159723.1:86606-92894 GCF_000334495.1 Tupaia belangeri chinensis
GAGAATGTGCTTTCTCCCTTTCTCTCTGCCTGTCTTATGCCTTCTGGAAAATAAAAATAAGTATCTTTTTTATACATTCTCTCATTAAATCCTCATATCAACAACTTACATATTATCTTCATTTTACAGATCAATAATTGAGGTTTAGAATGCTAATTTTTCCAAAATCCCTAGATAGCAAGTAACTTCCTTTTCCAGTTACTCTGTATTTGCCTTGTCATCACTTTTTAAATAGATTGAAAACTCAAGGTTGGTTTTTTACCACTTGAAACACCTGGCCCAGTGTTGTGGGCAAACCCATAAGCAGATAGTTTAGGTTAACTGAAATGAATGATACCATTTTTTAAAAAGATGAGAAAAGGCAATGCTAGTCTTTAATTTGTAAAATTGGTATGGCACAAGGTTTACAGGGAGATATTAGAACTAGGTCCACATTTAGTTTGGGTTTTGTGACTATATTAAAACAGCAAAACAAGGGTTTGGAAATAACCTTTTTACAAATGATCATTCTCTATAAGTAAGCTACTGTAGATAAACCAATCCATTTCCTTTCCGAAACACTATAAATAACAATGATATACCCGCATATCTAGTGAAAAAGAACATTTCTCTTTTTTACCCTTACATATGTTGACTATTTTGGATAGAATTTATTATAACTAATTTCCATTCACTGTGAAAAAATTAATCTTTGTTGAATTGGTTTGATTTGAATCAGAGAAACTAGAAAATTAAATCTTTTGAAATAATATTTTTAAAGCAAATGAGATATTTCAAGGCTATGTCCAATCACATGATTTAAGGAACAAATTTTCTTCTTGTTTGCTTAACTACTGGTGGAATTTACTAAGGATTCACTATAATATTTGCTAAGATTAGATGAGCAGGTGTGGCATGTTATATTTCATCAATGTTAGTGACCACCTGCCGCTAAGAAACTGCTTTTTAACTTGAATGTCATTCAGATGTATTTTTCAAACTTTCATCTCGTGCAAACCCCATCAGGGGATTGGTAGGGAAATGTGCTTACCATTAACAAAGAAAGGGATTGTTTCAAACAGTGTGTATAAGAACCGATTGAGGAGCTATCATGATGTTCAATTTGCTTGACTCTATCCAGGGCAGCATAAATCAAACTGGATTCCTAAATGTTTGATAAGATCTACTTGTGAAGACAACAATGAATAAAATAAGCAGACTGTGAGTGTCCATCTGATTGATGGCCTGTGTTCAGCTTCTATGAGGGTGAGCACACGTCGATCTGATCAGACAAATAAATATCCTGAGAGATATTAAGCACATGGTATTAGGATTGGAAGGGACTTTGGGGATCACCTGGTGAGTGCTCTCACTTAATAATTTAGTAAATCCAGTGTCAGCGGGATAGCTTCCTACTCAAGGTTTCACTTTGAGATACTGAAAAAGCCAAGCTGAAACTTTATATTTCCTGCCTCCAAACCACTGTGCTTTCCAGTTAGTGATTTTTGAGATGAAGATATTGAGCAAGGGAGGAATGGTTTATAAGGAGGGGAGGGAGCAATGGGAAAAAAGGAGAAATGCTAATCAAAAAAGTTAACTGAGAACTTAACTTTATATTCTTCCCATGATAAGTCTACTCAAACATTTACTTATAAGATCCTAAGAAATTATCATGGGACGTTGTAAGTTAAGTCTATTTGCTCAAGAGTCATTTGCATTTTATTCAATTAATTCCCTCACCATAACATAGTTATGTATTTTGCTGAGGAACACCTATATCATCTTGTTCACATTAATTAAAAATCTTGATTTTAGTCAATGATATGCTGGAGCTAGCTTATACCAGGTGAGCCGATTGTTAAATTTTCAGGAACTTTGTGAGCTAGCTGTTAAATAGTCATTACTAAAAATTAAATGATATAAACTCACAATATTGTATACTAAAAAGTTTTATAAAGAGTCCTCAAAATTAGTCAGTTTCTACTAATTATACTGTATTTTACTGGAATCTATATGTAAGTATTTACTATGATCTATTTTACTTTTTTATTTTTTGGAGAGGTTTTTTGCTATAGGGTATGTGCACTCAGCAGACAGAGACAGACAGAGAGATAGAAAGTGAGAAATCATCCCCTTCTCCCTCAGGAAGATGGCCATGCCACAATCCCTTCACCTCCATTCTCTTCACAGGATTTTGGGCACACACGCACATGCACCCAGCATGAGTTTAAGCCACCCCAGTCTGGGACTCAAACCACGGTTGACTACATGGGAGTCCAGTGACATAGCCATTACACTATCTGCTGGTCCCATGATCTATTTTACTATTATTTTGAGGTCTCTTTGTCTACTGTACCTATATGGTAGAAAAACCATATAATCTAGTATGCTATATAAATATCTTCCCAACTTTCTATTCAATCACATACATTTAGTAACTTGAAATCAGTCATAATGAGCGACTCAGGAAACACTGCACAGCAGGGCTTGGTGTATTGATATCTTTCTCCTCCCAGAGAAATGACTTTTCAACATTTTGTGGCATACGACTGCTTATAATCCACTTACAGTCCACATCATTTAAATGTGTCCCTCTAACATTTATGTGTTGAGATTTGGTTATGGCAGGATTAAGAGGATAAAACCTGAGTCCAAGTGTGGTGTGGAAAAGTGGGGCGAGGAGATTGTGAGTAAGGTCAGCAGGGAGAATCCTCCATGCTTGACGCCTGGTGGGTTTCTAAGATGAGAGAATGAAACAGAGACAGACACAGAAGCGTGACTGATTTATCACCAAGTCATAATACAGCAAAAATGACTCACCGGATCAGCCCTAGGGCTTTGGACCTCCAAACCATGAGCTGAATAAATGTCTCTTCTAAATTACTTAGACTCAGGTATTTTTGGTTATCAGTAACAGAATAGACCAGAAAAATATCAAACCTCAAGAAATACTTGAGACCTCAAGTCTGCTACAACTTACCACTGCTACATGTACACTGAAGTATTTCAATTTTCTAGCAGGCTGGCGCTTGCTTATATAATCTTTCATAGAGTGTCATGTTATCTCACTCAACATTGCTTCTGGTCAAAAAATTCACTTCACAGCAAAACAAGTTTAGCAATGGGCCCGTGGTCATGGAATTCTACGGTCTAACTTTGTTCCCCACCATCGTGAAGAATCTGGCTTAGTAGAAAAAGGGAATAGTCTTTTTAAGATTCTTACACTGTCAAGGCCAGCAGGTTGCCTGATGCTTAAGGTACTGGACTCCCATATGGTCAACCCTGGTTCAAGTACCAGACCTGGCAGCTTGAAAACCATATGGGGTACATGTTCATGTGTGCTCCAAATCCTAGGAGGAGAATAGAAGAGAAGGTACTGTGGTGTTGACTCTCTCCCAGGGTTTATTTCTCACTTTCCTGCTCACTGTCTGTCTCTGTTTCTCTCTAATGAGCACACTATGGCAAAAACCTTAAAAAAATATATATTCCTATGGTGTCAGCTAGGTGATTATACTTAGCAGTGACAGCACAAGAATTTCCAGAAAGTTCTGAATTAGAGTCCAATATATGGTGCTATTTGTCCCACTATCAGGATTCACCAGTCCAGGAATTAGGGGAAAATGGGAGTGGCATTATGCACTGTTAACACGAATAAACCACGAGGAAGATGTTTCTCCTGTTCCTGTGACTTTATACTCTGCAGGCCTAATGGACTGAGTTCCAAAGGGAGGAATTCTTCCACCATGAGAAAAACATAATGACCCTACTGAACAGAAAGTTAAGAATTCCTCCTGGCTACTTGGGACCTTTCATGCACTGAACCATCAGGAAACACAGGAGCTATTATGCTGGGTAGGCTGATCTTGACTACCAAGGGTAAATTAGACTGCTACTCCAAAATGGAGGTATAGAGGAATATGAATGAGACACAGAAGACTGCTTAAGCATGTCTTAGCATTACCATGGCCCATGATTAAGGCCAATGGAAAACTACAACAACACAAACCTAGGCAATACTACAAATGACCCAGACCTTCATTTCTGATAGTTATAAATACCAGCTATGACCTTCATTTCTGAAGGTCTGGGTCATACCCTGCAGATCAAAAAACAGATCTAACTCAGACACTTCCTCCAGGCAAAAGAAATATGGAAAGGGTAGTAAAAGAAGGTATTGATGGTTATAAATATCAGCTATGACCATGTGACTAGTTATAGAAATGAGACCTTTAACTGTCATGAGTACTCCTCCTGATTTTGTTATATGTTGGTATACGTGATCATGTATCTGTGTTTGTGTGTATGCATATGTAATATTTCCTAATCTTTCCATCTTTTATTATCTTATAATATAACATAAGATATATTGACTTGACAGTATAATACTTAAATGTTGATTTTACATCATAATATCAATAGGATGTTGAGAAGAGGAGTATATATCACTCAAGGATTTTACCTATGCTCCTAGAAAAGCAGTTGAATTTTTTGCTATGTATATGACAGTTGTAGAACATTAGATTGAATTATGACCTTTTCATTGTCTTTATTTGGAGATTAAGTATGGTTTAAGAAGTGTTTAGGGATGCCAGCATGACAAGGGATAAACCTGTGATAGTTAAATTTGACTGGGCCACCTGGTGCCCACATATTTGGTTAAGGATCATTTTGGTTGTGTCTATTAAGCTGTTTCTGGACATGATTAACATTTGAATTCATAATTTGTATAAAGCAGATTTTATTATCTATGTGGGTGAGCCTCACCCAATCCATTGAAGGCCTGCAAAGAAAAAAAAAAAAAAAACAAACAAAAAAAAACAAAGGCAGGGTGAGAGAGAATTCTCTTTTGGTCTCTTTGATCAGGGGCATTGGTCTCTTATCTTATATATATATATATATATGTAGATAAATGATAGATAGACAGACAGATACAGATATTTCTTCTAGGGTCTGTTTCTCTGGAGAATTCATTCTAGTACAGATAGCTTTCATACAATGGCAAAAAAATGGATTGTAAAGGCAGATGAACCAAAGTTCCTATTCTATTCATGCCAATTTGTAACCTCAGTAACATTTCTTAACTTTCAACATTTAGTTTCCTTACATACATGATTGTAATAATCTCTCTCATGGTGCCGTTGTGGATGTTACATAAAAGAAATAATGTTAAATGTTTTAACAGCGATTTTACCACTACTTAATAAACTTAGTATGACATCCTTCCTATTCCATAGCAGGGACATTTCTATTTGTCCAAAAACAATAACTACAGCCAAACACCCCATTAAAAAGCAGCCCCCATGTATGAATTTGTACTTAAATCCAGACTTCTGCGAGTGTAATAGGATGAAATGTTACTCTAAATTTGCCACAGATATCACAACCACATGAGGAACATGACTTTAAAACACACGCATCACAGTATGGCTCTCCAAAGGAAGTGGATTAGACCCTTAAATCATTAGTCCATCATGCGTAGCTCAGCTCTATCAACCCACAAACACCCTGCCAGTTACCTCTGAAATGCTCTTCGTACAGCACATTAGAGTGTTTGCCTTGTCAATCCTCATGATGTTCTCTGTCCACAGAGTCACTCTATTTACAGAAGCTTGCACAGCAAAACGATAGATTTATGAAAATGTCATGGAGGTCCCTTTTTTTTCCCCAAAAATAGCTACCCTGGAGGTTTATATTCAGCTTTTAAACTAGCCATTATTCTAGTATAACACTACATGTGTTTTTAAATTTTTTAAAAAAGGAAAAAGATAAGACAGTTGATAAAGATGCAGATATTGAGTTTTTCTTCAGAAAAAGTACAATAGATTGCCACAAAACCATACTGCAGGGAATACTACATTTGAAGGGATCTCTACACCTTCAGAGAGGCTCTGACTTCATGAACTGATACAGTCACTGGAGATACACTGACGAGAAAAACACTATGTACACTCTTGGGTATGCCTAACACCAGAGTGAGATGCAATGTTTTTACATGTGAATGTATCAGAGCCTGGAAAAAATGGACAGAGTTCTTTTAGAACCTATCCTGGTCCTGAAGAAAAGAGAAAGAAAAGAGGGGTTGGAGAAAAAGAGAGAGGCTATAAAAGGCTACAAAATGGTTAAGGGAACAGCTTTTATTGCAAATACATGCTAAATTACTGCTGATTTTTAATCCCCTAGTCCTTGTATAAAAATATTTTGGATATTTCTTTCAAAAATGTTATTTCTCCTCTTCTCTAAGCCCTCTTCCACTTAGAGTCCTTGTGTTTGAATTGAAGGCTATTGACCTACAGTTCCCTCCTGCCAAAG
>NW_006159723.1:92905-125469 GCF_000334495.1 Tupaia belangeri chinensis
GCTGAAGAACCTAATCTGGATGACCCAAGCAGTCAGGCAAATACGCCCATGTTTGTGCTCACACTCTTATTTCCATTCAGGACATGTAGGCAATCAATACAGAGAGTAAAATAACCAGAACATGCTTGAATACTTATGTCTGTATGCCTGAATTACCACCTCCCAGACAACCTCAAATGGTGCTAACAGAGCACAATGACAAAATCACCCACACCTACTACGCCTATCTGAAAAATTATCTTTCCCTGTCGTGGCCCAGGGTCCTATAAAAGTCCACTAATCCCTTCTTATGTAGTGTGATCTTTAATTTGCAGAACTAGCATATTTTTTAATGATTTTTTTTCTTTACTGACATTGATTATTGGATGTTAGTATACTCCCAATTCTTTTCTAATTGACATGATTATTAAATATTGGTTTACTTCTTCTAAATAATTATAAAATTAAAATATATTTATTCACTAATTACTAAAAATGTATTTAAAATGAATCTTAAAATATGTAGTCATTTATTTACATTAAAGCAAAGAATTTTCACTTAAGTCTTAGACAATTTTCTGTTCAAGAAGACTTATGTAGTCACTTTAAACATTGCAAAAGTGTTGTAAAGAGTAGTAGAGATTCTATTTTCTGTTTAAACTGCAATGTAAGTAATCATCTCTTGATCCTTTGTTTTTATCAAAGATCTCAGCTGTTTGAATTGTAGCGTAAACTTTAAATGATAAGCCTGCAATAAAATCACTTGAAATACCGAATAGAATAAAAAAAAAATCCTATAAATACCTATAAACTCCAAAAATACTGATTGGATTTTCTTTGGTAAACAAAACCTAGAGCTTGAGTACAGAGATAAGATGAAGAGTTCTGTCAATTTAAAGCTCTTAGGGACTCTCTCTGTGAGCAATGTTTTGCATAGTATTGAGATTGTGTACAGGGAGTATGGAAGTGTGTGTGTGTGGTGTGTGTGTGTCCTTGTCTCATTGGGAAACATTACAGAAGGTGAATAGTGTGTAGTGTTCAATGTGTACTTCTTACTTTTACTCTATGTTTATCAATCTTAATATATTAGATGAAACGATGTTTATCTCTTAATTTCTTCATCAGGAAAATGACGATAGATTCTCTCTCTCCATTTTAGTGAACCCAATTAAAGATTCAAAGCTCTCAGAATCCAAACTACTATTCAGATGTCAACTCTCTTTCTTGATATATTGAGAGATTTCCATATCTACATGAAGATCCCCACCACTGTATTTCACGTTTATGAAGGACTCCATATTAAACCAAGTAGAATCACCCTCTGTAATCTGCCTTCAGTTCCCCTATATCAGACTGGAAAGAGAAAGGTTACGACTCCAGATTCTTATTCTAGTTTAAAAGGGTGAAGAATTTCAGCTGTGCCAATTTTTCCATTTCAGCTTTGAATTCAATGAATAAACAGAAGCTGGTGTAGGAGTACTGTTTAACTCCCTGTTCAATAGATCATCTTTTAATAGATTTTTTTCTAACAAAATATGTGGATGTAAGTTAAAAAGAGAGGTAGAAAAGTTAACATATCAACTTTCTGAACACCTACACATGTTAACAGACATGAGAATCAGCATAAGAGATAAATTAGTGCTCACAAGACAGCACTATTAATAAGAAACATATAAACATATGAATGCCTTATCCATAAAGCCCTATTAGACTTCATCTTGGTTGGACTTGAATAACAATGTTTTTGCTCTTAGTTTTGTGAAACTTCCAGTAGCGTCCCTAAGCTTCTTAATGACTGCTAAATAACTTGCTGATCATGAATTGATAAATGCCTCAAGGGAAAAAAATTCTAATCCACACGTTTATATATGTTCATATACCTTCTCTCTGGTTTTTTTAAGGGAATAAGCTAAGATGAAGTCTAATAGTAATTATCTCAGACTTTCAGACAGGACCCATGACTTTCGTATTAAGGAAAAAGGAGAAATAAACAAAATCAGATGGAAACCTTCCATCAACTTAATTCAATCTTAGCTTGCACTGGAAATACCTCTCCCTAGTCTAGAGTAAATCTCACCAAAAAAAAAAAAAAAAAAAAACATGACCATGCAGATTTTCAAGTAATCTCCAGAATATTTTTGGTACACAGTCGTTTGTATTCTGTAAAATGTATCAAAATCAATCAAGAGACTCTAAAAGAAAGAATCATGTAAGTTAGTAAATAATCAATAAAATATGAAAGAAATATACAACATGGAAAAGTCCATGAAGGCAAAATTGTTTCTTTGAAAAGTTAAAAAAGAAAGGAAGAAAAAAAAAACATTAAAAAGGAAGATGATATGATGATGTGATGAAGGAGAAGAGGAGAGAAAGGGTGGAAGGTGGAAACAAGAGAGGGAAATAGGAATGAAAAGAAACAGCACTGTAAGTCCCACATGCATTAAAAATAGAACATATGGGGGCAGCAGGTGGTGTGGTGGTAAAAGTGTTGTACTCCCATATGGTCAACAGCAGTTTGAGTCTCAGACCTGATGGCTTGCAAATCACACCAGGCATGTGTATGTATGCCCAAAACCCTAAGAGAAGAATTGGAGGAGAAGGGAGGAGAAGAATGTGGGGGCTCTTTCTCATTCTCTCTCTCTCTCTCTCTCTCTCCAGCGAGTGCACACACACTGTGACAAAAAAAATAAATAAAAAACTAATATATATATATATGATAAAAAAACAAAAAATTAAAAACCTTTATAATCTTATAAAAGTTAAAAATTAGGATAAAATACAGAAAAGTATACTAAAAATACCACTAATTTTGGATGAGTTAATATTGAAAAATAAAGTGAATCCTTATTTAAAAAAAACTTACTAGAAAAAAAATACTTTAATTCTGAAAGGCATTTCAGAGGAATTCTCACAAGTAATTAAGAAAGTAATGATACCAATCATGCACTATTTGTATGTAGAAAAAAATGTATGCTCTACAAGTTTTTTTCTTCTTTTTTTTTTTTTTTTTGAGAGGTTTTTGCTATAGAGTGTATGTGCTGACTAGAAAGACAGAGTGAGAGACAGAGAGAGAGAAAGTGAGAAATCACCCCCTCCCCCCAGGGAGGGATGGCCACGCCGCAATACCTTCTCCTCCATTCTCCTCTTGGGATCTTGGGTATGCAAGCACATGTACCTGGTGTGAGTTTAAGCCACCGGGTCCAGGACTCGAACCGCAGTTAACTACATGGGAGTCCAGTGACATAGCCATTATGCCAACTGCTGGTCCCAACTCTACCAATCTTTTTATGTGAGCAAAATAAATTTTACAATAAAATTATTAAATAACACACCTGAAAAGAACAGGCTAAATTACAGGGGTGGCAGTGCTATGCAAGGCTGGAAGCCACATGACCTAATAAAAATAAACAAATTTATTCTGATCTCATAAAAAGAGTTTGGACACTCTGGTTGACCTGAAAGCATGCTGGGCTCACAAGGGGGTGCAGCATCCTGAGGAGCTGGAGGGTTGCAGAGTAAGGGATCATGGCATGGTGAGAACCTGTTGTGGGTGCTCGCTCACTCTTGCTCACTTTCTCTCTCTCCCTTTCTCTATCTCTTTCTCTTTCATGTGTGCTTGCACATGCTCCTTTTTTATTTTTTAAAACATATATAGTGTGCATATGCTCACCAGAGACAGAGACAGAGAGAAAGAGAGAGAGAAATACTCTTGGGGGACATGGCCACCCTCCGTTTTTTTTGTTTGTTTGTTTGTTTGTTTTTAACTCCATTATCCCCTTGGGATTTCAGGCAAGCATACTCATGCCTTGTGTGTTTTTTGAGCTGCCAGGTCCAGGACTGCAACTGCACAGTCATCCATGTGAGATTCAGCTGTCTTAACCACAATGCTACCTGGCTGGCCCACACATTCTTAAAAAAAATAAAAAAATAGAAAAACTTTAAATACCTAGGAAGATATTTAACAAAAGATACACACAAGACCTTTAAATAGTAAAGCTAAATATATTGTTTGTGGCACAGTAAGACCTAAATACTGCAAATAAGTTTTATTATTATTAATGTTTCATATTCAATGCAATTACAATAAAAATTCAAACAACTTTTGAAACTGACAATATTATTCATAAATTTATATTAGAATACAAAGGGTCAAGATTTACCAAGACCACCTTGAAAAAAAAACGAAACTGACAAACATGTACTATCATATATTGTGTTTTATTACAACACTCTAATAATATAAACAGTGTGTGTTTGGCCCAAGGAAAATTCAACTAGATTAAGAAACCAGAGCCATGCATCCAGAATACATATATATATATAAGCATTTGATAAAGGATACATAGTGGAGTAGTGAGAAAAGGATGGGCTTTGCAATAAATGTTGTTGGATAAATTGGATAGCCATATGTGAAATGCAGTATGTTTGAGCCCAGCCTACTGCACATACACAAATATCAGTGCCAACGGGATAGTAGAACTAAAACTGGAAATAAGCTTTAGTACCATAAGCTTTCAGGAGATAATATTAAAAAAAATAATAATCTTCTGGGTCTTAATAGTGTAGGCAGATATTTCTTACATAAGACACAACATGTATAAACACTAAAGACAAATATTGATATGCTGAACTATAATGTATGCAAATACAATGTATTTAATGTATAGAATAAAATAATCTGCAAACAAGAAGGTACTTGCAATACATAGATATGACAAAAGGTCTTGCTCCAAAAAAATTAGTCTTACCTCATTGACTTAGCAACTGAGATATGGTCTTGGAAATGCATATTTAAGTGCTTCTTCATGTGTGAGCAAACATAAAAAGTACTTACGTACATGGCATACATATTGCCCACCTAAGCTGTGTGGTATAATCTTAGGAGACCAGTCATTTATGCAGTCCATCATTGGCTGGAGTGTTATGTGATGTGTGAATGAATAAATTATACAAAAAGGCGATGAGAAAGAACCTAGTAGGAAAAGAGATGATGTTCAAGGGACAGGAACAGTTCCGAAAAAAGGAAGTCAAAAGGTAGAAAAGCATTTTTTTTTAATGCTTCAAATTGGAGGCAACAAGGAAATGCGAATTAAAAGTTAAATATGACATCACACCAAAGCCACTGAGATGGGAGAATGTAAAATAAATTACTATACCAAATAGTAGCTGAAATGTGGAAAACTATAATTCCAATTCTCTGTTGAAAAGTAAAAATTGATGTAACTTCCTTAGGAAGCTTTTTGCAACTACTTATTAAATCTAAGCATATGCCTGACATTTTACTCCTTAGATTATATCAAAAACTAAAAAAAAAAATTCACATGTATTTTTATATACATTTTTATATAAACATATATATGCCAAGAGACAAAAGAATGCTCACTACAGATCTGTTCATAGTACTCCTACTATTGTTTAAATTATGCTCCCCCAAAATATTTGTGTCAAAGTTCTAAATTCAGTACTCCATAAGGTGACCTGACTTGAAAATCAGATCCTTGTAGATATAATTAGTTTAAATGAAGTCATCTGGAATAGGCTGGGCCTCTAATATGATTTGTGTCCTTACAAAAAGAACAGAGAAAGAAATGGTACAGAGAAAGGAGAACATGAAGACACAGGGAGAATACCATCTACAAGGAATCCCAGAGATGTGTGCCAACCACTCGAAGCTACCAGAGAGGCATGAACAAGCTGTTCTTCACAGACCTCCAAAGGAACCAACCTTGCTGGCAAGGTTGATCTTGGATTTCCAGTCTCCAGAACAGGGAGAAAATTAATTTTTCTTTCAGCATAATGTCCTCTAGAGTCTTAGATAAGACAGTTTCCCACTTTTTAAAGGCTGAATTATATTCTATTGTGTATACATGCCACATTTATCCTTTGATGGGCACTTCAGTTGTTTCCCATATCTTGGCTATTGTGAATAATGAGGCAATGAATATTGTGTGCAGACATTCCTTCAATGTTATGCTAAGTGAAATAAGCCAGACACACAGAAACAACTCTCATATGCTCTCATTTACATCTGGAATCCAAAAAAGTTAAACTCATTGTAGTAGAGTAGAATGGTGGTTACCACAGGCCATGGGACGTGGGGTATGGTTGAATGGGGATAGGGGAGACTTTGGTTAAAGGGTATAAAATTTCAGTTATACAGTAGGGTTAGGGTCTGGTGATCTACTACATGGGATGGTGACTACAGTTAATAAAATGCAAGATATATTTCAGAACAGCTAAAATAATGGATTTTAAATTCTCTCACCAAAAAAACTAAGTATTTGAGGTGATGAAAGTGCTAATTAGTCTGATTTGATCATTCCATAATTTACACATGTATTGAAATATCTCATTGTACTCCATAAATATATACTAGAATTATTTTTCAATTAAAATAGTGGTATTTTATTTTGGCAGCCTAATGCAGCAAATTCACACAGATCCAAACTGTCCCCCAACAGTGGACTAGATAAGTACATTATATACATGCAAGAATACAAAACCTAAAATATTGCACACTGCAATAATAAAAACACACTGTGAATGATACAGGCAACACTGAGTAGCTCTGAGTGCATACAGAACATAAAATGGCACTTGCATACAATTCAAGAACAAGCAAACCTATACTATGGAATTAAACTCAATATAACATGCACACTGAGGAAAGAGAAAAGCAGTGTCTGAATGCTGGGATAGGGAGTTCCTGGATGTTGGTAATATTGTAGTTGGTGGTTCCTTTGTGAAAATTCATCTACACATGTATTCATTATTTTTCTTTTTGTATGTTAAGCATCCACACAAATTCTATTTTCAAATATTTCTTTTACTTCAAACTAAAAAAATGTTTACAATGAACATATGTATACCCAATAATTGCATTCTACCCTTAATTTAGTGCACTTGCCTTATCATATAAGGATCCACATACATACTCAGTCCTCTAACCATTTGTTAATCTTACTGTTTTATGTCTAACAGAGCAACTTGCAGAGACTGATCTATCGCCCTAAAGACTTCAGCATGTTTAGAAATACCCAAGACTGGATGTGATTTATAAAGAAAGTAGAGGTTTATTTGCAAAAGTCATGATTCAGGTAGCTGGAAAGTCCAAAAGCATCTCAAAATGGCAGAAGGCAGAACATTGAGCAGAGAAGAGCGTGGTCTGCAGTCTTGAGTTTCTTTCTCTTGTTCTAGTCTCAATCCCTCTGTTTATAAACCTACTAGAACTCAATCCTAGGGACCCTACCCTAATGACTTTTTGTTGTTGTTGTTACAGCCAAGGCCTCACCCTGGGACACCATGGGAGATAACATTTTCACTTAACACCTTTATAATAAAATCCTGCCCTAACACATTAACTGGGGGGGGGGGGGGGGTCAGCAAAACAAATCTTAAGTATAAATTTACTGAAATTTGTTACTAATTTCCACACCTGTAAACGAGGAAATATCACAGCTTACCTATCCTTCATGCTTTATCTAGTTAATCCTCTCTTCTACTGATGGCCCCCCAAAAGTGTTGATCTGCACTCTCACTGTATTATATTTATCTTTTCTAGAGTATCACATAAATTAAAATCTATGCTTTGTGTGTTTTCTTTCTCTTTATGGAATGTTTTTTGTGATTCGCCTATGCTGTTTTATTACTTTATTGTTTCCCTTCCTTGTTTTGACGTATCCCATTATACAAATATCTCTGGGTTTGTTTTATTCTCCTGCTGGATCCATATGTAATGTCACATTCCTATAAACACACCTGCTATGAATACTGTTATTTAAGTATTTTGTGAACATGTTTTCATTTCTCTTTAGTAGAATCTAGGAGTGATATTGCTAAACTACAGAAGAGATACATTTATTTTTGCTATAAACCTTCAGACATTTTCCAAAACAGTTGCATCATTTTACCTTTCTTTTACTCCTACTTAATTTTGTTCTATTTTATTTTTTAATTGCCTTTCTACATCTAATTGTTACACATCTTTGTGGAGGACTGTGTAACAGTATACTATTTTTCCTTTCTACCAAAAATGCACGTGAGTTCCAATTAGTTCACATTCATGCCAGTATTTGATGTTATCAGTTTATTAACTTTTAGTCATTTTTTTGAGTAGATGGTGGATGTATGTTTGGTTTTAATTTGTATTTCCTTGATGTCTAATTGCTTGAATACTTTTTTATGTAAAATAGCCACTTATATTTATGGACATATTTATTTTATAGCATATAAATGATATATAATACCTTTATGTTCAGCAGAACAAATAATTAAGAATAGCAAGAAAAAAAATACATATTTTTGTTTGACCTCATGTTACATAGAAGTGACTATATTATAAATTAATCATGTTAAGTATAGGAAAATATAATGACAAAATAGAATCGAAATTATAATTCCACTTTAAGACATATCCAAACAAAAAAGGTAAGAAAAAATGTTAATATTTTCTGACTTTCTTTTTAATAGTTTAAAGCTTATTTAAAATATAAAATTTATCCTTTTATTTGGTTTCTTTCTTTTTTCTATGAGTAGCAAAAATAGAGATAGAAAAACAGTCACTCCCAACAGGATCTTCACCCTGCGATCCACTCCTAGCCCTACACAGGCCTGTACAAAGCTAGCATGTTCAAGGAAGTTTCTAGACACAAACTGAAAACCTTGCCCTCACAAACCACCAGGTTACTACTGCATAACCATCTTGCTCCCTGACGTTTACTATTGAGTAAACTTCATGTCAACTTCAGTTTTGAGACTCTAAACTTTATTCTTTATAGGTTCTTAAAATGTCACCCATGAGACATTTGTGAGAACCAATAATATATTAATTATTGGTATAATGGATATATTAATTTATATGGATATATCATGTATGTATGTACACACGCACACATACACACGTCTTTTTATTAGTCCTCTCAGAAAAGATTACTAATACTGCTTGAAAGATACCTCTAATGAAAAGGCTGACCCTATACCCTGGTGGTTAAGGAAGTCAGATCTCACTTGGCCAACTGTAGCCTGAACCCAAGCCCTAGTAGACTGAGAAACACACCAAGCAGGAGAACTAGTGATTTCAGAGATCAGAGCAATGAAGATGTTCTGCTGAGAATCTACCCTGGTAGAGTTCTTGTCTCCTTCTCTGTGTCTCTCTCTGTCCCTTTCTGCCTTTCTGTCTCTGTTTTTGTTTTTTTTTTTCATTTTTTTTCTAATTTTTATTTTTTTTTATTTTTTAAGGTAGTTTTTTCCTAGGCTCTGAAATCCTCCTTTATCTTGTTAATAATCCCTTCTCTTCTCCCCCTCCCATCTAGCAAAATAAAGCAGGCCAGAAGAAGACTGAGTTCACCATGAGAGCTGAGATCTTTTCCATTTTTTTGCTTTTTATAAACAAATAAATACTTTGTTTGCTTTATCTATTTTTCTTTTTTTTCTTTCTCTTTTTCTTTGCTTTCTTATCTTTTTTCTTTTACCTCATCACTTTGCTGCTCAGCTTACACTTACTGAATATCTAGACAAGTCTAAATAAAAAGTTGCCAAATTTGAATACTATCTGGGTCCTAATATCCCTCAACTCCCACTGAATCTGTGTCACAAAGGGATAAAAACGCAATGCCAAAGAGCTTGCAGACCACATCCTCCCATGCACCTCTGATCACTCAGATTGATCTAAAATTTTGGAAGAAATGAATAACACACCAGATGACTAGAAATCACCACAGGGTCACAAGAAATATGCGAAACCAAGAAAATACCTCATCCCCTAGGAAAAAGAATAACTTCTCTTCATCCACAGACAGTACAATGGAAATTGTGGAAATTTCTGATAAAGAATCTAAAGTATTCATAATGACAAAACTAACAGAGATGGAAGAGAACAGGGACAATGAACACCAGAAGAAAAAAGCCAATGAGTCTCAGGAGGTGAGGAATTTCTTGCAAGAGCTGAAAGAGGATATACACATGATAAAAAAGAGTCAAATGAAACTGTTGGAGAGGAAGGCTATAATACAGGAAGTGAAAACCTTCTTAGAAAGTATTTAAAAGCAGACTAGATCATATGGGAAATTGAATCTCAGATGTAGAAGACAGAATCGCTGGACTAGTAAAATCCACCATAAAGACGGATAAAATAGTCCCCCAAAATGAGAATAATATACAAAAAAATACTAGATACCATTAAGCATCCAAATATCAGGATAATCGGTATCCCAGAAGGTGAAGAGACTAATAAGGCATTGATAATCTATTCCATGAAATCTTGGAAGAAAACTTCCCAAAGCTAGAGAGGCATTCAAAGATTGAGACCGAAGAAATACAAAGGACATAAAATAGAATCAACCCAAGAGGATCTTCTCCAAGACACATTATAGTCAAATTGACCAAAACCACAAAGACAAGATATTCAGACTGGCAAGAGAGAAATGTCAAGTTACCTACAAAGGATATTCCATCAGGCTAACAGCAGATTTCTTATTGGAAACAATGCAAGCAAGGAATGACTGGGAAAATATATTCAAGATGTTGAGTGAAAAACAATTTCAAACAAGAATACTATACCTGGCAAGATTATCCTTCATGTGGAAAGAGAAGTCTCAGATAAACAAAACCTGAAAGAATTTACCAACACCAGACCAGCCCTCCAAGAAGTTCTGAAAAGAGTGCTATCCCAGGAAAACTAAAGTTGGACACACAGAAACAGCTGAGAAAGTGGCCAGATTAATGGTAGGGACAAGTACAGAGTTTAATGTTATCTTCTGAATTTAAATGAAGAGACCAGACCACAGCAGGAGATAAAGTACATGAGATTGAAATGGTTTGAACTGGTGCAATAGAATTTTATGACTTTTGACTAAAATATTACTGACCTTCTAAGCTTTGTTTTCCAGTTTTAAGGAGTTTTGTCTTTTCTTAAATTGTGGACAGGTCTATGTACCTGTTGAAACAGAATCCTAACCTGTTTTCTGGCTTTAAATATTAAGCAAAGTTCTCTTAACATTTTTTTGATTTTGATTTATTAAATCTAAAACTGCCTTTCTTGAAATTAAAAAGGATATTTTAAAAAATACCTATTTGGTAATCACAGAAAGCTATGTAGACTCAGCTTTGTGCTATTTTATAGTATATTCATTCTATCTACAGAGCTTTAGCCTAAAGTCAACTTTGGTTCACAGATAATGTATATATCAGCTGAACTCACTATTGAAAGTATTTAGGTTCATTAAGATATTTTCTGAATCAATACAATGTGGGAAAGAATAAAAAGGAATAGATCATCAGTGCTGTGGTGGTTAAGGCACTGGGTTCCCATGTGACTGACTATGGTATGGGTCCCAGACCTAGCAGCTTGAAATATCATGACAAATAAATAGATAAATAAATTAAAAAATAGATTGGAGATGAAAAGAAAGTGGTACAGGAAGTCATTGCAATAGCGTATGAAAACTGATGGAGATTAGTTTAACAGTACAGTAGAGATGGCAGGAAATGGACAGATTTAAGAAATACTTGAGAGTTACATTTTTTAAAAGAATTATTTATTTAATTTTATTTATCATTGTTATTTTTAAAATTTTGCTATAGGGCATGTGGTCTCACCAGAAAGAGATAGAAAGAAAGGGGGAGAGAGAGAGAGGAAGTGAGAAAGCAAGCCACCAAGTCCAGGACTCAAACAGCAGTTGACCATGCTGGAGTCCAGCACCTTAACCTCCATACCACCTGCTGGCCCCAACAGTTACATTTGATAATCAACACAGTCCTCTTTGGCCCTTATCTTTAAAGACAAGATTCAATTCACTATACATATTATTCCACTTCTTCAACTGTTTCAAATGTTTTATTTCTTTTAGCTATGTGAAAGATCTAATTACCCAATCTTTTCTTCCTTAAATAAAAATTATCTGGTTTATACATTTCTATGATCTAGAGCAGTGTACATATTAAATGCTTTACACTGTGATCCTTTAAAATTCTTCACATGTCATTTTGCTTTATGCATCAGTGTATATAAGTGTAGTCCCTTTCATTAAATGTCAGTCATCAATATATCCATTTGGTTCATCTTTCAGGAGATAAAAGGCAATTTTTTGCTATTTAATCAAGCAGTAATTGCAAAATCCCCCACACTGTCTTCCACTTACCACAAGAGAAATGTATGCAACCTGTTTTACACTCTTTTTCATATTCTTCCTTTCCACTTAGTTTCCTGATTCTACTTTGTCTAGATCACTTTCAACTTCTCACTTCCTAAGATGCAAGTTGTCCACTGTCTTGCTTCCTTGATGTGGGCCCCTATTTGTTATCAATTATTTTTCAATTAAATAAGCAGAGCTACTAGAAATGATAAGAACAGGGTGTGTTTTCCAGGGTTTTGAACTTGCAGAATTTTCCGGGCAGGTAAGATGGTCTATTTTAAGGCTATTGATTCCACTTTTGTGTTAAATCTGGAAGCATCAGGGCAGACAGAGGAAGAAAGACGGATGTGAAATCTGAAGAGTAAGGACAAATCGAAGGCTCTGAGGATGTGAAAGAACACCCAGGACAAATTAAAATCAGAGTCTGTCTCTCATTCTAGAGGTTGGTGTCTCTTATTCACCAACTCTACATGAGGAAAAGTGAACAAACTTAACCGTGAAACCATTCATCCACTACGTCCAGGGTTTACAGACACCAAAGGAGGAGAACTGGTAGATAGGACATGAGCTGAGCTTTAGGGCCAGCTGCTAACCCGTGCCAGTCAGGTTTTGACTTTGAAGTCCAGGGACAGCATGCATGTGTGATGGCAGCACTTCACCTTAGACGTGGCTACTTTTTCATTCTGCCCTAGAAATTCCATCCTTGAAATTCTGCCCTCAAAATACTTCAGAGAATTCTATTGAGGACAATAAGACCTTGGCATCACACTATGCTTACCAGAGGTAAACATAGTTCCAGATTAAGTAAGTTTACATGGCATGAAGTTGCCGCATTATTCTTGTAATAAACGTGTGCGTATTTTTGGTTCTCATACTGACAATATTCTGGGTTTAAAAAAATAATGCATCTCTTTTAATCCTAAAAGCTATAAAAAAATAAAGATAATGAGTAGGCTGAATAGAAAGAGAGAGATTGTAGTTTATTATATTTTCTTAATTGGTTTGGGAAATTATTGTAGTGTAATAGAACAACTTTATTGTTATAATTAGTAGAATTAGTAAGACTAAAATCTGCATGACTCATCAATTACTAATGCATTGAAGATGAATCAAGATTGTTAAAAAAATTACACCATGGAATGCTTTCATACAATAAGATGATGATAGTCATTATTTTCAATAAGGACAAAAACAATGAAGCATTTTAATTTCAACTGTACAGCATCTCAAATATGTCCTGTGGTTCATGTCTTGACTAACAAACTTTAGGTCCCCATGAGATTAAGCTCAGAGCTAGTAGGTACTTAGCTAAAGTCAATTGCATGATATACAACTCCAGTGAATCTTGACTTCAGGGCTATTTATCTTTTGACTGTAATTATAGTGCTCTTTCACCAATAACATACGTATCTGCAACACGTACACATAAGTGTTTGATAATAGTTCTACCTCTTCCTTGTGATTCAGGGTTACAAAGGAAGTCCACACATTTACTTTCTGTTTTCCAAAGATACTCTTAAGAAGATAATAAAAGCTGGCCCAATGGTCTAGTGATGAAAGTAACTGGATTCCCTGTGGCCTTTTGATCAGCTCCAATTCTATCCCATTTGGCTTACAAAACACAGCAGGTATGTCTGTGTGCTCCACATCTCAACAGGATGGGGAAAAGGAGAGACTGAGGCATGATCACACCCCATGGGAAGGGAAGGTTTCTTCCTCTCTTTTCTCTCTGTTTCTCTGTGTCTCTGTCTCTCTAGGGAAGGACACATGCCCTCTAGCAATTAAAGAAAAAGAGATTATATTAAAAGGACATAAAGATATAAACTCTCAACAATTTAGATAATAGGAGACATATCATGAAAAAATAAACGTTTTGGCACCTGCAGTCAGAGACAACATTTTTAGAATAACTTATGGCATTTTTAATGAAACTGTTGAGAAGTTCCTCTTCCAACCCAAACTCCATTCCCATTTTTACTACTATCAATAAATATTAACTCCACTGGAACTCAGAATCACTGTTCTAAATATTTGAGATTACAGACTTTTTTTTTTTAGTAAAAATGATTACTCATCCTTCTATGGATTATGTAATGAGATATATAACTGAAAAAGTATTCAATTTGGGATGAAGATATATTTTTATTTAAAGACTAAAATATTTTATAAACATTTCAGATTTTTTGTAATAATAATAATAATAATAATTATTATTATTATTATTATTATTATTATTTAGTTCTACCAAAGACAGAGAGAAAACGAGAGGGAGAGCAAGAAAGCAAGCTGCCAGGTCTAGGACTTGAATCACAGCCATGTGGGAGCCTAGTGCCTTAAGCACCACACTACCTGTCAGTCCAAGTAAATGTGCAATATGTTAACAATTTAAAAAGTGTATCTATTGCAATGTATTAAATTGCTCTTCTAAACTATCGGGAAAACATAGATACAAGTGGCTGAAGTATGTATTCAAAAGATTCAGGGGGCCAGCAGGTGGCATAATGGTTAAGGCACTGGACTCCCACGTGGTAGATCATGGTTCAAGTCCTGGACTAGGTGACTTGAAAACACAGGCCAGGTGTGTGTACATGCATAAACAAAATCCTGAGAGAAAAATGGAGGAAAAGGGATTGTGGTATGGCCATCCTTCCTGGGGGGTGATTTCTCAGTTTCTCTCTTTCTGTTTCTCTCTGTATCTCTAGCAAACCCATGTACCCTATAGCAAAAACAAAACAACAACAAAAAACACCTCTCCCCCTGAAAGAAAAGTTCAGTAAAGAAAATAAGCATAATAGGTGAATATTTTGCCCAAATTTTGATTTGTATTTAAGTCTATTTTATGTAATTAAAATTAAGTCTACTTTACTGTCATAAGCAAAGTTTATCTTTTTAACATCTTGACTGTTATTGTGGTTATGTCTTCATTATTTCCTCTTCCTAGGAAGCCTTATATGGCATGTAAAATGCTTTAATAAAATCTATTTGAAAGTTCAAGCTCATTTTCACATAATTGTGTTAAGGAATTAATGAATCTGTGAAAAACTTTTACAGCTTATTGCAGTGCTCTCACTTGATGCCATAGGGCTTCACTTTTGAATTATGCCCTTGTCAAGGAGTCTGGACTATTTGATTTGGAGAGTGATTATAACGTAGTTTTTCAATTAATGTGTACTAGTTTCACGGCATTACTCTCTCTAGCCAATGTTAACATTTCAACCTCATTAAGATATAATGTTATATAAGTAACTATTGTTAGCCCTAATATTAATTCTCTGTCCTCAAGTAATTGAATCTAATAGCACAGAAAGAATTACTGATTTAATTTAGGTTATTTCTTGATGAACATTTTAAGCTAAGCATAATGTAAACTGCTACAAATTGACCTAGGATAAGTACAAATGGTATTATATTAAAAAAAAAAAAAAGAAAGAAAATCATTCACTTGGAAAATATTGATATTATAATTGTTCAAATTATAGAAATGGTACTCAATATATTTTTTCACAACTGCTACCACTGAAGTCTATCTTCAGCCTACTTTAAGTATGAAATCTTTGAGGTCAGCACTTAAACTTCATCCTGCTCATTTCAGACGAATGGCAGACCTCGCAAAGGAGTATGAAAAAGAGAAAGAAAAATAAATGATTAAGACAGATTTGTGCAGATTTTATGAGATTTGTACGTTTTGCCTAGAATATAATTGCCCTAAACTCTGACATTTGGTTGGGGAGTAGACTACCCAAGGAGGTATGAATGAAAACAGAAAGCTTTTATTTGTAGAACTTTCTTCTATATTCATCATAATGCCAAAGTTATAGAGATGACCTGTTTTATTTGATGGTTATGAAGGCGCAGGAAGCTGTATATTACTATCCCTATTTTATAGTCAGGGAAACCAAGACCCCTAAAGGTACGTAACGTGTACAAGGTCACACAGACAGTAACTGGGCTACAGTCTGTGCATGTGTTCTTTTTGCCAGTTCTGCATTTTTCCTACTTTGCTTTGGTAATTACAAGGAGACTTCTTAAAAGTTTGAAAAAGCGTGTAGAAAAATTGAATGAAATTACGAGTTTATTTTGGTGCAAAATGAAAGTTGAAATCCTTGCCTATTATGAAATGTGTTTTCCATGAACTTTTTGAAGATCCTGCATCTACGCCAGTTTTATTCTGGTGAGCAGCGTGACCTTTGGGTACAGCTGACCCCTGTTGCTGTCACTTTTTGAGGTGCACACATTAATTGGGTGTGGGCAGAGAATTCCACCTCCCTCAACAAAGTCACTGATTCAAATGAGGAATGATGCCTAAGCCAAAAGAATGTGGTTAACTTTACAAAAAAAAAAAAAAGTTTTTTTTCAACTATTTTTAAAGCTTTTTTTTTTAATTCCAGAAGAGAGAGAGAAAAAAAAAAAAAAAAAAAAAAAAAAAAAAAAACTGGCACCTCGGAAGAGAGTTTTCATTCTGTGATTCCCTCCCAGCCCTGGCCAGCCAAGATCATGGGCACATGCGTGCATGCTGGGGACTTGCAGGGAGGTCTCAGGATGCAAACCATGATTCTTCCATGTGGGTTTAGTTGAGTACCTCTGCACCACCATCTAGCCCTCTAATAAATTTAACTGACACGTAATTATACGTATTTATGGGGGTACAGTGTAAGTTCTCATGATATGAGTGGAATGCATCAAGTTGGAGTAATTAGTATATTCATCATTCCAAAGCTTTGTCATTATTTTGTGTTACCAATATTCCAAATCCTCTTTTTTAGCCATTTTCATATATATGGGACATTTTTTATTAACTATAGTTGCCTTACTGTGTTACTGAGTGCTAGAATTTATTCCTCTTCTCTGACTGTAATTTTGTTTCTAGGAACCATTATGTCCCTAACTCCTCACTTCCATAACCATTATGTCCCTAACTCCTCACTTCCATAACCATCATGTCCCTAATTCCTCCCCTGCTCAGCTCTAGTCACCACTATTCTATTTGCTACTTCTATAAGGACAGCTTTTTTAGTTTTCCCATGAAAACATGTGATTTTTTTTCCCCCTTTTTGTGCTGGGTTTATTTCACTGTACAAATGAAAAAATTATATATTGGCAAGGATACAGAAACAAAGAAATTGTATTACACTTTTGGTACGAATATAAATTAGTTCAGCCATTATGAAAAACAATGTAGAGGTTCCTCAAAAAACTAAAAATAGATCTGCCATATGATCCAACAATCTCTCTCCTAGGCATATATCCAAAGGAATGCAAATTAGTACATTCTAGATATCTTTGTTGATCACTTCCACATTTATTGCAGTAATATTAACAATAGTCAAGATACAGAATCAACCTAATTATCCATCCACAGATTACCAAATGATGAAAATATAATATACACACATGGAGTGGAATACTACTCTGGCACTAAAAAGAATGAAATCCTGTTCTTTTACATAACATGGGTAAGCCTCAAAACATTTTGTCGAGTGAAATGAGGCAGGCACAGAGAGACAAGTGTCACATGTTCTCAGTCATATGTAGAAATGTTAAAAGATCAACTCATGGAGGTGGAGACTAGAAAAATTACTACTATAGGCTAGGAAGGATAATGGCGAAGGGGAGATAGATGTTACAAAATGACAAGTGGATAAGAACAATTTATAATATCATGAAGCACAAAAGGGTGGCTGTGATGAACAATTTACTCTATATCTCAGATTAGCTAAAAAAGAGGATTTTTAATATTTCCAACACAAAGTGTTAACAAATTATTGAAATGATGAACATATGAATTATCCTGACTTAACCATTACACCTTGTATTTTTGTACTGAAAGTCACATTTTAGGCAATAAATATGTAAAGTTGTCATTATCATTACTATTATTATTTAGATTTTGCCATAAAGTGTGTGTGCTCACTGGAGAGAAACAGGAATAGTGAGGGGGAAAGTGAGAAATTACCCCCCAAAGAATGGCCACGCCACAATCCCTTCTCCTCCATTCTCCTTCTGGAATTTTGGGCACACAGGCACATGTGCCAGGTGTAATTGTCAAGTCACCAGGTCCAGGATTCAAACCACAGATGGCCATGTGACAGTCTACCACCTTACCCATTACACTATCTTCTGATCACTGTACACACATAAACAAAAAATAATTGGGTGGCCAGGAGCGTCATACTGCATTTTTTAATAGAAAAACACATCATGACTTCCCCGAGAGCCTAATATATTCTTTGCAACCCTCATGAATGTGAAAATAATCCAAGAGTTGTCATTGTCTAATGAAGAGATAGTTTGCCAAGTATAGAGCCCAAGAGATGAAATGCAAGGTACCACAGACAGAAGCAATGTTGAAATAGAGCACTAAAACTGTTAAATTGAGCTACATCTCAACTTTGATTAAAAAAAAAAAAAAAGTAAATGAAGAGGAGTTTTATTATATTTTTTGTTTGAGCTAGTTTGGGTTGGATTTTCTATAAATGGCAACGCAGAGAGTCCTCCTTAAATACTGACGATGTTAGGATGCACCTCAATTCTTTGTACCATCTCTGTGGATACTTGCTACAATTGTCCATGATAAGTAGCTTTAATTCCCACAGACTAAACAAATCTAATTATTGTCAATTGAATTAAAAGCAGGTAAACATTTCCAGTAAAAATGCTAAAATGTTTTTACTCAGTAAATATCACAGAAGAAGGTCAGGGAGATATTTCAAAATAAGTAGAAACCATGGTTTATGGTTTTGCCTCTGAGTTTACCATCTACTCAAAAGGATATAAAATTCCCTAGGGTCATGGATAGGTATTATGAAGTTTCCAATCCTTCTAAAATTACATGCCAAAAATTGTATGTGTGTGAGTGTGTGTGTGTGTGTGTGTGTGTGTGTACATGCACACACACATGCATTTTCCCAGGATAAAATCAATAGTTTTGTAAATAATTCTTAAAAGAACCTATGCCCTGGGACCAGCAGATGGAGTGATGGTTATGTTGCTGGACTCCCATGTAGCCAACTGCGGTTCGAGTCCCAGACCTGGTGGCTTAAACTCACTACGGGCTTGTGTGTGTGCATGCCCAAGATCCTGAGAAGAGAATGGAGGAGAAGGGATTGCAGGTGACCATTCCCACTTGGGGGGTGATTTCTCACTTTCTATCTTTCTGGTGAGTGCATGCACCCTATATAAAAAAATCTCTCTCAAAAAAAAAAAAAAAAAGCCTACACCCCACAAGAAATGTAAAGACTACTAAACCAAAGCTTGGCTTCAAGTCCAACATTTTCCTAGTTCCAAAGAATGGAAAAGCCTATGTATCTAATGCTGGTCACTGAGATGCTGCTGAGCTGCACACAAGCACATATGTTAGACAAAATGAGAAGTTATATAAATAATTTTAATAGGAAACAGTCATTTAAAACATTGTATCTAGATATTATATATGGAAAAATCAAAACTTTTATTTTTAAAAATATTGAGGCCAGCAGATGGCATAACAGTTGTATTGCTGGACTCCCACATGGCTGACCACAGTTCAAGTCCCAGATCCCCTGGCTTAAAGCTCACGTTCATGCCATGGTTTGAATCCAGGACCTGGTGGCATATGCTGGGTACATGTACATGTGCCTAAGATCTTGATGGAATGGAAACTTGGAGGAAAAACCCCACTGAAGGTGCTTGCTTGCTTCCTTTGTCTAAATCCTCAGTCTCTCCCAGGGAGCACTTGCTCTCTACCATGCAAAAAATAAAAAAAATAAATAAATAACTTGAAAGAAAATACCAAGATCTACCTTTCCCAGGTGTGTGTGTGTGTGTGTGTGTGTGTGTGTGTGTGTGTGTGTGTTTTATCTTTCTTTCCAGGCTTTCTGGGGCCTGTTAACATAATTTCTGTAGCTTGTTAATAGCATATCCTTAATAGGGAATGGGGATATTGTTCTCATTTTCATTCCTGAGTCTTCACCATTTATCTTGTCATTTCCCATCACACCTTCTACAGAAACCAAAGTTAAATTCTACCTCTTCCTCCCAGTAAGCAACTTTCTCTGCTGCTTCCATTGCCACTGCTATTGAAAAATGTATTAAAATCTTGTTCCTGGGGAAATTGGACACAAGATTTTACATTATTACTGGTATTATTTGGCATCAGCTGGTCTGATTTCACGATTCAAATTCACTCATTCAATTATTTATTTACTTACTTCTAGAGGTTTTTGCCTTACAGCACATGCATTCACAAGAGAGAGAGACTGAGACAGTGAGAGGGAAAGTGAGAAATCACCCCTGGAGGGGATGGCCACACTGCAGTCCCTTCTCCTCCATTCTCCTCCCTGGATCTTGGGCACACATGCACATGCTTCCGGCAAGAGTTTCAAGCCACCAGCTCCAGGACTCAACCACGATTGGTCGGCCCTGTGGGGGTCCAGGGACATAACCGCTATGTTATCTGCTTGCCCCCACAATTTATTTAATTAAAGATCACATAGGCATTTTGAAATCCTGAAAATAAATATTAAATGAATACATATTTACAATGAAGAAAGATTATACTACTAGAAGCCATGGAAGTGTTATTTTCAACCACCTATAGATTTCTTTATTTAGTTTTCATAAGTAAGTATTCATTCATTTAATTCAACAAATTTATATTGAGTGTTTATCACATGCCAGGCACTGCTATAGGCACAAGACACAAAACAATGAAATTAGCTGAGGCTCTAGCCCTCATGCTGTTACATTCTATGAAACCCAAAAAGAAGAGACATAAAAACATACACAATGTGAGTTGTGGTAATAAACACAGGAAAAGGTTTTAGAATGTGAATGTGTGGGTGGGGGGCTAGTTTAAATATTATTGTTAAGAAAGATGCATCTATAAAGACACAGACAAGACTTGAACTAGAAGTGAGACTTACTGGGGTCTGGAACTAAAGAATTTCAGCTAAGGGGAACCAGCAGTTGGTGTAATGGCTACATCATTGTACTCCCATGTAGTTGGCCATGGTTCAAGTCCTGGACCTGGTGGCTTAAACTCACATCAAGTGTGTGTGTATGCGTTTGTGCCCAAGATCCCAAGAGGACAATGGAGGAGAAGGGATTGTAGCGTGGCCCTCCCCCCTGGGGGGTAATTTCTCGCTTTCTGTCTCTCTGTCTCTCTCTTGTCTTTCTGGCGAGCGCATGCACCCTATAGCAAAATCCTCTCAAAAAAAGAAAAAAAAAAAAAAAAAACTCCAGCTAAGAAAAAGCACTAACGTCTAGGCTCTGAGATGGAAAACATCTCAGACTATATTTAGAAATCATCTATTGCTTTTTAGGTTTTTTTTTAGTTTTGTTTTTTTGTTTTGTTTTGTTTTTTTTCTCCAAGAAGGCACGTGCACTCATCAGAAAGAGACATAAAGGGAAAGTGATAAAACATCCTCCTCCCCATAAAGAAGGGTCACATCACAATCTCTTTTTCTCCATCTCTTCCTCCTTCCAGGATTTGGGGCATGCACACAGATACACCTGGTGTGTTTTTCAAGCCACCAGGTCCGGGACTTGAACCTCATGGTCCTCCACGTGGGATCTGGACACCTTAAACACCATGCCACTAGCTGGCCCCAGTTTCTGCTCTAATAGTTATTGACATTGCTCAAGACCGCAAATATGTGGTTAAGACACCTAGAATGAAAGTAGAGTTGGTAACTGGTCACTAACCGCTTGTGCAGTGAAGGCAGTACTTGGTACTAAACCAACTACCCATGAGACTTTGTGAAGGCAAGTCTGGCACTGGCGTAGAGGATAAATCAGGACTAAGGACACATTCTCTCTCCACTATCTCATTAAGACAAAAGGGTTCATTTTATTCATCCTTGTTTTTCCAGTCACTAGATTAGTTTACTACAAAAGAATTAATTTAACTCAAGATTTCATTTAAGGAGGACCAGCAATTGGTGTAATGGCTATGTTACTGGACTCCCATGTAGTTGATCATGGTTCGAGTCCCAAACATGTGGAGTAAATTCATGCTGAGCCATGTGCGCACATGCCCAAGATCCTGAGAGGAGAAGGAATTGTGGAGTGACCATGCCCCCGGGGGGTAATTTCTTGCTTTCTGTCTGTCTCTCTCTGTCTTTCTGGTGAGTGCAGCCACCCTATAGCAAAAAATCTCTCCAAAAAAAAAAAGATTTTATTTAACTGGGAGATTTGGACAGGCATCCTGAGTTCAATGCTGTATCACCCAATTACTACATACTCCTGACACAACACATAATTATCCTGAATCTTTATTTTCTCAATCTTTATAAAAGGGAGTATAGAATACTGGTATTATAATAATTAAAGAATAATGTATATGTAAAAAGGTTTTAATAAATAATATTGGGTTGTAGGGAAGGATGCATCTTTTTCATAGAAAAATACATCATGACTTTCCTGATGACCAAATATTAAGGTGTTTTATATATCATAATTATTAAGTAATTACATGTTTAAAGGTGCTGAGCCTGGGATAGTAGATGGCATAATGATTATGTCACTGGACTCCCACATAGTTGACTGAGGTTCAAGTCCAGGACCCAGTGACTTAAAACTCATGCTGGGCACGTGTGTGTGTGTGTGTACCCAAAATCCCAAGAGAAGAATGGAGGACAAGGGATTGTGACATAGCCATCCCCTCTGGGGGATAATTTTTCTCTTTTTTCCTCTCCAGAAAGCATATGAACCCTATAGCAAAAATGTCTCTCAAAAAAAAAAAAAAAAAAAAAAAAAGAAAGAAAAAGAAAGTGACTGAGCCTAAGATCATAGGAAACACACCCATATTGTCAATACTCAGTTTAATCCTAAAACTTGCTAAGACTTGAGCAAGATGAATGTATTCCTTAAGTAACCAATATTTCAAAACATTTGAGAATCTGTACAGCTTGTGTGTTTGGGTAAGGAATTCTCCAATCAAATATATGTAGTAATTAGCCCCACTGTGAGGGAAAGTGGTATGGCACTCCACATAAGACTGAGGCCATTTGGAACCCAGGTTCAATTCCTGGACCAATCTGGACAGGCCTGACAAATACAGTTACAAGCACTTGTTTTGGTGGCTGACAGGGAGACTGGAGCAGAGGAGTGCAGTAGTAAGACCCTGTCAAGAGAGTCTCAATCTCTCTCGCTCTCTTTTATCCTCTTCCTCCTCTTACTCTCACTCACATTCTCTCTATATATACACACACACATACACACACACACACACACACACACAGCGAGCACACGTTCACTATAGCAAGAAAAAAAAAAAGAAAAAGGTTAATTTTAATAGATCACCTACTGTATGCTTGTACTACTCAACATTACAAAACCAGAGTTGGGGGTTGGGCATACAAAAAGGCATTAGAGACTGTTTGTCACTGTTGATTCAAAAGATAATTGCAATGTAACATAATCATGGAACCTATTTTTTTTTTTATATAGGGCACATGTGCTTGCTGGAGAGACAGAAAGACAGAAAGTGAGAAATCACCCCCTGGGTGGGGAGGGTATGGCCCCTCTGCAGTCTATTCTCCTCCATTCTTCTCTCAGGATTTTGTGTACATGCGTACATACCGAACATGAGTTTCAAGCTTCTGGGTCCAGGACTTGAACCGTGGTTGGACATGTGGATGTCCAGCCATGTAACCACTATGCCATCTGCTGGCTCTGGAACCTAATGGTTTTAAAATGCTATTACAGGGGGCTAGCAGGTGGTATAGTGAATGAGGTGCTAGACTCCAATATGGCCTACTGTGGTTCAAATTATAGACCTACAGACTTGAAACTTAGGTTGGGCATGTGTGTGTGCATGTTCAAAATCCTGAGAGGAGAATGGAGAAGGGATTGTGGTATGGCCATCCCCCAGGGGATGATTTCTTACTGTTTTCGATCTCTGTTTCTCCCTCTCCCCAGCAAGCACAAGTGCCACATTGCAAACATCTCTCTTTAAAAAAATACTATTGCAGAAGTCCAATGGCAACGTATGAAGTCAATTCTGCAGATTAAAGGAGTAGTATTTGGATGGAATAACCTAAGGATATTAGCCTGATTGAGGCACTGCAACAAGGATCTATTTGGTTGAGTAATGTAAAATGAGAAATATATTATACTGAAAACAAAAACTTTGCTTCAGCTGAAGAAACAGATGCCATCTTTATATTCCAAGGCTGTTTGCCATACGAATGTCTGCAAAAAGATAGTCTGGGGCACAATCTGCCAATGCTTCTGCTGATAAAATACACAGAAACACAGGAGATCTATGAAGAGTTGCCTATAACCGATACACTAAGAACAATCTAGACAATCTAGAACCAGTTCTGTTTTCAAGATGAGAGTAAGTATTAACAGCACAAGAATGTAATTTTAGCATTATATTAGGTTGTTGGGAAAGCCATGATGTAATTTTTCTATGCAAGAATGTGTCATGACTTTCCTGACAATTCATTATACAGAAAGATTAATTATAAAATATAAAATGTGAAGTTATAAGTCTATACTTAAATTATGTCAATGAGGATTAAAGTGCATTAGAAAACTCAGTGGAAATGGTGCCATATGACTAATAGTACTTAATGACTTATTGTGGGAAATGAGAAAAAGGGAATATTTTTAAGTGACATCATTCCAGCATATACAATTTTATGTATTAAAAATAGGCATCTTAAATACATTAACAAAGAATACTTTAAAAGGTAGTAGGGCAATCATTTAGCTATTTGAAAATATTCAAATTAGATCTCTACCCTATACCACTCTTCATAATAATTTATACATAATTTTAAAAATTAAGTTTTTAAAGGAAAAAGAAAATATATAAAATAGATGTGTTAGAAGAAAATATTAGTGTGCATACATACATATATAATTTCTATGAAATGTAAACTGATTAATCACACTATTAAAAGGAATTCTTGTACAATTGTGGGAAAACAAATACATAAAATAGATGTGCTGGAAGAAAATGTTAGTGTGCACACAAACATATAGTACAAAATGTAAACTAATCACAATTTAAAAAGGAATACTTGTACAACTGTGGGAAATACCTTCCTAAGTACATAAAACAAATACCGATTTTGTAAGGGTAAGCAACTTATAGCACTTTACCCTTATTTATATTCCTGTCACTTTTGTCCTAGTCACTTATGTAACACTATTTCACACACATTTACAACTAAATAATATGATCATCTTAGGGCCAGCAGATGACATACCAGTTAGTTTGCTGGACTCCACATGGCTGACTGCAGTTCAAGTCCGAGATCCAGTAGCTTGAAACTCACACCAGCTGTATATACATGCATGTCCAAGATCCCAAGAGGAGAATGGAGAAAAATGGATTGTGACATGGCCACCCCCTACCCTGGGGAGTGATTTCTCACTTTCCTTCTCACTGTCTCTCTTTCTGGCAAGCATATGCATCCTAAGGCAAAATCCCTACAAATAAATATGATCAGCTTTGCCTTAAATGGTCAAAGATGATTTGCATTTACTCGTATAATTACTTTTTTACCAGGTACTATGATATGAATGTGTATTCTTAAAAAATTTGTGTGTGAAAATTTGGTGAGCCAGGCCAGCCAAGAGCAAGGAGGTTAAGGTGGCTGTATCTTATATAGCAGACTCTGCGGTTTGAGTCCTGGACTTGGGAGCTTGAAAAACATGCGAGGCATGTGGATATACATACCCCAAAATACCAAAAGTAAGGAGAATGGAGGAGAAGGAATTGCAGCATTACCATCCCTTATGGGGTTGATTTTTCACTTTCTCTCTCTCTCTCTCTCTCTCTCTCTCTCTCTCTCCAGCGAATGTATGCACCCTCTGAGGTGTTAAAGAAATGAGTGAACTATTACAATGGTAGAGAGAGGATGGAGATCAAAGCAGAGACACATCCACTCAAGCTTTCCTCACTATGTGATGCTTTGCACCATCTCAGAACTCCACTAAAAGCCCCCACTGGCCAGAAGAACCTCACTAGATGTGTCCTCTTGACTTTAGATTTCCAAAATTGTGAGCTAAATAAATATCTATTTTCTTAAATTACCCAGATGGAGGTATTAGAAACCCTCCAAATAGCAAAGATACACAATAAGAGAAGAAAAAGCGAAGAGAAAATGCAAACAATCCAGGAGTCAACCAACAAAATGACAGATGTAAAGTTGTACATATCAGTAATATTACTGATAAACAGATTAAACCCCTTATTCAAAAGATACAGACTGGCTGAATGGGAAAAGAAAAACAAAACAAAACTGTGTGATACTTACCTGAAAGATACCCCATTGGTAAAGATACACACAAATTGAAAGTAAAAGGTTGGAAAAACTAGAGATTTCTATAAGCAACTATATGATAATGACCTAGAAATCCTAGAAAAGATGAACAAATTTCTGGACATATATATCATAATCAGATTGAATCAGGAAGTACAGAAAGCCTGAATAGCCCAATAACTAATGAGATTGAATCAGTAGTAAATGGTCTCCCATGACAGTATAGCCCAGGTCCAGATGGCTTCACTGGTGAATTCTATAAATACTTTAAAAGAGAATTAACACATTGGAGTCAATAGGAAGTAGCATGGTGGTTGAGGGCGCTGGACTCCCACAGGGGTGACAACAGTTCGAGTCCTGGACCTGACAGCTTGCTTTCTTTCTTTCCCCCTCTCCCCCATATGCCTCTACATCTCTGGTTAAATTAAAATAAACAAATAAATACATGGATAAAGATAAATCTTTTTTTTTAAAAAAAAGAGATTAACACCAATTCTCCTGAACCTATTCTAAAAAATTCAAAAGAAGTGAATCCTATCAAAGTTATTCTATGAAGCCACCATCAAAAACAGACTGTGACGTAACAATAAAAAGGGAACTACAGACCAATATTCCAGATGACTACAAATGCAAAAATCTTCAACAAGATACTGGCAAACCAAATCCAACAACACATTAAAAAGGTTATAAACCATGTCAGAACATGACTGTGTATTCATAAAATAAATGAAATAATTTAATGTAGAATCAAAATACAGGGCCAAACAGGTAGCATGGTAGTTGAGGCAGCTGAATCTCACATGGTTGACTGCGTGGTTTGAGTCCTAGACCAGGTGGCTTGAAAACTGGGCCTGAAGACTGTGTGTACATGACCAAAATTCCAAGAGGAAAACGGAAAGGAAGGAATTAGCTAACCCCTGGGGAGTGTTTCTTCACTTCCTTTCTGTTTCTGTCTGTGTCTCGCTCTCTCTGGTGAGTGCATGCACCCTGTAACAACTAAAAAACTTTTAAGTTAAAAATATTTTTATATATATCCCGGCACACATTTACACACACATATATAGATAAGGAGGAAATACCAATTATCAAACTTTGCATTAATCAAGACTTCTACTCTAAAATGAAAGGCAAAATATTTCATGGGTAAAATTTTAAAAATAACTGCTTTGAATAAGAAAAATCTAAGAACAATGTCACAGAAAAGAAATCCTGGGCTCAAATTATGTTGACCTGTGTTTATTTAAAACACTGAATGCCTTTCATTTGAGAGAAGATTCCAAATATTGCTTCATACAAAAAATGAACAAAAACAAAAACTGAAAAAGGATTGTTCTTTGAGATGACAAAAGTTTATACAAACATTCAAAGGTACAGATATTGTAATTTGAACATTTAGACAGAAACAGCCAGCCAACCTTCTAGGTCATTCTGACACAAACTCTTAGAATCGGTTTATATAGATATTCCATTCTATTTCTTTTCCTATGCTTGAACTGAATACTAAATCAGCTGAAAAATTCCATGAAAACATGAAAGGAGACCTGAATAAATGAAATGGATGTCACATCCTTGGAGGAAAAAACTCAATACTGTAAAGATGCCAGTTCTTTCTAAATTAATACATAATTTCAATGAAAATTTTTCCAAATCTTTTTTGATTAATTTAGATTTTTTAGTGGTGTTGACTGTTTCATTATTTGACATATTGATTCTGAATTTTGCTTTGGCGGTTAATTGTATGAAAAAGCCAAAAAATAATAAAGAAGTAAAAAGAAGAATAAAGAGAAACTATATATAGAGAGAAAGATAGAGATATAGTTTAACTTTATTTATTCATTCATTTACTTATTTTATTTGACCAGAGAGGGACAGAGAGAGAGAGAGAGAGAATGGAAAAGCAAAGTGCCAGGTCTGGGACTCGAGCCATGGTCAGCCATGTGTGAGTCCAATACCCTTAACCACCATGCCACCTACCAACCCCACCATGTGTTTTTATTAATGCCAGGCAAGATGTTCACAGAGAAATCAACAAATAAATCAATGGAAAGCATAGAGAATTTGTATAGAGAATTTACTATTAAATAAGTGTCATTTCACATCAAGGACAAAAGGTTTGATTACTCATAAAATGTCCAGGACAAAGAACAAGTATGCTTACTACATAACACTAGACCTGGCATATTGAAAAACATGCCAAAAGCCTATGGATCTGTGCACTTAGCTTGCTCATGGCTATTAGGCTATCACTTTTTGTAGCCTGCTCAGAAGACAGAACTAGAAAAGGTATGTAGGCTTGTATGCACATTAACCCGTGTAAATCTGTATCTATATCCATCTGTGTGTGTACAAATAGAGGTTTTTCATACTGATACCTCTGATTCTGCTCAAGGACCACAGGTTTCTTTTTACTCCCTTTTCGCTTAATTATGTCCTTTAACAGTCAGTGCTCCTTATCTATACTATATTTAGTTACATATTCAAGTATATACATAAAACAAAGTTTTAGAAGTGCTAACACACACTATATATTTATTCCTTGTCTTTTTTCTTAAGCATGTACCTGTCTCTTTTTAGATTTGGGACCTGAAAACCTTCATGACCAGGTGTGGTTTTTAAAAATGTGGATTTCTTGTTTACCTGATTTTTGTTGTTGTAAGACTACACATGACAATCTTTCCAGCTCTATATATTCCTAAAGAATCTGAGAGTCTATTTAATTTTTAAATTCAGTTCCAAAAAGAAACTCCCTGAAAATTTGTAACCCATTTTAAGAGCCTATCAATAATAATTTAGGATTTCAAGTTGCAATAATTCTTTTTTAGATTTTGCTATAGGGATTCTTCACTCACCAGAGAGATAGAAACAGAGAGAAAGGGACAGTGAGAAATCACTTCCAAGAGGGATAGCCACACTGCAATCCCTTATCATCTGGGCATTTGGGGCATGCACTGACATGTGCCTGGCATGATTTTCAAGTTGCTGGGTCCAGGACTCTTAACTGCTCAATTAGCCAAGTATTGTAGAAGTCAATCACCTTCATTTCCACGTCACCTGCTGGCCCTACAATAAGAACTCAATAGTTAGCTGGGCCTCTATTGATTTAACTGAACAAGTGATGATCCTTAAGTATGACTTGGAGCATCACAGCCTTGAGCAATTTGCTTAATAATTCTGTGAATTATTAATAATTCTGTGACTGAATAATAACAAATTTCTCATCTTGCTCCAGTGATAAGGTGGAGATTTAAGAACAGCACTTTGATACCTTCAAAAAGTAACGTTTAGAAGATTATATGCAAAAGAATCATTCTTCTTACTGATTAACTGCATCGATATGAAAGCTTTACCTATTATAAATGATCTCATGATATCTAAGCTAGAACAGAAAAAGTAAAGGCAAAGAACAGATTCTGTCCAACAAACTATGTGCAATAACAGCAGAAAAAACGTTAAGTTGATCCAGTTGCAGTTGTGGTCTGCAATTCAGGAGCCACATGGAAGACCCAGGTTCAGATTCTAGGTTGGCCAGAAACATGCTGGCAGCATACGTGCATGCCTAAGATTCTGTTTGGCTGGAGGGCCTGGGTAGTGGCCTGATGAGAACTTATCAAGGGTGACTGTGTTAGTCTGTTTGCCTCTCTCTCTCTCTGAAATAAACATTTAAAAAGTTAAATCACTATTGTTTTAAAAATATAATTATTTTTATCCCTTAAAGGGCATTTATTTTAAAAAATAAAACAGTAATTCTAAAATTTAAAAGAAAGGGTTTTGAATATGGAATATAAGCTGTAAGCAAAATGAAGCAGCAGAAGTTTGAGAGTGGTTACCTTTGCCTTCAAATCCTTAGTGTGGAATTTCAAAGGGAAAACACCAATATTTCCTTTTCTTTAACACCTTGCATATTTATTTGACAGTCACTGTCCTTCTCAGAGCAAAAAATATCACACATTAATGACAGGTATAAGAAGAAGCAGGACACTCTTTATAAAGAAGCTGACTAAACAACAAATTGAAAATTGTTTGGCAGCAAAGGATAAGAGGGCTTAAGGAGTCATTAGAAGAGAGACTTAAGGATAAGTAGGAGGATAATGATAATTACAATTTAATCCTGGATAATAATGCAGAGGTTAGAAGTCATATACAGTAACTTGCAGTATATTATTTTAATGTTTCATTACTGTGATAGAAAGGATCTGACATAAAGATTGATTTGATGTGGGTCATCCCATCATCTCTTTTATCCAAGTGGATAAAACTCTTTGGCTGCAACATTCCTGACTCTGACCTATTATACCGAGGGGGGAAGGGGTACCACAACCTGTCCTGAATCAGATGTGTTTCATTCTGCTTATTACTGTGACCTAAAATAAACAGATCTTACAAAACTTCACCTTTGAAGATTAGACCTTTTGTGAAACGTGGAACTATTATATGGGATAAATATCAAAGGCCTAAATACTCAAACCTGTAACACATACATGGAATAAGAAGAGTTATTTTTATGAAAACTAATTTGTTCCCCACAATCAAAGCTATAAATTGTTTTTTTAAAAATTCAGTTTAATGGTCTTAAATTAGTTTCCGACTATAAAGAATTTCTTTCTTAAAAAACATTTAAATAACAGAAACTTTTATTACTTTCTAGCTTTGAAATAAAGCCTCAATCCCAACAGTCAACATGTGTAAAAACTCAATCCAGTGTTTCACGTTCAATTTTACTTCATATTTTTCAACAAAAAACTACTACAAAAAAGTCTAAATTCATTCTTAGAATTCTCCTTGACTTTCTCTTTTTATATCACAATTTTTGTGATTAAAATATAAAAAATAAAATACAACTTAAGGAAACTAGGAATCCAAGAGTACTAATATCTTTAAAACAAAAGATAGCAGATTCTGCCCAGTTTTCCTACCTTTCAAATCAGCCACCACTTACAAAGCAGCCCAGTTTGAGGTCTAGAAGGACAGCAGCCATTTTGAAATGAAGAAAGGCCTCTGAGAACAGTCTGATCAATTGTTGAGTCCTGGGGAGGTCTATTTAAGAAATAGTCGGTGAGAAAACAGGAATGGGTATTTGAAGAAAAACAGGAATTAAGATCATTACTCAGGGGAAAGCAATTCACTTTGATTGGTGGTAGGAGGAATGATTTGAGCATTCTTATAGCTTATATGTATAATACTGAGTCTATCCTGAGCTTTCTGAGACAGTGTGATGGCACTTCCTGGATGTCTCCCTTTAACCTGGTTGCAGAAGTAAACTTTCCTCTTCTCCAGCCTCTGCCTCTCTTGTCACTGAATGTGAATAGAAGCAGCAGGACTTAGTTTGCCAGAAACATTCAGTTTGTTTTTTATTTTTAATAGACCATAGATTAGTTTATTTTTAACACCCATCGTGCCATGAATTCATAGGGAATAGGTTCCAGAAGTTGAGGCTCCTTTCCATTGGTTCTCACAGTGTCGTTCTCTGGGTGGAGCAGGGTGGCGCTTCATTTGAACCCAGGGACCTTTCTCTTTGGCTTCCTTCTTTTTTGGTCATTTTCCTTCACACGTTTTAGGAAGCTATCTCTGCTCTTAGAATGCTTAGTATGCTCAGTACACACATTAATTCTCTTGGCAAGGATTTTGCCCTTAACTTGTTTGTTCACAACAATGCCAACAGCATGCTGGGTAACACTGTAGACTCTTCCAGTTTTGCCAAGGTAACATTTGTGGGGCATTCCTTTTTAAACAGTACCCATTCCCTTGATGTCTACAATATCACCTTTTTTGTAGACTTGCATATCTGTTGCCAAAGGAACCACTCCATGTTTTCTAAATGGTCTAGAGTACACCCGGTGCATCTCCTCGTTCCCTTTGGATTCGTCATTTTGGTTAATTACTGGAAGATTGCAGTTCCGGCCGAAAGGCCAGATTTTAATTTGTTTTCTTTTAACGTCATTTTCTGAGGTTCTTTTCTCTTCTAAAGGATGAGTTGAACAGAGACAGAGAGAATTGGAAAAAGACAGGAGGCACTGATACCATGTTGTTCATTGGCTGAGTTTAGTGGGGACTCACAGAGCTCATAGTAGGCTTCTGAAGCCCACAGCAGTGCTGGCAAGCACTTCATCCCTCGTGGAGCTAGTAACATGGATGCGCCTCAAGAACGCGCACAGAGCGGCTTCCTGCCTGGTGCTAAGAGCAGAGCGGAGCCTTGGCC
>NW_006159723.1:125500-130139 GCF_000334495.1 Tupaia belangeri chinensis
GTTCAGCAGCCTGAACAGAGGCCAAGCTGGGTAGAGTAGGGCAGGGCAGCACAATAACTCTGAACAGGTGCTGCCTTCTCTAAAACCGGGCCGAGGCAAGGGTGGCTCATTGCTGAAAACCAAACTGTCGCACACGCACATGCGCATCACACTCAGTGGCGTAAATCATTAAAGCCGTAATTCCATATCGAGCGCCAGCCATATCGAGCGCGAGCGCAGTACAACTAATAAGGTAAGTTCTTTGCCTTGTGGCCTTCAAAGGTGAGATAGGAGGTGAGGGAGCCAGACTAAACTATCCTGACTCCATTTGCAATACAGGTATTTACCAGTATATTACCATGTGACCATGTGTCCATTTCTTGATCCTGAATAGTATCCACTGACTTCCTGATTTAACAAGGACTTAAGTATCCTATAGCTCTACTTCTGCCTTGTTCTACTCTCACCTTAACTAGTTAAATCAGATATTTTGGTTAAGTTATTGTTTAACATTGAAGTACTCAATTATCACGAGAATATTGCTTACTTGGGCTTTGCCCAACAGAGGAAAATTACTATGTTTGTTGTCCTCAGTTTTATGGGTTCAATCTACCAACTTAAGTAAATTTGGGTATCTTTTATTTTTATTATTTTGCCTTTGCTCTTGTCCTTGCCTACTACAATCCTTCTCTACTTTACTAAAAAAATTATCAGTGGAGGGGCCAGCAGGTGGCATAATGGTTAAGGCAGCTGGGCTCTCACATGGCTGACCATGGTTCAAGTCCTGGACCTGGTGGCTTGAAAATCATGCTGGGCACATATGTGCGTTTCTCCAAGATCCTGAGAAGATAGTGGAGCAGAAGGCATTGTGCGATAGCCTTCCCCCGGAGGGTGACTTCTCCTTTCCCTCTCTCTGTCTCTTTCCTTTCTGGGGTACGTAGGTACCCTATGGCAAAAGCCTAAAATAAAAATAATAATCAGTGGAAAAGTCAGCATATTATAATCTCCCCATTCTTTGAAAGCCACAAAGCATAATCTATTCTTTGACTATGTCTCTCATTTGGCAATGAAAAGAGATGACATTGGTTATTCATTATTTCTCAACTGTTCATGTTTATCAGACAAACTCAAAACAAGGGTCGTGTACTTGCTATGACAATTTCCCTAGACTTTTATATAACATATTAACTGACTAATTTGAAGTTATATCTTTGAGTGTATCTGGTTCCTCCAAATGCTTTTAAGATTATTGAGACCAGCAGATGGTATAATGGCTATATCACTGGACTCTTACCTAGTCAACTGTGGTTCAAGTCCCAGACCTGGTGGCTTAAACCTCATGTCAGATGCATGTGCATGCATACCCAAGATCCCAAAAGGAGAATGGAAGAGAAGGGATTGCAAAGTGGCTATCCCTCCAGGGGGTGATTTATCACTTTCTGTCTCTCTGGCAAGTGCATGTGCCCTATAGCAAAAATATCTCAGAAAAAAGATTATTATTTACAACATAAGTCATTAACAAAAATATCATAGTAATCTACATAAAGTAATAAATGTTTATAAATATTTCAAGATATGACTCAGCAATTTTTAAATAAATGGAAAATCAAATCAATTTTTAGATATGCTCAAGAAACATTTTTTGTATGTTTGATAGAGAAAATATTTAATTTAAGTACTTCAGAGTTGTTTAATAGAGTTAAGAAGGTAAATTCTTTGTTTTTCACCTTTGTAAGTTTGTAGGTTTCATTTTTAATTGTTTTCTTGCAGAAATGGGTACATTAATCCCTGAATATGGAATTTTCTGTTCATTATGTTTTAATTTAAGCAAGGACACTTTAAGTTTCCAGAAGTTACAAAGATATATAAGCCAATAAAATATTTTCTTGTATATTAGATACACACATAATATAAAAAGCTAATTGCCTACCAGCTTCAATAGCAGCTTCTATTTAGATATTGCCATTTTTTAGAGGTGTTCTGTTTTGTTTTGTTTGTGTGTTTTTGCCAAAGGGCACATGTGCTCGACAGAGAGAGACAGAGACAGAAACAGAGAGAGGGAAAGTGAGAGATCACTACCCACCCCCCCCGGTGGGGAGTGATGACCACAGTGCCATCCCTTCTCTTCCATTCTCCTCCTGAGATCTTGTATATACATGTACATGCACCTGGAGTGATTTTCATACCACCAGGTCTGGGATCTGAAACATGGTCAGTCTTGTGGGAGTCTGGCAACATAACCATTATGCCATTTGCTGGCCCCAATATTGCCATATTTTAACTATGATTGTGAAAGTGTTCTAAATCTAAAGCCTAGGTATAGCTATACAAATCCTTTGTGTAAGTCTGCATTTATATTTAAGTTTCATTTATTATTGTATAATCATGTAAAGTCATATAAATTGAAGTGAAAAACTAATTTCTATACATTTATATGTATTGTATATATTTATCAGGTTATTCATACATTAAGCACATGAACTTGTAAACATACAAGATACTGTATCACATAATTATCTCAACCTCTAATTGGGACCATATCATGTAACATTCATAGCAGGACAATTCTGAGAATGAAAGGGAACATCCTTGATAATTACTCTGGGACAGTGGTACAAACCAGGATTAATAATCACCCCACCTATATGGTAAAATTTTTCCAGACTAAATCATTCCAGAATGATTTCTTATTTTTCTGCATTTGCCCATTTATAAGTGAGGAAACCAAAGTTTAGAGAGAGACAACAGAACTTATCCATATCACACATCAATTAAGCTTATTGGATAGAATTCAAATTTATGACTTATGATGAGGGAGACTACAGTTAAAACAAATAGAGGGCCAGTAAATGGACCTGGTGGCTTACTTTTTCACTTTCTCTCTCTCTCTCTCTCTCTCTCTCTCTCTCTCTCTTTCTTTCTCTTTCTTTCTCTCTCTCTCTTTCTTTGGTGAGCAAAACCTATAGCATATTTTTTAAAATTGTAATAATGATAAAAAATTTTAAAAGCAAATATAGAGGGACCAGCAGATGGTGTAATGATTATGTCATTGGACTCGCACGTAGTCAACTCCTGGACCTTGTGGTTTGAGTCCTGGACCTTGTGGCTTAAATCTCATGCTGGGCACATATGCATGTGTGCCCAAAATCCCAAGAGGAGAATGGAGGAGAAGGAATTGCAGCATGGCCATCCTCAATGGGGGGTAATTTCTCACTTTCTGTCTCTCTGTCTCTTTTTGTCTCTCTAGCAAGCACACGCACGTTACAGCAAAAACCTCTCTTTAAAAAAAGAAGCAAATAAAGAAAATTTGCAACAAAATATATATATATTTTAATTTCTAAAGATATTTTTCTTGGAAGACATAAAGCCAACTGCTAACAGTGGTTACCCATGGAGGATGCTGGCTAGAAATGGAGAAGCTTTTCAGGCCAGCAGATGGCATAATGGTTACGTCACTGGACTCTCGAATAGTCGACCACGGTTTGAGTCCCAGACCTGGTTGCTTAAAAATCACACTAGGTGCAGGTGCATGTGTGCCCAATATCCCGACAGAAGAATGGAAGGGAAGGGATTGTGGTGTGGCCATCCTCCCAGGGTGGGGGGGATTTCTCAGATTTCTCACTTTCTATCTCTCTGTTTGTCTGGTGAGCACATATACCCCATAGCAAAAATCTCTCTTACAAAAAAAAAAAGAAAAAGAAAGAAAAGAAAAGAAAAAGAGATGGAGAAGCTTTCATTTTATTATGCCTATATTTCTCACTCTAAAGTTATCAAACAACCTATCTCTCTAGTGATCTTACTCAGCCAATAAGCATGTGTTATTGTAATTATAGAAAATAGGTTACCACTGTGTAAATTTTAACTTTTTTTAAAAAAGGCAGATAAAAGTTAACTTTCATAAAAGTATTATAGACATAAAAATAAATTCAAACACATAAATGACATCCCTGCTTTGAAAGTATTAATAAGGATTATACTGATTTCAGGTTTATCATAACTTGAGCCAATATTTTGAATTTTAAATAAAAAGCTTTAGAAAGTTTTAATTGTATAATTAAAGCAATGAAAGTATATTCATATATTGGTGAGGATGAAAAATGTTATATTAAATAATTTTAAAATGCAATTAATTAAATAATAGACTTTGCTTTTCAAATCTAATTGAGATTTTATCCCTTTATTTTCTTGCTTTAGCAAGTTTTTGGTCTAGATAAATGAAATGATTAGTTTAATAAAATATTAAGCTTATATGTTTGTCTAGAAACACAGAAAAAGGTTCCCAATGATAAGAAGATTCCATATTACTGTAACTGAAGTGAATTAAAGGCCTTTTTAAGTCAAGCTTAGTTTTTATAAATTCTATACCTCAGAGACTCATCTAAATTATGACTGACTCATTGTAGCAAATACATTTAAAAGTTTACAATATTAGAAGAGAAGATTATGTACTTAAAAAATTTACATACACTTTTGTATTATTCTTTCCATAAAACACAAATCCAAGACAACCAAAGCAACCACAAAATGTTAGCTTACTTTTCTATGCAGGAAGAAGAAAGAAATAATCCCTAAAGTGATAATTGCTGGAAGAGAATTATTACTAACTCACCTAGAATTATAGCTATTTGTGACACTCTATAGGAATAAAAATCAGATCATC
>NW_006159723.1:130170-146628 GCF_000334495.1 Tupaia belangeri chinensis
CCCTACTACCCCATAGCTACGCAGCAAGTACTTCGGTGACTGGAAGCTACCAATTTAGACATGAGGAACTGAAACAAATTTTATATATTTGTGCTTGGGTGATGTGGGTTAGGATGTGAAAATTGATTTCTAAAGATCATGGGTCTTACTCTATGTATTCTTCCCCTGTCAAGATGGATGGACTCAGGGAGTTGTCTCTTCAGGAGGGATTGATCATCTTTTACAACTGAGAATTAATCCAAGATCCAACTGTGATTTTTTTTAAAAAGCTAGGTGATAAAGCAAAATATTTCCTTGCTATATAAAAAGACAGAAAGGTGTTAATTCAAAATTGGGAGTCTAGTTGTGTGGTGGTTAAGGTGCTGGACTCCCACACAGGTGACTATGATTCGAGTCCCAGATCTAGTGGCTTGTTTTCTCACTTTCCCTCTTTCTTCTCTCTCTCTCTGGTGAGTGCACAAGCCCTACACAAAATTTAGGGGAAAACATAATTTATAAAATTGAATAAACCTAAAAAAAAAAAAAAAGGGGGTAGACTTAAGAGCGAGCAAGCAAGTAGCATGGTGGTTAAGACATTGGACTCCCATATGGTCAACCACTGTTTGAGTCCCAGACCTGACAGCTTGCTTTCTCACTTTCTCTTTCTTCCTCTCTCTCTCTCTTTCTGGTGAACACATGTGCCTTACAGAAAATTTTTAAAACATAATAATGATAAATAAAATAAATAATTTTTTAAAAATTTAGTAGACCTGATTCATTTATAATATAAAACAATGTAAGTTGAAATGCAAGTTCAACAGTTAGCATGTAACTAGTTCTTAAGGTTTTTTTTATTTTTAAATTTATTATTTACATTTTATCACTGTACATCTTTGCAGTATTAAAACATATTTTTCCTTCACAAATGCAGTGCCTATCAGTCAAAACAAAGACATTATCCTATACATTATTATGAGCAAATAGCTTTTAATTTTTGTGTCAATTAAACATATGGTTTTTCTCCTATTCCCCTCCTCTACTATCCACGTTTACCCTCCCTGCTATTACAGCTTCCAGTCTTTCAGTTCCTGCTGTAGAGTACAGACATTCAGTACATGCTGAGTGGGGACACAGAAAGCCTCCCTTTCATAGTCTGACTTGATTCTCTTAGCCCTAAGTCTTTCATATTTGTTCACTTCGTATCAAATGTCAGGGTCTCTTTTTTTATGGCTGAGAAATATTACATAGAGTACATATACCACACTTGTTTTTTTGCATTTAAAAAAATAATTAATATTATTTGTTAATTTTTTCTTTTTCTATTTCTGATTTTTTAAATTAATTAATTTACATTTATTCACTGTGCATTGTCACAGTATACAAAATGTAATTTCCCATCCAGAAGATGCTGCATAGTAGCTTAATTATACATGTTATTGTCAATAATTTTCCATTTCTAGTTTCACATATATGTATGTGTATATATATATATATACACACACATATATATATTTATTTATTTATTTTTGTCTCCCTATTTCTCACCCTCTGCCGTTTCCCATGCTCCTCCCACACTATCTCAGGTGTATGTGATTTATATCTATAATTGTGGTATAGCAACCATCTGATAAGCAAATATTCTTCTAATAAATATGCAGGCAAACATGGTTCATGTGTAAACAGAGATTCCGCACAGTGGGAAAAAAGGTTTTATGTGCCACCAGGTGGCGTGGAGCTTAGGGCGCTGGATCCCACATGGCCAATTCTCTGGTTTGAATTCCAGACCTAGTGACTTAAAAACCATTCCAGGTACACATGCTTGTGCGACCAAAATCCCAAGAGGAGAATGGAGGAGAAGGGATTGTGGCATGAACATCCCCGGGGTGGGGGGGGATTTCTCACTTTCCTTCTCTTTTTCTCAGTTTCTGTCTCTGGTGAGCACACATACCCTATAGCAAAATTTAAAAACAATAAAAACATATAATTATTGGACAACGAGGTTGTAATTTGTGGCACAGAGGAAAAACGAGCCAGCCAATGATACCTACTTCCTGTCTTCCCCAACTGAAGATGTGATTTTTCAGTCTTTTCCTATGAACTAAAATGAAGATCAAGAAAACTGGTTATAGCCAGAACCCATCATTTTCTTGCTGTGGCCTCTACACATGTGGGCTCTGTGTATGTGGATGGCCTCTGTGCATATGACCTCAGGCAGGATGTGGACACCGTGCACATGGATTCTGTGTCGGTAGCTTCTGCTTCCTGGACTCGGTACACATGGGCTTAGTGCGTGAGGACTTAGTATGTGTGGACTTGGTGAACCTGGGCTCTGTGCACTGGGACTGTGAGTGTGTGGCTTTGGTACATGTGACCTTGGTTTGTGTGTCTTCTACACAAATGGATTCTGCATACGTGGTCTTATTGCACATGGCCTTTGCATGCATGGTTTCTGCATGTTCTAACTAGGTTCACATGGTCTCAACGTGTGTGGCCTCATTTCACCTGGACTCTATATGCATGGCTACCATGTGCATGGACTTAGTGCACATGACCTGGATTCAGTGCACATGATCTTGGTGCACATAGCTTCTGCACATATGAATTCTGTGTGCATGTTCTCAGCACATGGGAATTGGGGTGTGTGGCCTCAGTGCATGTGACTTCTGAGCACGGGACTCTGTGTGTGACCTTGGTGCCTGTGGCCTTGGTGCCCGTGGCCTCCTTGTGCATAGATCTGCATGTTTGGGCTCAGTGTGTGTGGCTTCTGTTGGCATGGCCTCTGTGCATGTTGCCACTGCACACATGGCCTCATGCATGAGACTCGGTGCACATGGGATACTATGCCACAAAATACATGTAGATCAAGAGGTTAAGATGAAGAAGAAGAGAGAGAAAGATCAGGAGAAAGAGGAGAGGAGAGAGAAAGACAAATACCACATGTTCTCACTCAGTTGTAAAAACTAAAAGATTCACATGCTAGAGGACTAGAGGAAGGGGGTCACAGTATGACCAAACTGTGGAGGATGCTCACGTCTCTCTCTCCTGTGGCCCTTCTTGTGCATGTAAATGTGCTTTGTCATAATTAAAAAATAATTGTTTTAACTGTTAAAAGAGATGGGGCCATGGAACCAGCAGTTAGCATAATGACTGTCACTGAACTCCCATGTAGTTGACACTGGTTCGAGTTCCAGACTGGGTGGCTTAAACTCACACCAGGTACGTGGGCGTGCGTGACCAAGATCCCGAGAGGAGAATGGAGAAGAAAGGATCGTGGCATGGCCATTCCTCCTGAGGGATGATTTCTTGCTTTCTATCTTTTGGTCTCTCCATCTTTCTGGCTAGTGCACGTGCCCTATAGCGAAAACCTCTCCAAAGAAAAGAAAAAAGAAAAAGAAAAGAAAAGAGATGAGGCCTGCAGGTCACATGGTGGTTTTGACATTGGATCCCACATGGCCCACAGTGTGGTTGAGTCCTGGACCCTGCAGCTTGAAAAACAGATGGGCACCTGTGTTTGTATGCCCCAAATCCAGAGAGGAGACTGGAAAAGGGATTGCAGTGTGGCCATCTCCCCGGGGGGAGGGGAGATTTCTCACATTCCCTCTGTATGTCTCTCTCTGGTAAGCACACGAGCCCTACAGCAAAAAATAAAATTTCCAAAAGAGACGATGAAGTGAGACAGGAAAAAAGAAGTGAAAGTGGTACAGAAAATGAAGGTAAGGAAAAGGAGTAATGGTACGAACTCTAATTCTGGTAGCACTCACGTAAAACGTTTAGTCTCCTTAATAGGAGTTATTTATGATGGTCTAAGGTAGGACAGGTAGAAATTAAATAGAAGATTCTGAGGCTTCCGTTCAGCTCTTAATTCAGATAATGGTGTACATTTCAAGCTTTAAAAAATCACGTATTAAGACCAGCAGTTAGCATAATGGCTATGTTGCTGGACTCCCATGTAGCTGACCATGGTTCAAGTCCCAGACCCAGAGGCTTAAACTCATGCCAGGCGCATGTGCGTGCGTGCCCAAGATCCCAAAAGGAGAATGGAGAAGAAGGGATTGTGGCGTGGACATCCCTCCTGGGGGGTTGATTACTCTCTTTCTCTCTCTCTCTCTCGCTCTCTCTCTCTCTCTGTCTTTCTGGCGAGCACACGTGCCCTATAGCAAAAAGCTCTCCAAAAATAAATGACTTCTTTTCTCCAGCTTTAATGCTTGAGAAAAATTTATTTATTTACTTACTTATAAAAGAATATTTTAACAAAAAATAGAGGCACAAAAGTTGCCAGGTTTGCAGATTTTTTCAAAGAAACATTTACTCTAGGATCAGTAGATGGCATAATGTATGTCACTGGACTCCCACATTGTTGACGAGTTCCGGACCCTGCAGCTTAAAACTCATACATGAACCCTATAGCAAAAACCTCTCTACAAAAAGAAAGAAACAAGAAAAGAAAAGAAAAAAAGTATTTAATCACAGTTTCATAGAGAATAATAGAAGCTTTGCTTTAACCAAGGGAGAGTGTAATTGGAAGCCTCTGTATTTTCATTTCTGAATGGCACTGGTGTGGATTCTGGTTATCCTGGCGGAAATCCTTCCTCTATCCCTTCAGGCTGCAAGCCATTGAGTGAGTTACCTTAAGCTTTCTGGACTTAAATTGTATTCATCTGTAAAACAGAGAAAAAATAGCACTATTCTCAGGACCCTGTAGGTGGCATGGTGGTTAACTCCCACATGGCCAACTATGGTTCCAGTCCCAGACCTGGCAGCTTGAAAATCACACTAGTCGTGTGTGTGTGTGTGTGTTTGTGTGTGTTTCCAGAATCCTAAGATGAGAGTGGAGTAAAAGGGGTGTGGGGGGGGAGATTGCTCACTTTCTCTCTGGTGAGCTCACATACCCTATAGCAAAAACCTTTAAAAAATTTTAAAAAAGGCATCAATCTGAAAGGGCCATTTTAAGTGTTGAAGATAAAAAATACATGCATAACATACATATATATATATATATACATATATATAAATGCATGTAAATAATTGTTAATGGTTCAATAATAATTTCGGTATATGTATTCCTTATTAAAAACATGAGCATAGGGGCTGGTAGGTGGCATGGTGGTTAAGGGCACTGGACTCCCACGTGGCCAACCATGGTTCAAGTCCCAGATCTGGTGACCTGCTTTCATACTTTCTTGCTCTTTCTCTCACTCTCTCTCTCTCTCTCCCTCTCTCTTCCCCCTTTCCCCTCCCTCCCTCCCCCCCTCACTCTGCTCTTCTCTGGTCAGATTAAAAATCAATCAGTACATCTAAAAAGTTAAAAAAAATAATCTTTAAAACTAAAAAAATAAAATAAACATGAGCATAACAGTCGAAAGAAATGGATGCACTCTAATGAATTTTGCTCATCAAAGAGTCTAAACTCCAGTGATTCTGAAAAGAGATAGCTATTAATGAGGGTTTTTTTATGTGTATAATGTCATAGAATAAATTCTACGATTATTTTGAGAAACTAGTGCTGGTATGATTAAAACAACTTATTTTATAGTTATTTGCCCTTGGTTTTCTACTTTCAGCTTGAGAATGTCTGCTCTCTGAGTCAGGCGGTTCTCACTGTGACGCCCTTCACTGTGTCACCTCCCTCAGCACAATGCTAACTAGCTTCTGAACTTGGATCATTAGTGATTATTGATGACGGGCCTGATGAAAGAATGACTGAAACATGATGCTAAAGTGATAGGCTGGGACAGAAAGAAACATAGAAGGATTTGGAGAGAATGGAAAGGGGAAGTAAGAAGCTATTTGGTGCGTGATTTACTGCCCTAGATTACGTGAGAGTTGAAAGTTGCTCCACTATCGGGCATTCCATCTTTCTGAAGAGAGCCTGCACTGGCTTGGGTATGGCTGAATTGATCCATGGGGAAGCTGCTGGGAGGCTATGGTGTCAGAGGACTCACTTTCCTTCTATCTGTAATTGCGGTATTATCTGCTGTGCTTCAGAAATGAGAGCAAGGGGGAGAGAAGGGGAGATAGATGGCCCTTTGGTTTCTTCCTGCTGTGACTAGATGATTATACATTGTAGGGGGAAAAAATGAGTAAACTGACTTAAAAAAAAAAAACCTACCTAAACTTGATCCTAAGCTAAATATTTCTGAAGGTGACAACTTGAGCTTTACTTTCATTTCTTTGATTATACTACCCTCTGCTCCAGCTTCTAGTTGAAATTGTAAAGGTCATATTTCCTCCAAAAAAGCACATTATTGTAATATTTCCAGTCAAAATTAAGTGAAAATTGCAAGTAGTCTCAGAGGAACCCCTCAGAAAGTAAGTTTTGTCTTCTTTTACACACAGTTTGTTTGAGAAACTTTTAAAGCTTTAGAATTTTTAGATCACATACAATTCTTTCTCAAATTATCTGAAGAGTCATTTACCTCTACTTGACAGTCCTAGAACTGGTAGAAAATTAAAGGTAGAATGCAACTGAAGATCATTTACAAAAAGGACTGTCATCTAACTAGGGGAGGAATGGTGATACTAAGGTAATTTTCCTGATTTATTCATTTAACCAGGAACAGCCAGCTTCACAGGATATGGCAGCACCTTATGATAACTAGGTGGGCAAGTAAACACGACCAGTAAAGCAATAAACTATCTACTTGTTATTCTTTTGCTGTCAATAATTACACGGCCTCTTTTTTTTTTTTTTTTTTTTTTTTTTTTTGAGAGAGAGAGATATTTTGCCAAAGGGCACGTGTGCTCACTGGAAGACATAGAGACAGAAAGTGAGAAATCACCCCCTAGAGGGGCTGGCCATGCCAAATCCCTTCTCCTCCATCTTCCTCTCAGGATTTTGGGCACGCACACAATACACCCAGAGAGAGTTTCAAGTTGCTAGGTCTGAGACTCGAGCTGCCATTGACCACATGAGAGTCCAGCAACTTAACCACTACATCACCCGCTGACCCCTACATGGCATCTTTTAAAGGAGCCTATTTGAAGTTCTGAGTTTAGGGACTACCATCCTCCACTTAAAGTAAAACTCATTTTATTCAAATAACTGTGGGAAAAAACATAATGGCTAAAATATACTTAACTCTTGCTTTCATAATGTCACCAATGTTACTTTATTCAAGTTTGTCTAAACTTGGCAAGTATATTCGTTTTACAAAATACAGAGTTCAAAGCCTTTATCTCTTCTAGTTGCAGTAAGCTATCTCATACTTAAATGAAAAATGAATTGTTTACATCTACTATCTCCCACTGATCCATTTTTTTTTCCTATTTTTAGTTGCCATAGGCAATTAAGATATCTTTTATTGTCAGCATCAACCTTCTTCTATAACTCTTGGGTCATCGAAAAACTCATGACATATTTTCTAAGTTTTTCTATGCAAAAATGCACCATGACTTTTCCAATGAGCCAATAGACAAGTATCCTCCTTAGCCACTTAACTCTATACTAAGAGCGGGTGGTCTCTCAGGGTACCTCTGCAGTCCCACCGCTAAAATTACTTTAAAATTAAAGGGACAGTATCTCACCTTGATGCGAGTACCTTCACATGTGTAGTTAATAGGGCCTTGGGCCTATTCCCAGCTCCTCTTCACCCTGGGAAGTGACTTCACTGCTAAGGACATAACCTTGTCTATCAGCCCAGTTTACCTGACAGAAGCTGTCAATCAACAGCTTGGAAGCATTGCTGGTGTCTCTGCTACACTGCCAATGTGGATTTGATGGAATTTTGGGTGATAGCCCAAACACGACTACTGCCTATGCCTCTCGGACTTGTCACACTTCATGTGACATTGTTTCCTCTGGGGTGGATTTTCAACAACAGTTAAACTCTTGACACACAACAAAGAACTCTGGTGTTTCAAATATTGATTCAAAAACATTCATTTGAAACCTGGCATTATTTCTTTCAGTAAAAAGAATAAAAATAGCAACCTCCAGCCCCTGAAGACATAGTACCTCTGGGGGTGATGCAAGTGGTCCAGGTTTTTACCACTAGCTTCATCTCCAGGATATAGAAAAATTTTAAAGTGGGCTCTTTGAATAGAGACAAAAAAAAAAAAAGATAAACAATGACATAATAGAAGTAGCAATGCAAATGCCATGGACGAACATAGGAAATGAAACGGGAGAATTGGAATCCTACCAAAATGTGCATGCTCTTGTTCAGCTTCCTCCCCAACTGTACTTCAGTTTTATTTTGTGTAACTCTATTCCTGCCAAATAAACTATTGCTCTCATCTAAAAATCCACTGAACTCGGGACCGGTAGGTGGCATAATGGTTATGTCACTGGACTCCCACATGACAGGCCATGGTTTGAGTCCCAGACCTGGCAGCTTAAAACTCAACCAGATCCATGTGCATACATTCCCAAAATCTACAGAGGAGAATGAAGGAGAAGGGATTGTCGCATAGCCATCCCTCCTTAAGGGTGGTTTCTTGCTTTCCGTCTCTCTGGTGAGCGCACGCGCCTCATAGCAAAATATCTTTGAAAAAAAAAGAAAAAGTCCACTGAAGTCATTTGGACAAATACTCGGGGCTTTTGATCTCCAGGCTATTCTTTTTTTTTGGGGGGGGGCTTTTTTCCTATAGGGCGCATGTGCTCGCCAGATAGACAGACAGAGAGACAGAAAGCGAGAAATCACACCCCCCCCCAGGGGGGATAGCCACATGGCAATCCCTTCTCCTCCATTCTCCTCTCGGAATCTTGGGCATGCACGCACATGCGCCTGGCGTGAGTTTAAGCCACCGAGTCCGGACTTGAACCGTGGTCGACTACCTGGGAGTCCAGCGACATAGCCATTACTCTAACTGCTGGTCCGAATCCTGCACGTTGAGAGAGGCAGAGAGAGAGAGAGGTGGACTCGATGTCGCAATCCTCCAGCCTCCATAGGTTTTTGCCATAGGGCGGGCGCCACCACATCCCTCCAGGCTATTCATGATGAGCTATGAGGCACTGCTTCTTTTGCTGTGCTTCTGCCTCACACACTGTCTAATCCTGAGGCTTTTAGAGCTGATATAACTCTGTTTCCATTGCAGGCATTATTAAAATAAGGCTCAGTTACCTCTGCCTGCACTTGAGGCCCTATTTCTGCAGTTTTTTTTTGCACCATAGAGTCCTTCCAGTTGGGTTGCAACATCCATTCCAACCCTAACCCCTACAGGAGCAAGTCAGGACTACAACACACTGCATGTTGAAAAGCTTCCCTCCTCACAGGAAACCTCCTGCAAGCTATCAGCCCACTCTGCTAACCTCACTGTCTCTGGAGCTGGCACTGAGACAGCCTGTATCCACCTCCCCCCACGGACAGGCTGTGGCGAACCAGGTGTAAATTCCAAGTCTATTGCACCAGCCCACCTTGGCTATTCTACTGGGCCAAGGCACAACCTCCCCTGCCTTTTTTCCTTCCTCTCAAGCTCTGCTCCTTGTCTTTCTGCTTTTGAAATCTGCACCTCACAAAGAGTCCTTCTCAATGTGTAATCTTCCTGTGTCATTCCTTTCCACTGTCTGAAGGCTTTCCTGCCCTTGTGGTATTAACTCCTCCTATTTTAGATACTCTCCTCTTTCTAGGTGGCATTTGCTCTCCGAATATCTAATGCAATGATAAAAAAAGGGACGAATGACGTGGAACCAAATTACCAAGAAGAAAAAACAGAAACAAAAAATAACCCTGGAGAGGAGTGGAGTTAGACGGCAGGAATCAGATGTATTACTCCATTAAATATGAAAGTCAAATCTCATATATCTTACTAAAGACAGTAGGAAAGTACAAAGAGCAACATACCTGGACAGTCCTTCTTAACTCCAGACATTTTTCCTTTTACAGGGAGACCTTTGTATCCCTGCCTGATAGGAACATTTCCTATATCACAGAATTTTCCATTAAAAGCATTTACCCTATCTGCTATTGTTACCCAAAAGTGGAAACAACTGAGAGAAATCAAATTACTAAAAAGGGCAGGAGGGATCTTGGGTAGGGTAGGGAACAAGCATCCTCATCACATTTTGGAAGCATTTAAACTCTGCCAAAGAATAGAGTAGAAGAAAAGAAATAACGATTTTGATTAAGGACAGTGATTTCGGGGAAGTAGTACTGCAGATGAAGTACTAAAAAGATTTTGATAAAGAATCTAGACCATCAAAACAGAAGACATGAGTAAATGAGTAAAAACATGACTAAATACCCTTTCTTAAATTAAAAAACACTGGAGTTTATAACCAACATGGGAGGATACAGGTGACCTACCTGCTATGATTTCAATGTGTAGCCGCCAAGAGTCAAGTGTTAATACTTAGCGGTCGATGTGATACCAAAGGAGGCGAGGCCTTTTAAGAAGTAATTAGGCCAGGAGGGTTTTTCCTTCATGAATGGGATGAAGGCCCTTATGAAAGAGGTTTCCTGGAATGCTGTCTCTCTCCCCTTCGACATTCCACCATGTAAAGACGCAGTGCCTCTTCCTCAAGAAGATGCAGCCCTGGGACCAGTAGTTGGCATAATGGCTATGTCACTGGACTCCTGTGTAGTCAACTGTGGTTCGAATCCTGGGCCTGGTGGCTTAAACTCATGCCAGGCACATATGAGTGTGTGCCCAAGATCCCGAGAGGAGAGTGGAGGAGAAGGGATTGCAGCATGGCCATCCCCTCTCGGGGGTGATGTCTCGCTTTCTGTCTCTATCTGTCTTTCTGGCGAGCACATATGCCCCATATGCCCTATAGCAAAAACCTCTCCAGAATAATTTTTAAAAAAAAACAAAACAAGGAAAAAGAAGATGCAGCCCTCACCAGACAATTGAACCTCTTCAACTCACCACCTCCAGAACTGTGGGAAATAAATTTCTGCTAATTATAAATTACCAAGCCTCAGGTGTTTTGTTGTAACAGCACAAAGAAACTACCCAAGTTTGAAACTCAAGATAAGTTCGGGGGGACCAGCAATTGGCGTAATGGCTATGTCCCTGGACTCCCATGTAGTTGACTACAGTTTGAGTCCCTGACCCGCTGGCTTAAACTCACACCGGGCATGAGTGTGTGAGTGCTCAAGATCCCGAGAGGAGAATGGAGGAGAAGGGATCGCAGCATGGCCATCCCCCCTAGGGGGTGATTTCTCACTTTTTGTCTCTGACTCTGTCTTTCTGGCAAGAGCTTGCGCCCTGCAAAAACCTCTCTCTCAAAAAAAAAAAAAAAAAAGATAAGTTCAGGGGACCTGCAGATGGCATAATGGTTACATCATTGGACTCATGTAGTCAATCGCAGTTCAAAGCCTCAGACTCAGAAGCTTAAAACTCACACCAGTTGCATGTGCCCAAAATTCTGAGAGGGGAATGGAGAAGAAGGGATTATAGCATGACCATCAATCCCCGGGAGGAGGGGGGGGAGATTTCTCACTTTCTTTCTCTCTGTCTGTCTCTCCAGCAAGCATACATACCCTATAGCTAAAATCTCTCTCTCAAGAAAGAAAAGAAAAAGATAAGCTAAGATTTTTGCTCAATACCAACCGTCAGGGCTCATAACAGAAATGACTAATTTAACCTTACTGTTTTCTGTGTGCCTCACCCTGAAAGTGGGTGATTTCACGTAATCCCCAAGAGAATGATATGAGAAGCAGAAATGCTGGGCCCTTTGATCAACATCTTCCCATTTAAAGTTTCCGTTACTTAAGATGAATTTGTCCTCCTGGGGGTTTATGTACAGTGTAGTAGTATAGCTTATAATACTGTTTTGTACACTTGAAATTTGCTAAGAGTAGATCTTCCATGTTCTCACCACATACACAAAAATGTAATTGTGTGAGTGAAAGATATATGTTAATTTGCTTGATTGTGATAATCATTTCACAGTGTATAGTTATATCAAAACGTTACCTCAAATGTATACAGTACAGTCTTTATCTGCCAATTAAACCTTGGGAAGGAGGAAGACTACCCTGTGTGGTCTTTACTATTATAACTACATTTTACACAGGAAGGACCGGAGACTCTGAAGGCTCTGACATTTGCCCTCAAACATGGAGTGTATCTACCAAACATAGGACTGAAGTCCACAGCAGTCAATTATTAAATGAGTTCTACATATGTATAGGTATAATTGAAAGATGGATTAAACAAATATTTACTAAGTCTTTTATGAAACAAAAGTACACTAGATTTTTCAATATGTTTAAGCAAAATAAAGCCTATATTAATTTATATAAAAATATTCACCATAGGCCAGATCTATGACCTAGTGACTGAGGGAACTGGATCTCACATGGCCAACCTTGTGGTTCAAGTCCCAGCCCCAGAGGCATATCCGCTAAGCTTTTAGGGTACTGGGGTAAACCTTGTAGACCTGCTTATAAGACAGTCCTGTTTACAATCAACCATCTTAAGAAAAAGAGAGAAATTTTATCAGCCCAATAATGGTTTTTGGAGGAAGAAGGTGAGGAGGGAGAAAGGAATCATTGCTAGTCTTATCTAAAATTGTTGGCATGTTATTTTCTCAATGTCACTAAAAAATGAAAAGCAAACAAAACAAGAAACTACGTTTACTCTAGTTTATATGTATCATAAACACCTTTCTTATAAAGGAGATAAATTGTTATTCTTATCAATAATTGAAAAGTGTTCTTGAAATGGGGTTCACAGATTGGCTTGCAGTTTGGGTAGCCTCATTAACTTAACTCGGTAATTCCTGAGCCAACTGATAACATTCCTGGGGCCAGCTGATGGCAAGGTGGTTGGAGCAGCTTGACACCATGTGGCCACTTGTGCAGTTTGAGTTCTTGACCTGGCATCTTGAGAGACATGCCAGGTGTGTGTGAGCGTGTCCCCGAAATCCTGAGAGGAGAAATGAAGGAGAAAGGGTTGCCATGTGGTCATCCCCCCTGGGGAGTGCTTTCTTACTTTCTCTCTCTCTATTTCCAGTGAGCACATGTGCCCTGTAGCAAAAAATTAATATATATATTTTTTAATTTCAAATGTACAAGATCAGAGTCAATCCTCCAAACACATGCACCTCATCAGGCCCAAAAACCATGGTCTATTTCAACAGGCTTTTTTTTAACCTAAGTCTTATAAAACAAATTGACTTATCACTTCATATCATAAATGACGCTATCCCATTTACAGAAGGAACTAAAGGCTTTTGCTCCTAGATTTGAAATAAATGTGAAGATAAACATTAACATTAATCAATTTTTAAAAATTTATTCTTTAACAGTACCGTGAAACTATTCTGCATATAAGAATTAGTATAAGACCAGCAGGGGGCATAGTGTTTAAGGCACTGGACTCCCACATGGCTGAGTCCTGGACCTGGCAGCTTGCTTTCTCACTTTGTCTCTGTCTCTCTTTTTCTCTCTCTGACTCTGGTGAGTGTATGTGCCTTACAGCAAATTTTAAAATGATAATAATAACGAATAAAATTAACTAAAGAATTCCTTTTTAAAAAAGAATTAGTGGGACCAGCAGATGGCATAATGGTTATGTCACTGGACTCCCATGGAGTCGACCAGAGTTCGAGTCTTGAACCCAGTCACTTAAAACTCACCCTGTGTGCATGTGCATGCATGCCCAAGATCCAGAGAGGAGAATCGAGAAGAAGGGATTGCAGCGTGATCCACCCCCCTGTCTCTTTCTGTCTCTCTGTCTCTCTCTGTCTCTCCAGTGAGCACACATGCCCTGTAGCAAAAGTCTCTCTTAAAAAAAATTACTACATAAATATATGCAAACAACCTATTTTTTTCCTATTAAACTCACAGATAAAAATATGAATGCTCTTTGCTATTTATCAAATACTAATTCCAATGTAAAATGTAAAAGGCATTTTTTTTTAAATAATGGCTAACACCACTATAACAGCAATTAGATTATGAATCTAAGTACCAGTTGACAGTTAACTTCTGATATTACAGCCATCACAGTTAAATCATTCTGGGACATAAAAGTTAATTGCATACAAGAGAAACTAGTGAAATTACATAAATGTAGAAATTGTACTAATCTCAGTGAAATGTTATTAACCACACTTATTTCAATATAAATAAAGAAAGAGTAAGGCTTTGATGCTTTTTAAAAAGTGACATCTTATGAAGAAAATTTGCTTTTTAAGTATTTTTCTTCAAAACCCATATTCTTCTATCTCCAGAGTAGTATAATTTTTATAATCACTTTGTTTCTACATAGACAAATAGACCTCTGTGTAGACAAAGTTGAAATGAATACTCAAACAGATTTCTTTCAGACGGAAATGTCATTCATATGGGATTCTAAATTTTTATATACATGAGAACAGTTTCTACCAATATTTTCACTTTGTTTTAATCTTAAGTAAGCCAATGCGTTCATTTGATTGGCGTGAAATATGTTGACAAAGTCGAGTCAACATTTTCCAATTGGGAAATGGAAAAGGGTAAGTTCTGAGATAACCAGAAAGGCAGATTTCCCTTCCTCTAGACAATTTAGTCAATAGCCACAATTTATGATGCAAACCTAAGTGTCTTTAGTTTTGCCTTGTTAATTCCACATTTACACAATACACTTTGATGGTTTCCTCCCACTAGACTATTTAAAGACATGGAACAGCAAACAAAGGAGTTTGTGCTCTTATCCCCAGATCGATTAAAAACCAAATCTTGATTAAATGGGAACATTGTCTATTCCTTGGGCTTTAAAAATCCTCTACTGAATTGTAATCCTCATTATATCCCATTCTCCCTTGCCATCCAGGAAGTCCAATGTACTTGATCAGTAAGTAGGAACAGACATAATCCCTGCTGTGGTACAGAGAAATATTTAGAAATTATTTTACATGAAATAGAAACAAAAACATGGGTGTTCCACAAATTATAAAGGATGGCTTTATGCTTTTTCTAATCACACGCAATTTATTGACATTACAATGAATCTCAATCAACCAATCAATTTAAACTAATCATTCATTTGTAGGACAGTTCTTCAAAATGATCATGGAAAGTACCTATTATGAAGAATTTATGCATGAATTTCAATCATTTATTTGTAGGAGAGTTCTTCAAAATGTTCACAGAAAGTACCTGCTATAAAAAATTTATGCATGAATTTATTTTTTTTGCAACAAAATAGACTTGTACTATGAAATATTCCATTTTCCACAAACTATCTGAAGTCCCTTTGTATTAACTGTCTAAATGAAGTAAAGCTTAACAGTGATGTAACTAACCACATCAAGGAAAGTACCATAATGCTGGTTCTAATTTTGATTCCCATTTTCTTTTCTCATTTTTCATAGGGTGATTTCTTGCATATACAATGGTTCACCCTTGTCCACTGTTATGCACTCAGAGATTTCAGCTACCCGGATTCAATCACGATCCTAAATATAAAATGGAAAATTCCAGAAATAAACAATTCTGAGTAGCTTAATGAAACATTATACCATATCTCTTCATCCCACTCAAGAGATGATTCATCTCTTTTCCCAATGTATCCACACGCTATTGTCTCCTGCCTCTACGTCACTTAGTAGCCATCTTGGTTATTAGGTTAAACACACACAGTATGTATAGTGCCCCATACCACTTAGTTTCAGTCATCTACTGGGAGTTTGAATTTTTGCGTAAGGGAGATTATTGTACTAAAAAAAAAAAAAAAAGCTTCTCTCTCTGTATAGGAATTTAAATTAAATTAAATTAAAATCAAGAATACAGTTTTATGTTTTTCTAATAGAAGTTATTTTACTTGACAATTCCTAATGTTACTAGTGTCTCTCTGTATAGGAATTTAAATTAAATTAAATTAAAATCAAGAATACAGTTTTATGTTTTTCTAATAGAAGTTATTTTACTTGACAATTCCTAATGTTACTAGTGTTTTTTCAAAGCCACGGGGTCTGAACCTCAAACCATCCAGTCAGCCACAAAGAATCCACACTTCTTAGTAACCAGGCCACAGCTTGGCCCCCATAGTCAATTTTTATGAGTCAATAATATTGACATTTAATTTTTGTTGCGTTTGTGCATTGAAAATGCCTTGAGAAGTTTTCATCTTTAAATCTCTAGGAAGCAAGAGTTCAAGTAATAATTATTACTGGTTCATAGAATTTATTCCCCTATTCACTAATACATTTAACTTAAAATTCTTGTTACCAATGTGAATAGAAGTATTAATCCTGGCGAAATTACATAAACAGTATGTGACATGTAAACCATTTGCACTTCTGTAGTACTTTTATGAAACCATTTCATTTCAAAGATTTTTCTCCCTCTCTTCACTAGTTGAAAGGTGTGAATTACAATCAGTATGTCAGCCTAAAGCTGGAAGACTAGCCATAATAAAATAGAACTTTTGATTCAAACTTGACAGGACAATGATGTCAAAAATAGAGCCCAAAAGTAAGAGTTTAAAAGAAATGTTTTTATGAAATATTTCCTTGGGGGAAATCAAGTGACCTATCTTTTTCAAAGATGCTGCTCTGGATGACAACCAATACTTCTGTGTGTGTGTGTGTGTGTGTGTGTGTGTGTA
>NW_006159723.1:147363-156891 GCF_000334495.1 Tupaia belangeri chinensis
AAAAAAAAAAAAAAAAGCTTCTCTCTCTGTATAGGAATTTAAATTAAATTAAATTAAAATCAAGAATACAGTTTTATGTTTTTCTAATAGAAGTTATTTTACTTGACAATTCCTAATGTTACTAGTGTCTCCTTGTATGTTTTTCAAGCCACTGGGTCTGAAACTCAAACCATACAGTCAGCCACAAAGAATCCAAACTTCTTAGTAACCAGGCCACAGCTTGGCCCCCATAGTCAATTTTTATGAGTCAATAATATTGACATTTAATTTTTGTTGCGTTTGTGTATTGAAAATGCCTTGAGAAGGTTTCATCTTTAAATCTCTAGGAAGCAAGAGTTCAAGTAATAATTATTACTGGTTCATAGAATTTATTCCCCTATTCACTAATACATTTAACTTAAAATTCTTGTTACCAATGTGAATAGAAGTATTAATCCTGGCGAAATTACATAAACAGTATGTGACATGTAAACCATTTGCACTTCTGTAGTACTTTTATGAAACCATTTCATTTCAAAGATTTTTCTCCCTCTCTTCACTAGTTGAAAGGTGTGAATTACAATCAGTATGTCAGCCTAAAGCTGGAAGACTAGCCATAATAAAATAGAACTTTTGATTCAAACTTGACAGGACAATGATGTCAAAAATAGAGCCCAAAAGTAAGAGTTTAAAAGAAATGTTTTTATGAAATATTTCCTTGGGGGAAATCAAGTGACCTATCTTTTTCAAAGATGCTGCTCTGGATGACAACCAATACTTCTGTGTGTGTGTGTGTGTGTGTGTGTGTGTGTATACAGGTGAAAATCCGAAATACGATCCGCAGTTTTTCTATGTGAAGAATATGGCAAGCCAGCTGTCAAGGGTCTGTTGCCTGTGGCCTTATGCGCCAAGAAACATTATTTGCCTAAATATATTATGTAGATGCAACATTGTATACTTAACATTCACACTCTATTTTTACCCTAATTTTTTATATTTAGATAATCTGAAAACTGTCCTCTAAATCATATTTTATTCTTTTTTGACAGCTCAGCATTTGACACCAATGAGCAATTTTCATTCTTCTCAGCCAATTTCTTAAGTAATTACAGGTAATAAAATATGTAGTATTTTCATTTTATGGCTTATTTGATCTCTTCTTAAAGTTCACATGTAAATTGCCCCATAAATTTAATGTTCAATGTCATATTATGTGACATTAAATCCACCTACAATAAACGTAGCCACCCAAACTAATTAAGCAAAATACATGTTATAAAGTAACAAGCTTTAAATTCAGGTAGAGTTGAGTATCACCTCAATATGTGTTCATATTTGTGTGATATTTTATACAAAATAATATATAACAAGAAATATACATTGATTGTATTGTAATACATTTCGTTATATGCCTAGTTATGTATTATATGATGAATCTGTAAATATATGTAATATATATATAATACTTATTTATATATATATGTCTACATATATGATGTGTGTATATATATATACATATATATAATGTATATGTGTATATAAATATGCATATACATATATGTGAAGCAAAATCTTCACCAAAATGACTTCTACATTTCGAAAACTGGTGAAGACTAATACTTACTATACAGTCACCCTTATTTCTTCATGTTCACATGAGTACAAAGAAGTGATATGGGGATACTGAATAATAATTTTAAAAAATTACAGAGTAAGGCTGAGCTTTGAAATAGAAAACATTGCTGTTTTATAAGAAAAATCTGATAAAGCATTCCAAAAATTTGTACCAAAACGTAAGTTAATGAATTAAGACTTTCACATTTACAAAGAACATTTATTGAATCAAGAGCACATATGCACTGTTACCCAAAACTTAAGAAGGTATATGAAAATGATAAAATCCTGAGCCAACAGGTGACATGGTTAAGGCATTGGATCCCATATGACTGACTTCATAGTTGGAGTCCTGGAACAGTAGCTTGAAAACACACCAGCATGTGTGCGTGTGCATGCCCAAAATCCCAAAAGGAGAATGAAGGAGAAGGGACTGCAGTTTGGCCATCCCCCCTGGAGGGTGGTTTCTCACGTTCCCTCTCTTTCTCTCTCTGTCATTCTCCAGCGAGCACTCATGTCCTATAACAAAAATGTAAATAAATAAAATAAAATAACCTTCCAGAAGCCTCATACTTCCCAAATATATTGTGTTATTCTTAGAATGAATCAGTAATACTCCAACCCATATGATTACCTTAACCAAATATTTTGCAAATTTCTGTTATAGGTTAATGAACATTTAAAAAAAAAAACTGACATTGGTGGTTTAAGGGTTTTTTTAATGAAATTTTGTTTCTTTATTTGTTTTAATTTGACCATATAGATACAGAGAGAGAAACAGACAGGAAAAAAGCAAGCTGCCAAGTCCAGGACTCGAACCACGGTCGACCATATGGGAGTCCAGTGCCTTAAACACCACATCACCTGCTGGCCCAGTTTAAGTTTATATTTTTTAAAACACATACTTTTCTGTTGCTAGGCCAATAGCATGAATTTTTCATACAAAGCACAGTTCCAAGGTCTGATAGTGGTGCGGTGGTAGTAAGAGATGCTCTGCAAGGCTGACTCACAGGTGCTGTCTCTTTGTCTCTTTGTTTCTCTCTCTCTCTCTCTCTCTCTCTCTCTGTCTGTCTCACTCACTCATGGAGGAAAGTTTTAAAAACTTTTACAAGTACACGGCTTAAAACTCATGCTAGGCGTGTGTATATGCATGCCTAAAATCCCGAGAAGAGAATGGAGGAGAAGGGATTGTGGCATGGCTTTCTCGTTTTCTGTCTCTCTGTCTCTGGTGAATGCATGTGCCCCACAGAAAAATCTCTCTTAAAAAAATAAAACTTTTAAAGCCAAAGTATAGTTTATTTTGGACTTAATATCTGATAGATCTGTCGTTCAGATAGAAAAACCTATGTACCTACATGTACACATAGCTTCTGCTTATTTTCTCTTCTACCAAAATTGTATACACACACACGCACACACACACACACACATATATATGTTCAGAACCTACTCTAGGCAAATTCGTAAGATAGGGCAAATGTGTTTATAATGCCTTTTATCGTCTAGATATATTCCCCTTATGATCTCAATGCATAACTGTAATAATTGCATTACAGTGTGTGACTTTACTCATTCTTCTTCTATTTAATCACTTAAATGAAAAAAATAAAGCACAGGTATTGAATGCCTTTACGTGATGAATGGCAATCGTTAGAGCAGAATGTTTACACAGAGTCCCTCGTGAGGCTTACCTTCTAGTATAAATGCCACACAGGAAACTTTACCTTTGGAACTTCAAAGATAGAACATACCTTCTCACATCAAAAGAGTAAAGTGAAAGTTTAGAACGATAAGAGAGGATGAAATTGTCATCATGAGCGGAAAGTCAGATTTTGTTATTTTGGTGACTATCTAGTCCACTCATTAGTATCAGCCCTACAGAAATTCTGCTGAATATGAGAGTGCTTCCTTGTGCATTTGTGTAAGAAACTCTTTTTTTTTTTTTTAAACCAATCTCTTCTTTTCATGTTTGAGTAAGGAAGAGAGAGCGGTAGTTACCCTTGATGGGTCTTGCCACATTGCAGTCCTTCTCTCAGCCTCCTGGCCTGCCTAGATCATATGTGCATGAGGGCCTGCCCTAGGTATTCAGGTTTACCTTGGAACTGAGCCTGGGCCTCCCACGTGGCTCCAGTGTCCTTCTACTGACTATACCACAACAGCAAGCCTGCAAGCAAATATTTTGCCTACACTTCCATTGAGTTATGGCATATCAAAGTGCTAAATAATTACCAGCTCCAATTATTTTTATAACACAGTGATAATAAGGAGGACGCTTGAAATCTCTTTCCAGGAGTAATCTACTCAAAAAATTATACCACATCATAGGTTGAATTGTTCCAAGTCAAACCTTGTTAAAGAGAAGGGCAAGAAAGAGCCCTCCCTAATTCCCTGTTTATGCATAAGCTCAGTAGTGAGTTAAGATTTATTGGAATGTAAGAAATATTTTTAGAAGTCAGCAGGAGAAATAGTGGTTAAGACATTGGACCTCCACGTGTCCGATGGCAGGTTGAGTCCTGGACCTGGCAGCTTGAAAATTTGTATGCCCCAAATCCCAGAAAGATAACAGAGAAGGGATTGTGGCATGGCCATCCCTCTGGGGAGTGGAGAGGAGAGAGTGGGATTTCTCCCTTCCCACTTTCCCTGTCACTGTCTTTTCTCTGTCTGTCTCTCCTGTCTGGTGAAAACACATGCCCTACAGCAAAATCTTAAGAGAAAAAAAAATTTAATATATAGTAAATAATTTGTATATATGCATAAATTTTATGCCAAATGCTAAGCAGCATTAAGACACTGTCATTTAGAGTACGAGGAAGAAAGACAAAGAATAGTAAACAGAAGATCAAGACATGAGAAAATATTAAAAATGAAATAAAGCCATAATTCAAATGATAAAATCTCTAAATCACATTTTATTTGTACCCTTATTTAATAAGAAATAACAGCTAATTTCAACTGCATAAATGTCTCTTTGAATTTATCAGAAAGTAATCAGAATAAAGAAAACCATAAAGTCTTTGAAGGTGGAAGCTTGCATGGTTACCAATTTACTTCTCCTATTTGTACATTTGCAATGCTACTAAAAGTATCAAGCATTAAAAAAAAAAATCCTGAATTATCTTCCTCATATAATAGAAATACATCAATGTATTTTCTGAATATGCTAATTTCAAGGGAAAGAACTTGGGAAAAATACTTTATTTTTAATCCATATTAAATGTTTTTGATTCATTTCAACCGGGATGTTTTATGCATCCTGTGATAAAGTGAACTGGGCATAATAACCAAGACATTCAGCTGAGCACTTGACCCATTTCTTCAGAATTTTCCCTGAGTTTTTTTTTTTCCTACATTTCAGTATAGTTTGTTTCAACTCCAACATGCTTCTGGTATAAAGGTCCCTACCATGTGCCACATGGCTTATGACAAAGTTGTAGTAACGTTTTCTCCTTTGTACTACATAATGCAGAAAAGAAAATTATATAAAGGCAATCTAATAAGAACAAAGTTATAAAAAGATACTTCGAAAATTAGTGAAACACAGAGAAAAATAAATAAACTGAATTTCAAAATACTCCAACAAAGGTTTTTATCTGACATCATGTGGTTTGCTAGTTCCTACAGATGCCAGTATCACAGGGAAGGGCACCGCTTGTGGGAAGGAAGGAGTCTCTCGAGTGGGGCAGATGCGTCATTATGGGATGTTTTAAGAAGATAGCAAACAGCCTGCAGAATGTAATTTTAAATGTCAAAAAAAAAAACCCTTTCTTAGTACTTACACAAATATAAGTGTTCATTTGTGTGTATGTGTATATAAATATGTGTGTGTGTATGTTTGTGTATATATGTGTGTGTGTGTGTATATATATATATTTCTTTTTCTTTTTTTTGGAAATGAAATGTTCTCTTATCTAGAAGTGCAGGTGGCATGCTGTACTCGCCTTTCTGTTCAGCTTTTTCTCCACACCCATGGAAGTAAACACAGGAGAAAGGTACATAAATGTATTAGCACAGCCTTCTTCAAATATTGCAGAGGAAATTTTGAAAGTTTACATTAAATGTTTTGTTATTGCAACAACTTAATACCGACAAAACATTTCACTGTTGTTTTTCTTTCTCTTGTATGAGGAAGTACCTGGTCTAACTGACTCAAATTTAACCCAAAACTCTAGTATATTAAAGAGGAAAAAAAGAAAGCCAGGATGTAATTTGCTTTTTTTTTTATGTCGTACAATTATGAAGGTGAATTTAGGGGATCGATCGATCAAAAATAAGATCAACAGACCTAAAACATGAACAATTTAATACACATTTCAAGAAACACTAGTAGGAGTATTAATAAATGTGTACTACATAATGTAATATGCAATATTTAAAAAGATGAATATGTGTATATCCTTAATTTGATTATTCTATACTGCGTACATGCCTTTGAAACCATACCAGAGCCCACATCCATTTTAGGTAAGCTTGAAATCATAGTAAACAAATAAAGTTCTTCTTTATCAGACCAAAAACCCATAAATAGAAATTGGTAAATGGTAAATGAGCTATGTTTTTTAAACTTTTCAAAAAGGTAAAATTATCCTGACTCTTGTACAAATATTAAAAATGCATCAAAAGGGACCAGCAGACTGCACAATGGTTACATTGCTGGACCTCCACATAACTGAACACAGTTCAGGTCCTGGACCCAGCAGCTTAAAGCACACCAGGGGCGTGTACATGAGTGCCCTGTCCTGAGAGGAGAATGGAGAAAGAAGGGATGCAGCATGGCCATCCCCATGGAGGGTGATTTCTCACTTTCTGTCTCTCTGTCTCTCCAGCAAGCACATGTGCCCTATAACAAAAATCTCTTTAAGACAAAAAATAGTGGCAAAATTTAACCTAATTAATAAAAAAAAAAATAATTTGTAAAAACCAAAGACCATGTGAAATGCTGGGTATTTATAGGCAATGCTAGTAAAGCAAACATGATTCCAATGCACACAACTTTAATCTTTGGAATCTTTAGAGTTATCCTTTTTTTTCTTTTCTTTTCTTTCTTTTCTTCTTTTTTTCTTTTTATTGAGAGGTTTTTGCTATAGGATGCATGCGCTCACCAGAAAGACAGAGAGACAGAAAGTGAGAAATCACCCCTTGGGGGGATGGTCATGCTGCAAACCCTTCTCCATTCTCTTCCCCGGATCTTGGGCATGCACGCACACATGCCCAGCGTGAGTTTCTGCCACCAGGTCCCGGACTCAAACTGTGGTCAACTACATGAGAGTCCAGCGACATAACCATTATGCCAACTGCTGGTCCCTAGAGTTATCTTTTCTATTGCATGGAAATTATTTGCATTTTCATGTTAAAAGTATACAAATTAACTTCTGTCCCTTGTGCAATGGGTATGAAGTTTCAATTAAGAAAAATAAGTATGTTCTGGGTATCTACTGAATAACAAAGTGCCTATAATTAACAGTGCAATAGTGTCCACTTAAAATTTTGCTAAGGGTAGATCGCATGTTAAGTGTTCTTAACACATTAGAAATAAAAAGGAAAACCAAAGAAAAAAAAATGTCAAGCTAAGAATGAATTAAAAAACAGCTAATAATCTTGTTTGTTTCTAACTTTTGAGTGATTTTTTTGATGCTATAAGATATCAGTGTAATGTAAAATTCTTTGAAAGTTGGTGAAGCTGGAGCTCACACATGAATATAGGGTAAAAGATGGTCAGAATTGGGAGCTAGCACGTGCCGTGGTGGTTAGGATGCTAGATTCCCACATTGTCCAACACGGTTTGAGTCCCAGACCAGGCAACTGGCTTTGTTACCTTTCTTCTCTACTTTCTCTCTTTCTGTTGCTCTCTAGTGAATGTATGTGCCCTATGGCAAATTAAAATAATTGTAATAATAATTAATAAAACTAAAGAAATCATTCTTTATTTAAAAAATTGTTCTGGAGATTGTAATATTTAACTAAGAGTTTAGAATCACATTGATGCTGAAAAGTGTTGTATTCAATGGGAAAGGTTGAAGTGTTAGTCTTTTATTTTTTTTCCTTCATGACTGCTTAAATGTTCAGTATAAAAATATTAGCAATTGAGGAGTCAAAAATGGGAATTTTTTTTTAGTTTTTATTATTTTCCCCATACTTCCTGGAAAGAGAAAAAAAAAAACAAAACTGTACTACTCCTCATGATTATGTTATTTTCTTTCCCTTAAAAAGGTACTCCTATGACAAGTCATGGAACACTTTTGTGATATATTTATGTAGCCTAATACAAATTTAAGATTTGAACTGGGTTTTATTACTTTCTCTGGAGACAAGAAGAGATTTCTCCAGTGTGAATTTATAAAACCATAGCAAGTGAGAGATGAAATTATCAATTCAGTTAGCCCTGGCATAATTTTTTTCTGCTCAGCATCCATTGCCCATTTTCTTGTAGTACTTTTTGATTCTCCTTAGAGAACCACCTCCTGCTTTTCCGAGTCAATGTGTTTTAACAGAACATTATTCCCAACACACCTGGCTTCAGAAGTAGTATCAAGGCCAAGACGAGACAATCAGAGTCACTGTAATTATTTTGGAAACAATCACTCGACAGGTATACTGGTGCTTCAAAAAGTACATAGAAAATGAAATGTATCTAAAGTATGAACTCCTTTCGGTGCAAAAGTTGGGCCAGCCAGTGGTTAAGGAGGCTGGATCCCACATGGCCAGCTGCATAGTTCAAGTCCCAGACCTGGCAAATTGAAAAATTGCACTGGAGATACTTCCAAAATCCTGAGAGAATGGAGGAGAAGGGATTGTGGCCTAGTCACCCCTTCAGTGTAGTGTTTTCTCACTCTCATCCTATCTCTGTCTCTCTCAAGTAAGCACATGTACTCTATAGCAAAATCTTTCTAAAAAAATTATTAAAATCTATCTAAAAAAATTGCACTTAATTTCAGTGCAAAAAAATTTTGAAATTCATATACAGTTTTTTCATGATACTCATTTTCCACAAAGTTTAGGAACACCTATTATATCAACCCACTGGGAATTGATGAAATAGTTAGGAAAGAGACAATTGATGTCTGCTCTCTATCACGAAATAACGATATAATATCATAATCCCTGTGGCTCTCTCTGCCACCATAGTTTGCCTGACAGAGAAACCAATACACAGGAATTCGGTCTCCACAGCAAAGAGTGTCTCCTTGCTAATATGTCAGCACTTGGGTTCAACTGTTCTCATTGAGATCTATGGGATTTTGAATTGTATGAACCAATGACTCCTCTCAGCTTTTTATTTTTCCTTCTGAGGCAGGCACTTTGATTTGTTTGCTATCTCAAATAAATGTTCAAGCAAGACCCCAGAGCAGGGCATTTAGACTTGAAGATCAGACGTGATAGTGTGGAAGATTAGAGGAAGTATGGTAAGAAGGTGGTAAAGTGTGGGAGTCTATACAATGTTACCCAAATCTCATTAAGTTGAGAATTACAGAAATCAGTGCAAATTCATTTAAGATTTTTTTTTCAAATATGCGATTAATTGGAAGAATGCTAGAAAATTTGGGAAGAACGGGTCCTGCTGCCAGCTGGGACAAAGAGCCAAGAGAATAACTCTTCCCATTTTCCTTCTCTGTGCCTCTGCACCGTCTAACTTTGTACAGTTGACCAAGTTTAAAAATAGACATTTTAACCACAAAATTATTGAATCATATTTGAAAAAAAAGAAAACAGTGTGAAACAGTAAACATATGAATATCCGCCCAAAAATAGAACTGTTTAGAAAATTTTACCAAGCACAAAGTAACCAAAACCTGGAGTTATTTATCCTAATAAATAGCATGATGCTAGAAAATACTTAGGGTGATCAAAAATATTAATTTGTTATAACCCTGAAGAAGTTCAGTAGGTCACCTCCCCTCAGTTCCTGACCAAATAGAGATTGTCCTTTCCTCTGGATCC
>NW_006159723.1:157015-200324 GCF_000334495.1 Tupaia belangeri chinensis
TCCCATTGACCCACTGGGAATGGTTTGGCTGCCAGAATCTTACTTCAGTTAATGAGGCAAATAGGATGGAAGGGAGAGGCAGGGGGAAGTGGCCCTTGTCAGAGATAAGGTACTATTGAGAGTTGGGAAGATATCCAAAATTTATCCAGGATACTGTTTAAAGTCTCAAACTACAATGCTTTCAGCAATTTAAAAAATTTCCTATCATTTCTGGGTTTTTATTTTATCAAGAGTTTTAACATATTGTGCTACATAGGAAGACTAATAAAATAAAACTGTATTAAATAACTGTAGGTGGCAATATACATTTTAGTAAATTTTTCTATAATTTTTCTCATTTTTCTTGTTCTTTTTATGATTTTTACATTTTTTGAGCCTCAGGCACTGAATCTTGAGTTAATATTTCCCTCATTTTCTGAAATACAACTGTCACTTGGCTACTTGAAGTCCTTTTTATTTACTTATGTATTTTTTTGCTTTTTTTTTTACATCTTTTTTCCTTCTTTGTTTTTTATCCATCTAGCATCTTCCCATTCTCAGCAAAGATAATAACTCTAATTTATTTATCATAAATCCTTTAAATTGTCTGTATCGCTGTGTAGAAATATAGATGTGAGTAATACGGAATTGTTTTTCATTCAGGTTTCCCACTTTGAGTAAATTTCATTGTGCAATATACTTATATCTGTCTTGCTCTATGTTTTTCTACTCAGTACTATGTTTTTATGACATCCATTTTACTGGATATCTAACCAGCCATTTATTTCTCTTCTTCACAAAGTAATCCCCCTGAAATGTACAATTCTATTGCATAAAATTGCCAACTACCACAAGGCTGTGATGAAGTCTTCCTGAGTGTCCCTGATAATATTATCTGAAGAAATCTCTGGGATATTTTCCAAGTAAAATTGCATAGCCATGGGGGCTTTATACACCTAATGGAGACTTGATGCATTTAGTACAAAACCAAGCTGCCAGATAGCCCTGCAGTGCCTACTTTGGTCCAAAGTGTCATTCACCAGGGTTTCCCCAATCCTGGTAATGCTCATCTTTATCTATTATTCAATGGTTAGCCAATATATTGGGAATAAGCAGTATTTTGTTGTTGTTGTTTTAAGTCGAAGCATCTCCTTAGGTACTTCTTAGTTGTTTGACTTTCAGTCTATATCCTCTGCCCATTTCTTAGTGATTTTCTTGTCTTATTTAATTGATTTATAGGAGATCTTTGGATCTAGTAATAGTATCTAGTGATGCTTCTATTAAACTGGAGTACTAATTTAATGATAATCAAATCTACCTATTGTTCTTATGATTTGTCCTTCTTGCACCTGATTTAAGCATATTTTTTCCTATAACAGTCAGAAAGCTACAACTGTAGATTTTTCTGTTACTTTATTTCTTTCTTGGCTATTTTCTACTTTGACATATGTTCTAGAAACTTTTTAGAGTTAAACTCAATGCCAACATTTTAAAGGAGTATTTAATAAAAGAATCAATTTAAACATTCTCTAATGTGAATCTACTAAACAATTTTGGACATGAAATTCTACTGTTGAGGGTGGGAGTAATGGATTTTAAGAGAATTTCATAGCAGTTTGTTTCCTGTCCACCCAGCCATGGAGCTTGTTTCTGGAAAGTAAGTAGGATGATATAATGACTACAGAAAGGTAATTCAAGCAAAGACCAAATTAAGAGATCATTTTAAATCAGGAGAATGCTTGATCATGATGTAGGGTACCCATTTCAATGAGATATTCCTTTAGGTGATGCTTGCTACAATATCTTATTTTATAGAACAACAGTCTTATAGTTATTTTTGCTTTATGTGAAGAAAATATTTCAGATGCTCTAAATATAATGATGTTAATTTACTAGTTATTTCAGAACTCTAGTTAGTTCCCAGTTATAATTTACTAATTAGTAACCTTCTGATTGGCCTTAATAGGGAATATCAAACCCTCTATTATCAAAACTCAATGTGATTAATAAAAGCACATTCTCATAAGTGAAATCTTACTTTTTATTTTGCTTTACTTGGTAAAAAGATTTTGATGGGATTCTGATGGATTTTGCTATTGAGAGAGATTTTCTGCCAAACAGATGGTTTCCACTTAACAATTAGATTTGCCTCCAGAATGCAAATGAATGGCTAAGAGAAGAGGAAATGGAAAGAATTAAGAGCAAAAAGGAGTTTGTTCTGGTAGCTGATCGCATTGCTGTGTGTGTTCACTGCTTATGACTCCTGTTTCTCTACCATTTCCCAGCACAATCATTCCAACGATGGCAATTCATAGAACACGACCAGCCACTAAGCTGCTGTGCGGAACACTCTGCCCACATTATCTCAGGGACTTTAATAGTTGCACCGACGCTATAGCATATCTGTATGTCTATTTATCTTGTTTTACAGAGAAGGTATTAGAATACAAGGAGGTTATATCCGAGAACATGAAGTAACTGCCAGAGTAGGGATTCAAACCTAGATTTCTCTGACTCCAAATACATTCCCCAAATTTCCACGCTATGATTATACCCCATTTGTTAAATCCTCTCCAGATTTTTCTAGAAGATACACCTCTCTTGAAGAAACACAGTACTTTTTGTTTCACCTCATCCAGTATTATGGGATTTGGCAGAGTGATTTTTTTTAATGTATCTTCCCAATACTTTTAGTTTTCACATAGTACTAAATCTGTGACATGTATGACATGGTTTTGATATTGGTGAAAATTTTGCTTATATCCTTCCAAGTGCCTTACTGTTTTGTTTTGTTTTGTTTTGTTTTGTTTTGTTTTGTTTTGTTTTGTTTTGTTTTGTTTTGTTTTGTTTTGTTTTGTTTTGTTTTGTTTTGTTTTGTTTTGTTTTGTTTTGTTTTGTTTTGTTTTGTTTTGTTTTGTTTTGTTTTGTTTTGTTTTGTTTTGTTTTGTTTTGTTTTGTTTTGTTTTGTTTTGTTTTGTTTTGTTTTGTTTTGTTTTGTTTTGTTTTTTCACCATTTATTTGGGTGATCTGTTTCTGTGTTTACTTTTTCAATGGGAATTGTCCTGCTGGTTAATTTTAAAGTTAAAGTGGTTCTAAAAGATGCAACATTGATGAGAAAAAAAGAATACCAATTTAAAAAGAAAATATATTTTCTAGGAGACTGCTTCATCTCTCAGATAATTATTATGTTGTAGGACAAAAAGGATGTTATTCACCTCAGCCTAACAGGAATAGGCCACCTTTCGTACCATGTTCCTAATATCTAACCTATATTTTGCTTTCTTTAGCTTCTAGTCATTGCTCTTTGTCCTTGGGTCTTCTGAGACTATGAATAATTCCCTTCTTTCATTATATTGTTACCCAGGAGGTATTATTTATAGATTATGAACATGGCTCACTTCAGCTCTCTCTTTTCTAGAGTATATAAGTTAAGGTGATTTTTTTTGGGGCGGGGGAGGTTTGGTTTTTTAATTTCTGTATCACATATCATTTCCTCCATCTTTTGAATCCTTTCTGTACTCATTTGGGTGTTCTCAAATTATCCTGAATACTTCTAAAGTGCAGAACTGAAATACACAGAAGATTAAAAAACAGTTTCAGCCAGATTCCACTGGGCAATTACCTTTCTTCTTCCAGTGTTACATCATTAGCTAAGATATGGAGATTGACTTTAACTGTCTCTGGCATTAGCCACAGTGAGGTAAACGACATTATTGTGCAAATGCAGCCAGTCACTGTGTGACCATTTCAACACTTGGAGGTGTATGTTCCTACTAGAATCTGAGTCTGCCTAACCTCTTATCCTTATGGCAATAAGTTCTAAACTTTTCTGTTTGGTTAGGAAATTATGAGCTAAAGAAATAAGGCTAGTATTTTCATTTACCCTAATTCTTTTCCAGGCATAGTGCTATGTATTAGGATCCTGGATCCCAATTTTTTTTTCATTAATTTTTCCTTTATAGAAGTTCCTAACATATTATTGACCTTGTCCAGCTATAGCAATTCATTCTGAAATTTGAAAATGTTTATTTATAGAATGACACCATTACATGAAAACACTGACAAGTTATAGCTTATTCTGGACTACAGAAGCCAAGAAATGTGCATTAGGATCCAAAAGCAACTCTGAAAAGCTTACTCAGGTGTAGTTTAGAAAGATTAAGGAAAAAGAGGTTGTGTTGTTTAAAGGAGGAGAAAACATCCTGTATTTGACAATACAAAAAAAAAAAAAAAGTCTAAAAATCTAGCACACTACGAAAAAGCAGGCCAAGGGAACAACTGGTATGTCGGAAGCGTGAATTAGGGCAAAGGAGGAAAAGCTTGACAGCAGATGGACAAAGTTCTCAGTTTCTAATCACAGAGAGAAAGGAGTTTGAAATGACTTGTTCCTTATTTTGCCCTTACTTTGCAATTTTATTTAGTAAAGCATTCTACTTACTACCCCATCGCATATCTACTCCTGTTTTTCTTGAAGAAGATGAGCAAGAGGAATGGAATCTCTGACCTAGAAAAGTAGAACCGTGTGCTCATTTCCCATTTAGTAAAGGTGTGTTGATAATGATGAATGCTACACCTCCGGAACTGGAATGCTGAAATTCTCCATCTCGCCCCAAGAGTCTTTCCCCTCTCTCAATCTCTTACTCCTGATAAACTTACTCTTTCACTTCACTGAAACCTCTGGCCACTCAGCCCCTCATTGTTCTCTAACTCTGAGAGTCCCTCCTGGCAGACCTTCCTTCCTTACTCATACTGAGCCCCATGATCCATCATTTCAAATCCACTCTAAGTAGCACCTTCCCATCCATCACTCCCTTGACCATCTGCCTCACCTGTCTCACCAGTCTCCAACCTGAACATCTATTTTCTCTCCTTTGGCTCCCAGGTGGCCAAATGCTCTTACGGAAAAATTACTGAACTGAACTGAGTGTCTCAATTACACATTTTATTTTCAACCTCAGCTGGCCCCTCATTTCTGTTTGGCAATCCTTTTACTTAATACTAATCAACAACCTTTTCATTTCCCTTAGTGATTATTCGAAACCTTGTCCATATTTCTTAAGTCCTATGCCCCTAACGTGCCCACTTACTCTTGGCAGACAGCCAGCTCCTTACTTTACCAGGAAATTAGAATCCAACCTGTACAAACGGTCCTAACTCCCAAATTTCCACCTTCAGAATTATAACTGCATCTCACTGGCTTATGCTTTTTGTTTCCCCTTGTTGTTGGAAGAAGATTCTGACACATTTGTAAAGCTAGCTAGTCTACTTGGCATCTGTTCCTTAGCTGCCTTAGTCTACAGCAGCATTTAGTGTTGTTAATTATTGTTTGTTAATTGCAACTAGAATTCCACTTCTTTCTTTTGTGAATAGATAGACTCAACATTCAGCTATTCCTAAATGTAAAATAGAACATGCAGGGCCCAGCAGGTGGTCTGGTGGTTAAGGAGCTGGATCCCACATGACCATATGGTTCACGTCCTAGACCCAGTAACCTGAAAAACACACCTGGGGACATGTGCATGTGTACCCAAAATCTCATGAGGAGAATGGAAGAAAAGGGGTTGCGGTATAGCCATCCCTTTTAGGGAAGGAGTGCTTTCTCATTTTCCTTCTCTAATGAGCTCACTCACCCTATGGCAAAAATCTTATAACAAACATGCAACTCTCTACCTTCTTGTTTCCAGGTTTTAATTCAACAACAGTATGAGCATCTTTAGTGCAGGTAATATTATTGCCTCTGAAGATGTCCTGATAATAGAGACCAGGTTCCAGTCCCTATAGATTTCTCAGAACAGTGTTCACTTAACTTCCTTTTACTCCCTAAATGCTATAATTGGTGACCCACCCTAGCATTCTGAAGCGGGACACTACCTTTATGTACAGGTGTGAGATGAATGTATTGCAGTGTTGCAGTCTAGGATTATAAACCCTGTTGGTTCAGTGGCCTTAGAACCCAAGGGAAGAATGCCATGAAGTTGCCCCAACACCCTTCATTTAGAATATAAGCTGGGTACCAATGGAATTTGAGCTTGCTTCCATCAATAATGGAGGATAACTAGATTAGATCAGATTACCCAATCTAAGATAAATGATCCATTTAAGATAACTAGATTATTTAAAACAATAATTCCCCAGATTCCCTTGCAGCTAGTTTTCATGTTACCCTGTTCTGTCAGATGCACTCACATGAGGCTTGGAAAAGCAAGTAAGAATATTCATGGTGGCCATCTGGAAGAAGTCACATTGCGTTGTCTGCTAAGCACATGGCAAAGCCAACTGGTGTGTCTGAGACGTCTATGGGAAAGTGCCCAGGTCTTGGTGCCTAGTGTCAAAGAGTGTAAGCAGCAGTTGGAGGGTGTAGTGTCATGTGTGGTTGGGCATTATATTTTCTGCACACATCATTTGCTGCTTTGTATCAAGCCCAGGTACACAGATCTCTGAAATATTCTGTGAGATTCCCACACTCAAATAAAATGGAAAACTGTTGCTTCCAGCAAAATACTGTGAGTAATGAAAAGAGTGGGAAATTTTTCCTTTTTTTTTTTTAACTAATGTAATTCAGGAAATCAGCCTATTGTTTCCCACTTAATTGATTAAAAGGGTACATCCGTGACCCAAGCAGAAAAATTAGCATTTGCTACTATAAGGTTTCTCAATCTTGGCACAAATGATATATTAAGCTTGATAATTCTTTGCTGTGACAAGCTGTCCCATGTACTGTAGGTGTTTAGATACATACCTGGAGTCTATCCACTCAAATATTATAGTATCTGCCTTCCAGTTGTGGCAACTCAAAATAAAATGTCTCCAGACATAGCCAAGTGTTGCCTTGGGGACAAAGTTGTCTCCAGTTGTAGACTACTGTTCTAGTGAAATAATTATAGATAACATTATTGAGCACCAAGTGCCAGGTAATTATCTTCTTGTAATAATGCATTGAATTTTCAGAATAGCCATACTGGGACCAGCAGTTAGCGCAATGGCTATGTTGCTGGACTCCCACATAGTCGACTGAGGTTCACGTCCCGGTCCCGGTGGCTAAAAACTCACACCAGGTGCATGTGCGTGCATGCCCAAGATCCCGAGAGGAGAATGGAGGAGAAGGGATTGCAGTGTGGCCATCCCTCCCGGGGGGTGATTTCTCGTTTTCTGTCTCTCTGTCTCTGTCTGGTGAGCGCACGCGCCCTATAGCAAAAACCACTCCAAAAAAAAAAAAAAAGAAAGAAAGAAAGAAAAAAATAGTCATACTGAGAAAACACTGCTATTTTCCTCATTTTAAATATAAGAACCCATACATGGAGAGTTGACTCACTTGCACCAGCCATATAAATAGAAACAGATAGCTGTGGGTATGTATCTAATCTAGAGCAATTGCTCTTTCTCGCTATACTATATCCCCCCTCAGAGGTATAATGTCATCTCAGTGCTTACCCTTCTCATTAAGCCTTAAAGCTCTTTGCTGACCTTGAGATGAAGGATCACCATTTTCATTCTGATACGAAATAAAAACGCATTTAGGATAGTGTATCTTTCGACCCTATAAATTGAACACATCTAATGGTAAGAGTCCATCTTACTTTTCAGCGCATCCTCTGCATTGCCTCTAGTTGTTCTCCTGAAACATAATTCTTATCTAGCAGCTCTCCCCAAATCCCTTTACCCACAGAGAAGTGTGCATTCTTTGGCATTACATGTATGGATCTTTACAATAAGCTATATATCCATGTTTGTATTCTACTCCTGTTGTCTCAATAGCATGAGCTAAGCACCAGCCACACACGAGATTCCCCCTTTTCCAGGAGTACTCCAAGCTGTGGCAATATATAAGCCACTCTCCTTATCTACAATAGCGTCTTTTGTCTTTTGTGCCTGGAGATGTATTAATCCTACAGTCTTCACTCTAATGCTATCTACTTATTAAGATTAGCACATCTCCACGACTCAGCTGCAAATTTAATCCCCTGGGTTCCCATGGCATTTTTATAAACTGCTATTAGAGCGCTTGTTATGTTGAACTGTAAATATTGGACTTTACATGTTTCTTTCCACCTGGAGATTATGAGCTAATTAAGGACCACACTGTACTTTATTCTTTGTGCTCACAGCACTGGGCCTGCTGCCAGGCCAATAGCAGGTACTCAAAAAATTAGACCAATAAATGAAATCTCCATCAGACCTGTATATTCATAACAGAACAAATAAAAGTGGTCTTTATAACTCAAGTTACTAAGATATGTTTAAAGGGACTAGTGGCCCTTCTTTACATATCCCTGGCCTTTGTTTCCTCTGAACACTGCAAAAAGTGCAAGATTCTCTGTTGCTAGCCCAATGACAGAGTTTCACTCTGGTCCCTGGCTGAGCTGATCATTTAATCAGCAAATGTTAGGGCTTTGTCCATTTAAGAGCTCTAAGTAATGACTTCTATAGATTTTAAAATGTATTTATCTATGTTATCCACCAAAATCTGCTAGCTAACATCTCCATTATTCAAATTATTTAGGTCATGATTATGCCTTTGAAGTCCAGGATACTTATACAATTTAAAATGACATATAAAAAAATTAGCTTGGTACCATGTTATTAAAACCAACAGAACTGATAAAGCATTATGGAAAAATAAATCTTGGGCTAGAAATCCAAAAACCAATTCCTAGTGCTTGTTTTTAAGAAATATATTAAAAATATATATATATATTATAAATATATATATATATTTAAAGAGACTTTTGCCTTTTGCTATAGGGTGTGTGTGTTTACTAGAGAGAGAGAGACAGAAAAAGAGAAATCAACCCCCAGGAGTGATGGCCACACTGCAATCCCTACTCCTCCATTCTCCTCTCAGGATTCTGGGTATGTGTGCACATATGAGTTTTAAGCCAATGGGTATGGGACTCGAACTGTGGTAGACTACATGGGAGCCCAGCGACATAACCATTATACCATCTGCTGGTCCCTTATTTATTGTGTTTAATATTATTTAATATTCATGAGAGATACCTTGAAACAGCCACCAAGTTTATCTGATCCCTTATGTCCTTATCAGAAATGAGAGAGAGTAAACCTGGTCCCTAACATGGTGGTTAAGAAAATAAAATAAACCTGAATGTGATTAAAAATGCAAAGAGCTGCAGTGGTGCAAAAGTAGCATGCTGTTCTGCAATTCTAAAAGTCAGATGGAAGAACTGGGTTTGGTTCCAGTGTCAACCTGAACACGTTCAGTTCCAGCAGACCAGTGAGCTCAGCTGGGAAGGCTGAAGGGAAGATCAATTGCAGCAGTAGATGCTATTGAGGGTATTTGAGTGTGTATATATATGTGGCTGTGTTTCTGTCTCACAAAAGAAACTTTTTAAAAAAGTGCAAATAGCTACATGAAAATGAGGCATTTTTATTTAAAGCATTTCAAAAAAAAAAGTAACTTCCTACATCATGCTAATGTGGGCTGTTTGTTCTTTTGAGTGCTGATCGCTAAAACAAGCACTGATGTGTAGTAAAGTGTGTACATTATCAGTTATGTCACCTTAAAAGGGTGACATTGAAGTTTAAAGAAACCACCAAATACATTACTCAAGGGAGGAGCTGCTAATTAGTTAAGCTAAAGAGGAATTTTCTTTCAACTTTAGTTTTAGAAGTGCATTTCAGTAATCATTTCCATTTCAAAGTTACTGACTATGCCTTTGCAGTTGTATTTTGGTGATTGCAAAGTTTAAAATATAATCCATTTGTGTTCAAATACTTGCCCTCACTTCCTTTTCTCATTGTATGACAAAGAACTTCATTACATGCTGTTGTTTTTGTTTTTGGTTAGTTATCTAATAAACCAAAAATAAAAAGGAGTAATCCATATCACCTGAACATCTGGAACCAGGAGAAGGAAGAGTTGCTTTTTAAGAAAACTAGGCAGTTTGGTGCAAAGAGCATGGGTGAGCTGGTATCCAGAAGCCTTTCTAAAGTCAGCGTTAGATCTCGATAGCCATACATCACTCATTGGTTCACTTATCCAGTCAACATATATTTATTGAGAATGTACAAAGTCTACAACTAGTCCTTCATATGCGATATTAATTTATTTTTGATAGATAGATGGAACAGCAGTAAAATGCAATGTTCTGTGAGGCAATTCCACATGGAAAGGCTACTAGTTCAAATCCAGAGGCCCTCCTGCATACACCAGAGAGTGTGTGCCCATGATCTGAGACTGGCTGAAGCTGGAAGTGGATTGTAGAATCAAGACCCTGTTGGGTGCTATATTTGTTCTCTTTCTCTGTGCTCTCTGTTGCTCTCTCTGTCTTCCTCACTCACAGAGGAAATAAGTAAACTTTTTCAAAAGCTGATAACTTGGGGCCAGCAGATGGTATAGTGATTACATCGCTAGACTCCCATAGTTCTAGTACTGGGCCTGGTGGCTTGAAACTCATGTCAGGCACATGTGCATGCATACCCAAGATCCTAAAGATCCTAGTAGGAGAATGGAGGAAAAGGGATGGCAGTATGGCCATCTTCCCTGGGGATGGCAGTGGGAGCGATTTCTCACTTTCCCTCTCACCGTGTCTGTCTCTGTCTCTCTGGCAAGCGCACATACTCTACGGTAAAAAATTCTTAAAAATGATGACAATATTGGGGTGGCAGGTGGTGTGGTGGTTAAGACGCTGGATACTCCCACATGACTGAGTATGGTTCGAGTCCCAGATCTGGTGATTTGCTTTCTCGCTTTCCTTCTCTCTGTGTGTCTTTCTTTCTCTGGTCAAATGAAAATGATTGAATGAATAAATAAAATTAAATAAATAATTCTTTAAAATAATAACAATAAAAAGCTAAGTTAAAACATAATAATAATTTATTATTAACCTTTTTTTCTTTTTTTAAAGGCTTTTGCCATAGGGTGTGTGAGCTTACCAGAGGGAGACAGAGAGAGGGGAAATGATAAATTATACCCCGGGGTGAGCAGGTGGCCATAAAAACAGACACCTCTAGGGTGATTTTTCAGCTGCCAGGTCCAGGACTCAAACCATGGTCCACCAAGTGGGAGTCTAGAACCTTGATCACCATGCCACCTGTTGACCCCTATTATCAACACTTTTTTATATTATATTTTAGAAAGTCAATATTATGCTTAATTTTTCAGTTGAGACTCCATTTAGCTCTTCCCATAAACTCTGGATTTCTGAGGACAAACATAATCTTAAAACATTAAAACATTTTTATGAAAATTTCTTATATTTGTTATTTGCAAATACAATCATACTTGCTTCATAGGCATAAATCCTTTGTTCCAATAGTTCATAGAAGTATATTAAACTATTGAGACTATTCACAGTTTCCTCTAGTATCTTTTTTTTTTTAGAGGTTTTTGCCTTAGGGTATGTGTGCTTGCCAGAGAGAGAGAGACAGAGACAGAGATGATGAGTGAGAAGGAAAGTGAGAAATCACCCCCCGGGGGGATGGTCACACTGTAAACCCTTCTCTTCTATTCTCCTCCTGAGATTTTGGGCACATGTACACACATGCCCAGTGTGATTTTGATACTCCCATGTCTGGGACTTGAACTGCCGCCAACCATACAGGAGTCCAGCAGCGTAACTGCTATGCCATCTGCTGTGCCTAGTTTTTTTCTATTGTCGTTAAAACAAAAAAAAAGATGCTACAGATTCACATGCACATGGTTAGAACACATGCCTCTTACACATACCAAGCTCTGAGAAAGCACTGGGCCTCTGAAGCCCGAAAGAGATGCTATTCAGGAGGTGGTCAGGCCTCCTGCCACTGACACCCCAAGGCCCTAAGCTGCTGGAGACAATTTCAGTGGCTTTAAGAATATTAATCCATAGTATAGCCAACTTGTCATTTCTGAAATGTCTGGACTCTCTGCAGTGTTCATCTAGGCCTGTTTGTCTGTCCACCTAAAAAAATGTTTGTTGTTCATATTCTAAATACCTATCTGACCATTTCTTTTTTAAAAAAAAGATGTTTATAAATATTAAGAGTAAAGAGATTAGAAATAGTTTATAAGTTACTACAAAGAATCTGCTTCCTTCTCACATAATGACATTTAGAAGGGTCCATTTTAAATTAAAAAAAATAATAAACTGTAAGTGTACAACTTTATGAATTTTTATATAGAACATACCCCAGAGTTACCAGCCCCATTAAATGCCTCCAGTAACCCATTCATCCTACACATCCCCTCTTCCCTGCTCCCCAAAGTGGTATCATCTGTCACTATCGCCTGGATTTACCTGACTTGAACTCTTATTCATAGACTCACACAGTACCTATTTTATTTTGTCTGATTTATTTGATGAATATTCTAACTGTGAGATTTATCCATGTCATTGCAAATAGCTGTAGTTCATGCCTTTCTATGATTACAAACAGTATTTATTGTTAGAAGAGTCAGCAATTATTTTTATACATTTGAGTTGTTTGCAGGTGTGGGCTATTGTGAACAGTGCTGTTGACACATCTCTGTACTCATATATTAGTTCACATTCGTACAAACACCTGTTGCAGAGTAGAAGGAAGTGTGGAGTGCTGGGTGACGGGTGTGGCACACTCAGCTGTTATCCAAACCACCTGTTTTTCTAAGTAATTACACACATACAAGTTCCCACCAGCAGCTTACAAGACTCCCAGCAGCGCCCCAATACTTTGACTTATTCTACTTGATATTGTATATAATTAGCCATTCTTTTGGCAGTATAGACATAGCACATGTGGGCTTTTTTTTTTAGAGAGGTTTTTGCTATAGGGCGTGTGTGCTCGCCAGACAGACAGAGAGAGACAGAGAGACAGAAAGCAAGAAATCACCCCCCAGGGGTGATGGCCACACCACAATTCCTTCTCCTCCACTCTCTTCCCAGGATCTTGGGCACGCACGCACACACGCCCGGCGTGAGTTTAAGCCACCAGGTCCAGGACTTGAACCGCGGTCAACTACATGGGAGTCCAGCGACATAGCCATTACACTAACTGCTGGTCCCGCACATGTGGTTTTAATTTGCATTTCTCAAGTAGAGGAGAAGGCTGATCATATTTTAATTTTTAGAATATCTTTTCAAGCATTCAAACATCTTCTGTGAGGTACCTACTTGAATATCTTTCCTGTGTTTTCTACTGAGTCATGTCTGTTATTTTTATTGATTTGTAAGCATTCTTTTATTTCAAAAAAAGGGTACTTTAAATTGGTGTCAACTAAGTTTCGGTAAATATTTTTAAAACCCTGTATGTCTTATTATAAAAAGTCAAAATCTGCTCCATCATTTCATTATCTATATTTATTGACTAGAGTCATTTTTTAAAAAATTTTATAGAGCACAACCTACAAAAGTTTTTTCAACAAACAATTTTACATTACTTTGTCCATGAAATGTTTCTTTCCTTTGCCCCTCACACCCACACTCGAGCACCCACTCTCTTCCTATGCAACCTCTGGAATCTACACTGAAAGAAAGGAGGAAGAAAGGATAGGGCAGTGAAAGTGAAAAGAAAGGAGCGACACTGAGGAGTTTCTACGTGTGCATTATAAAATTTTTTTTAAATATATACATATTTCTTTGGAGCATACATGTAGCAGTAAAACTCTTCCTTTATTTCACTAACTAGAAGAATTATTTATCTGAAATATACACAGACACACACACACATGCACACACGTGATTAAATTTTTTTAATAGAATAGCACCTTAGTAGTTACTTTTTTTTTTTGGAGAGGTTTTTGCTATAGGGTGCGTGCGCTTGCTAGAAAGACAGAGAGAGACAGAGAGACAGAAAGCGAGAAATCACCCCCCAGGGGGGATGGCCACACCACAATCCTTTCTCCTCTATTCTCTTCTCAGGCATGTGCCGCACATGAGTTTAAGCCACCGGGTCCGGGAATTGAACCAGAGTCGACTACATGACAGTCCAGTGACATAGCCATTACGCTAACTGCTGGTCCCAGTAGCTATTTTTAATTCTACTTAATTTCTGATTTCATGATTTCATCAACAACATTCCTTCTTGGATTGAGTCTCAGCCTTTGGAATGTAGCCCTGCTGTGGGGTATAGTCCAGACAGGGCCTATCCCACTTCCCCCAAGTTCTGGCTTCCCTCTACCCTCTCCTTCAGGGAGCAGCTTTGGGCAGCTTTGATCTCTGAAGAACAGTACACTTCCTCAGGAATGAGTTGCAGAGTGCAGGTGGCCGAGCAAGGAGAAAATAATGAGCTGATAGTAAAATTCTGTAAGGGTCCAAGGAGAAGGAAAGTCTACAACTGCCCAAGCCATTTGATCTGGAGGCTATAAAGCCACTTGCCACAGACGCATGGCATGGATGCACAGACTTCTCATCAGCCAGCCACCATCGATGCCTCCGTAAGTCAAATAAACCAAGGTCTTTGTTTCCTGAGCCTCTGGGTGACTTCTTTAGAACAAGCAGACATTATGCACAAGGTCTCTCAGATTTGAGGTTTCCACATGATGCCTGCTGAGAGCAGGACCCTGCCTTTTTCCTCTATTTACAGTGTATAGCCCACCAGGGATTCAGTCAACGTATTAGTGGGAAAAGTGGAATGGCCCTGAATTCCACAATTTTACTAAATACCTAGGTTTTCTTTTCTCTTATTTATTTTTTTCTTTTTTAAGAGAGATTTTTGCTATAGGGTGCATGTGTTCACCAGAGAGACAGACAGAGCCAAAGAGACAGAAAGCGAGATATCACCACTCAGGTGAGATGACCACGCTGTAATCTCTTCTGCTCCAGTCACCTCTCAGGATTTGGGGTATGCACCCACACTCACATGTGCCCAGCACGAGTTTTAAGCCATGAGGTCTGGGACTCCATCCTTGATCAACTGCAGGGGAGTCCAGCGATGTAACCATTATGCCATCTGCTGGTCCCCAGACACTTAGATTTTAAAAGACAAAAAATATCTGATACTGATATTGCCAGAATGAATCAGCAAAGGGGAGAAAGAGAAAAGCATATAATACTTTCTCAAAGTTTGGCAAAATGACAGAGGTATCAAGCTCTGCACGAGGGCAAACTTCGAACTGTCAAAGTTATCTTTTCATGTTCTAGTCAGGTTAAAGTTAGAAACAGAGTAACTGGGAAATACCACATATTAAAGAAACGATTCTTTGTTTCTAAGAATAACTCTTAAACAATTCCGTATCCCCATGGCTTGTCCTCAGAAGTGCCTGTGATAGCAAAAGAAACTACCACACCCCCACTCATGCACTCCCTGAGTGCTCTCCTCCCTGAGCCTGGGTGCAAGACCAACTTAAAACACTGGTCTTCAGGACCAGCAGGTGGGGTAGCGGTTATGTCAATGGACTCGCACATGACTGATGCAGTTCAGGTCCCAGAACACTGATGCAGTTCAGGTCCCAGAACCCGTGGCTTGAAAATTACGCCAGCGCATGTGCATGCATACCCAAGGTCCTGAGAAGAAAAGGAGGAGAAGGGATTGCAGCATGACCATCCCTCGAGGGATTTCTCACTTTCCCTCCCCCTGTCACTGTGTCTGTGTGTGTGTCTCTCTCTGGCAAGCACACACGCTCTAAAGCAATAACCTCTAAAAAACCTTTAAAAACTGATCTTTATTCTTCATTCACTCTTGCATTCCAAACTTACTTCATTCCCACCATGAAAAAGAAATTCTATTTGCTCATGAACTGATATGCCCTGACCAAAATGATTTCAAATATTAGAGAGATGCTACATTTATGTAAAAGGGTATATGTTTTCCTTGTCTGCGTTTATGTTTATAGCTGTTAAACAGAAGCATACAAGCATATTTAGTTACATGGATTCTGAGGGAGAAAGAATTCATTTGAAATAAAGGAATTATTGTAATACTGTGAGTCATCTTTCCTCAAAAAACACAGTCTATAACTTTTATAAATACTTCTGCTGTTCCTTTATAACATTATTTTATATTGCTTGAAATCCCCAGGAGTACTAGGTAAGGATGTAAGGTGTTTTTTTTTTTTCCTTTCACCCTCTTTTTAGTTATAAACTTCTGAAAAATTCTGCTGTATTACTCGTTGCAGCCCAAAGGCAAACTTTTAGATTTTTCCAAAATTGGTTTTTATTTCAGAACAAATGTTTGGGAAGAAACATGATATTAAAAAAGAAGAAAACTGGGGAAAAAAAAGGAAAAGGTGGACATTTCAGAAACATAGCTTGTAATTGCAGTCATATGGTAGTTAAGTCCTTCCTCTGAAATATCTTGTGAAATGGCAAAAACATATACTCAGTAAGTACCAAGTTCTGCAACTTTGGATATGTGTTTTTCGTTGTCATTGTTGTTTTTGTTTTTTGTTATCGTTTGCTTGCTTTTACATTCTTGTCTTCTGTTTTCTTTGGATGGTCATGATTCAAATTAAAATCCATGTTTTATAGCAGTCATAGTCTCAGCATTTTAGAAGTCATATAGAATTACAGAGCTTAGTAACGTAAATGCCTTTACTTTATAGATGGAGAAAATGAAGTCTTGAGAGACTAGTCCCTGTCTAAAAGACAGTAAAGTTAAATCCTGCAGTCTAGCCCCACATTCACCACAGTAACAGCTTTCTAACTGAGCTCCTACCTCTTTAGAATTGTCTCCTCCTATCTACCAGGGATGTCATTTCCAGTTAAATTTGTCACCCTATGACTCAACAAGTCTAATAGCCAGTTAGTTTCCTGTAGATCTTGGCTTCTATAGAGAACTCCACAATCTTCCCCAAAATTCGCTCTTAAAACTTATGTTCCCTTTATGAGTTATCTGCCAAGCCACCAGGTCCGGGACTCAAACCATGGTCAGCCATGTGGGAATGCCCAAGCGTCTTAACCACCATGCCACCTGCTAGTCCCTTATCAAACATTTTATATTACTCCAACAGCAGAAGAACAATTTCTTCCATCATAAGAATTGTTTATATCAAAAACACTCTCACAAGAGTGCTGGGTAGAAGGTAGTTTTATACCTATATCATGAACGAATTAATTGACATTCAGAGAGGTAAAAGCAGCTGTCTAACACAGAGCTACCAAGTTCTTAAAAAAATCCATTCGAAATTAGATAAATTTGTTTTGACTGCCCCAGCATCAGTGCTGAAGTTATTTAGCTTCAAGCTACAGTAAAATTGCTCAAGTTTATTAAGGCGAACCACTCTCACCTATTCCAGTCCTCCAGCCTGATTGTGATTACACCACTGTCCTAAAGGTGCACACAGACAGGCACACAGACGTGCACACGGCCACAGAGTGAAGTCTGCAACAGAGCAGTTTCCTGCTGTCAGTGAGTGAATGGGCATCTTTGTGCATCTCACTACTTCTCTCCAGGTATGCTTCTGTCATAGTAAGGTTTAAACGTGGATTGCCATGAAAGTTCTGTGCCTATTCTTCCAGACAGTGACCATCCTGTTGCTTCAGGGCAGGTTCCAATCCTACTTGAAATAAGAGGGAAAATGTGGATTTCATATTTTAAAATAATATATAAGGATTAAAGAAAAGAATATTGTGAGGGTGTTAGAAGGACACGGTCCCATGGATCTCTTAAACTTGTTTTATATTTGGTAGCAATGGTTTTACAGGTGTTTCTTGGACTCATCATATTGAATGATAGCACAAATCCTATCAGATAAAGTTTAATCTTTTCTATTGAGTAACTCATACTATGATCAATTTTAAGAGAATTAAGTTAGTGATTTTTTTCCAAATGTAAGTCACACCTGATAAAGAATTTTTCTTTGGGCTGGCATTTCAACAAAAATGGTATAACTAGATCAACAAGAAAATACATTGATGTTTGAGGAAGAAAGAAGCCTTTTTCCTGTGACCTGACCCGTCCTGATGGGACGATTTGGTAAGTCCATGTAATAGAGTAGCAAACTTCCAAATTGATGGTCTAGTTCTATTAAGTGACCTAAAACAGATTATATGGAAAATATGTCTATCTCATAGGGATGAATAAATGCAAATATTAGTGCCTATTCCTACTTAAGAACTTAGACTCTAGACATTCATTCCATGTGCTATCATCCATTTCAAATTCACCACCATCTTATTAAAAAAATAAAGCTCAACACAGTTTGGGGACCAGTTGATATTTTGCTTAGAGAATTATTGGGTGAAGGGTTACATATAATTTATAAACAAATATATAATTTTTGTGGAATTTTATTATTCATGCAAAGTTTATTTCCATTAACACAATTAACACTATTAATAATTCTAGGTGCTAACTTTTAAAGTAGGGATCTGAAAGGAACTGAATTGATTTAATTATTGAATGTCTAATTAGCAAAAGAAATCTAAGGTCATGAAATACATTTATGTTGGTTCAAGAAATTTTCACAGTAGAGTTGTATGTCTGCAGGCTTCCTCCTGAGAGACGACTGGAGCCTTCCAGAGCTGAGCAGGTGACCCCACCGCTCCCTGGAGTAGCTTCCAATTTACCTTCTTGTTAAAATGAATCACTCCCAAATAAGAATAATTCCTCACTTGATGCTTAGCCTGCTGGATGCTGTGCTGTTCTGAATGATTTATGATCATACATTTAAATAATTACATCGTTCTTGTTGTTCTAATATTTCATCACGGCTAACAAGAAGATACATACAGATAAGTGTATTACAACCTCCCTCTCTTTGACTATTTTCCTCCATTGCAAATTAAACACCTTTAAAATAACAAACTACCAATTCTCTTCCCAGCAGAACTAAAAAGAGTAAACCAACATTAGTATAATATTACTTTATAATATTTAGCAATCGAAATATTTAAGGCTAGTTTTTCTGCAGCTAACTCCTACTAAATGTCAATGTGAGTATATTTTACATATGGGAAAAATTAAATTTTGCTTCTGTATAGAATAAAAGATAATAAAGGTCAGAAGAAACCTGTTTGTTTTGAGAGCGATTTTTGGTACAGGCTGCATGCACTTGCCAGAGAGACAGAGAGACAGAAAGTGAGAAATCATTCCCTAAGGGGGATGGCCATGCCACAATCCCTTCCCCTCCATTCACCTCTCAGGATTTTGGGCATGCACACGAACATGACTGATGTGAGTTTCAAGCTGCCTGATCTGGGAATTGAACCGTGGTCGACTATGTGGGAGTTCAGCAACATAATCATTATGCCATGTGCTGGTCCAGAAATTGTTTTGTTTGTTAATCAAAGTAATAAAAGAGATACTTGAAAGGAGATTAGAAATACAGCACTTGGTACAAATTTCACTGAAGTTGGAGATATTTTTAATGGTTTAGGTGATGATGAGAATGATGACTATAATGGCACTATACAACAACTGTTTTGTGGAAAAACAAGAGACAGTTCTCTTGCTTTAGAACAAGTGTTGCAGTCACTTCTCACTTCAGAAACTAGGCATGAGAGAATTACTCTTAAAATGGGCCAGCTTCCAGGTACCATAGAGTTAAGGAAGTGGACTCCCACATGTCCGACTGCGATTCAAGTCCCAGACCTAGTGGTTTGCTTTCTCACCTTCTTTCTTCCTCTGGTCAAATTAAAAAATGATAATAATAAATAAGATAAAATGCTTTTTTTTTTAAAAAAAAAAAGAGAGAGAACACTGAATAAGCATTCAGAAACCACAGCAACCATACTAATTGTTAACCATCCTGTCCCTTGAATTCAATGCTCTGAACTTTGCTTAGTCTTCTCTTTTTTCCCTAGGGTTATATTTTCTTCCAGTAAGTGAAATCATGGTTAGTAGCCATGGAAAGAAAAAACAATGCTGCATTTAGAAACAGAGGTTAAGATCAAGTCTTCACTTAACAAAGAGAAATAAAAAACTAAAATACAAGCCAAGGTCTCAAATTTCCCAACTATTTGAAGGGAAAAATGCAACAAAACTAAGTAAAGCATTGAACAATGATCTGGTTCATGTGCCAACATTTAATTAAGTAACAATTGAACTTTATTGACATGACTTATCCAGGTTATATATGTAACTGGATAGTAACTCCAAACTGACTTTTCCTCCTGTATTACTTTTATTCAGTAGAACTAGCCAAATAAATGCCTTCATTGGGGAAAAAAAAATAATGAAAATTAAGTGGAGTCAACAATGTTATGCTACATTTATTTTAATATTTTATTGAATGACAATATCTCATATTTTTCTCTGTTAATATGCTTTGTATTCTTTTTTAAATTCTCAACATCACTTTGAATACTTGTAAGTAAGAGGCCAGTAAATTGACATGAACAAGAGTATTATTTTCATAACAGCAGGTCGGAAGTTTAGCATAAGGACTTCCGCAAGAATTCAGATCCTTAGAACTTTCTGTTTTGCCATCCTGTGCAAGTTTGCTTTCAACCTGAAGCTTCTCTGCCTAAGGGCCAAAGGGTTGCTATTCAAAGGCCTCACAGATCCCATTTGTAAAAGACAAAGGGCATTTTCCCGTTAGCCTTATTTCGATTGGGGCAGAGGACTTTTCAAACAACTCTTCTCCCGCATCTCATTGGCCACCCCTAAAGCCATCATTAGCAAAAAGAATGGGGAATAGCATTGATAACTTGAACCAATGTTTATGCTTTCTCTGGGCTTAGGGAGAAACTCAACTTCCCTGCAAACAATTTCCTTGAATTTCTCAACAAAGTTGTGGGCTCTTTGCAAGAAAAAAGAGAAAAGAGCAGACAGAAAGGCACATTGGGGTCTAGACCACACATAAGACTTAGGTTACATAATATTTACATAAATATCTAAATACCTGTTCTCGTTTCACTTTTAAATTCTTAGTTCAACTTAAAGAAATGTTTTTGCCACAGAATTTGTAAATTCATTTACTTTTAAATAGGTCTTTAACTTTTTATGAATGAATTTACTCGCAAACACTGGCTCAAATTCAAATACTTAAAATTATTTACTCTTTTTATACTCTAAACTACACAAACATATATACGAGAATTATTTTTTAAGTTTTTCTTTCTTCTGTGAGTGAGATAAGCCCAGGGAAAGAAACATCGATGTGAGAATTACAAATAAGAGAAAGTATCTGAAAGTTGGAAATGATCTAAGAGCATATCATTTCAATATCATATTGTACATTAACTATTACCCAAAGAATATTTCATTTTCCAGGAAAACAAACTTTTGTTTGATCTAGATTTTACTGTGAAATTAAGACTCCAGACTCTTCAACCTTATATACTAACTGGTAGAACTTGTCTGGCAGAAATATTTTTCCTGGTAAATATGACCCAAAAGATTATAGTGTTATTGTCCTACAGGATACTAACTATCTCACTGAGTTGATTTCAATTCTGTACTCTGTAATCTTTATTCTTCTCCTTTTTTGTTTTTTGTTTTTTTTGTTTTAGGAGGTTTTTGCCTCAGAGTGTGTGTACTTGTCAGGGAGAACAGAGACAGTGAATAGGAGAGTGAGAAATCACCCCCACCCAGAGAGGATGGCCATGCCACAATCCCTTCTCCTCCATTCCCCTCCTGTGATCTTGAGCATGCACACAAACACACACCCAGAGTGATTTTTAAGCCACGGGGCCCAGAATTTAAACTGCACTCGGCCATATGGGAGTCCAGCGATGTTACCATTATGAGACTTGCTGCCCCAATTTTTGTTCTCATGTTTATTTAGATAAGTTTGTTTTAACCTCACTTATTTATATGTTGAAAAAAACTCTTTTATCTGTGATCATCATATAAGACTCATATTTAAAATCTTTAACACTGGAAAATAAAATAAATCACTGGTAATGACCCTTCTCTTTGCCATATGCCTTAAATCCTTAGAATCACTAAACTTGGAAAGGTGCCAAGGTACACAATCCATCAGTTATGACTCAAGAAGCTACTTAATTCAATCAGAAAGTTGTTAGTGTGCTGAGGTATAAGACAAATACTCATGCTTTTGTGAAAGGTTGGACCCTCTTTAGATTCTAACTTATGTTTTAAGTCTTAATAATATCTTATAATTTTCTCTTTTTATATTCAGAGATCATGGCCATGTAAAATTGAATAATTATTTATTCAGAAAGAAAGAGAGAAAGTTTTTTTCTAATTGTATATTTTATATCCAATTTATATTCTTTTCTCACATAATTTTGTCTCCCCACTTAACTGGGTTTACCAACAACCCAAGACTCAAGATCATTAATCAACGTTGTCAAGGTTATTTGTTATTCTTTCCTTCACACAAAATAATCCAGTTTGTCTCCTTATATTGCAATAAATTCTTAAGCTCTACTTTGCAGCAGTAAATTAAATTGTGGTGTATCTTCTTTCAAATTACTCTCTACATACCATCCACATCACTTTCTATTCCACCTTGATTTACATAGCCAACCCCTTCTAATTCTTTTACTGTGCCTCATCAGTTTTGCTCCCACACACCAATAAATATAAAATTTTAAACTTGCTTTCTGGGGCCAGAGGTGGCATGGTGGTTAAGGTACTGTACTCCCATGTGGCTGACCGCAGTTCAGGTCCCAGACCTGGCAGCTTGCTTTCTTGCTTTCCCTTTCTCTCACTCTTTGTCTCTCCCTGGTCAAATGAAAATAATAATAATAATAATAATAAATAAAATAAAAAATTTAAATAAACTTGCTTTACAGTCAAAAGTATACATCAAAATTATTGTCTAGTGATGTAAGGCTTTTAATAGATACTATACTTTTGTACTTCTTTTTAACTTGGCATGTATAAGAGGTCTTAAAATGGTTCATGAAAAATCCATGTTATGTAAAAACAGTAACCATGAATTTCAATTTTATTTGCACCAAAATAAATTCATGCTTTAATTCCATTTAATTTCATTTTTATGAATTCCTCTCATACATATAAAATCTACGGGCCAGCAGATGGTGTGGTAAAGGGGATGGACTTCTACATAGCTGATCATGGTTCATGCGCTGGACCTGGTAGCTTGAAAATCACACTGGACATACATGACCTAAATCCCAGCAGGGAAATTGGAGAAGAGATGGTCACAGCGTGGACATACCCCTGGAGGGGATGATTTCTGGTTTTCCCTCTTGCTGCTTCTCTTTGTCTCTCTCTGGTGAGTACCCGTGCCCTATGGCCAAAACTTTTTTTAAAAAAAATAGTCTTTGTAAACAATGTAAACTTCATAGAAAACATCGTAGCTGGGATAGAGAAGAATGTTTCTCTTTTTAAATTTAACTTTATTTATTTATTTATTTTAATTTGACCAAATGGGGGAGAGAGAGAGAGAAAGCCACCAGGTCCTGGACTGAATCACAGTTGGCCATGTGAGAGTCTAGCAACCTTAACTACCATACCACTTGCCAGCCCCAGAAGAATGTTTTTATTACACAGTCATAGGTTGGGCTTCTCCCATTCAAGGGGTTACTGGAGAGTGCTATAAGGATCCATACCAGAAAAAAACAGAGACAAAGCAGGGTTGAAAGAGGGTGATGTTAAATTATGATTAGGCTGCAAAAGTGGCAGAGGGAGTTCTGGCGTGAGATGGCCCTTTGGAGATGTTCACAACTGAGGCCAGACTTCTATGCTCCAGCCTCAAACAGTCATCACCTCCTTTGCTGTGTGGAGTCTTCTGTAGTTTCCTGTCCTGTTTTCCCTTGTGGGGTACTAGATTCTCCAAGAAACAGATGCAAAGACAGGCCAGACCAGATCAGAGATTTAACATGGCATTATCTATAGGGAAACATAAGAAAAAGTGAGGAGAAAACTTGAAATGCTATCAGGGTATGAAAAAAATCCAACCCAGATAAAGGAAAGAGGAAGGATAATTGGATGGAAGCATCAAATTTTAATAGAACATGGCAAGGCAGTGAGGAAGTCTTGGAGTTAAGGTTGCTTGTCAGAGGAGTCCTGCACCCCACAGAAACGAATCTGCCTTTGTATCACTTCTATGATTCATTACTGGCTAGGAATTGTCCATGGAAAACAGGGCTAAAGGTCAGAGCTCCAACAATAAAGTGTCTGCAGTGAGAGAGCTGAGAGGTATATTCTCCTGACTACCAAAGTGAGGTACGAGAGTCATTCTGACAAAAAGAGCGCTTTGGGGAATGTGGCTGGAAAAATTGCTGGGGTATCTCCTCATGCTTTTATTCTTGTGATGCGTATTAATGAGCATTTACAGCAATCATGGACTGGTAACAGTAAAGTATCCAGAGGCTTGAAACCTCAGGAATGACAGTCCATCTGCCATAAGCAGTGAAGCTAAAATAGTAGAAATACTCACAAAGGTGATGGGACTAGAAGATGGAAGACAGAGAAAGAAGGTGCTAAATATTAATTATGCCCTCTATGTTTAGCAGCAGATAGATTTCATTAACCCTCTCATTTAATGGCCTTATTTTAGAAATAGAGTACAGTTTCCACTTTGAAATGCCAGTGACAGATTGAAATTAATCCTGCTCACCACCATAACTGAGAATGCAAGAGATGGACAGTAGCCAATGGTATCAATAAAGCACCCTATATTTTCTTGTATCACTTCTGAGTTTGCTTGTGACTGTGGAGAACAAATACAGGTTAGGCATCACCATACCTCAATGGGATTATCCATAGGCACTTGCAACAGTTTCTCAGAGGGTACTCAGCGGCATTGAGTCCCACTAACGCACTCATTAACACACCTTATATTGGATTTTTCTTCTCTTCTGGTATCACTTTCCCTATTCCCTCGCATTTATTTTTGAGTCATGTATTAAAATATCTGTATCCTAGTTTTTATCTCACATCTACTTTTGAAGGAACTCAAACTAAGACAATAAGGAAACTAAGTATTTGTTCTTAGATGTCAGGAAGTTTTCTAAATAGCACTTGCAATTTTGGTCCCTATCCTGGAAATTAATTATAACCTTTCAGAAATTTAACTGAAAAACTGCAACTATTCAATACATTGATGGTCTCAGAATCCAAGTAACAAAATCATCTCCTATAGGGAGGAAAACATTTTAACTTCATGTTTATTAGAGTTGGAAACTGACAGTGTTTTCTTTTTCTTTTTTAATGTGCAAGGGTGCACTTGCACTTACTGGAGAGAGACAAAGCAAGAGCTGAAGTGACCAAAGGATGGTCACCCCACAATCCCTTCTCCATTCTCCGTTCAGGATTCGGGGAACCTACATACATGCTCCTGGTGTGTTTTTCAAGCTGCCAGGTCCGAACTCAAAAAGCACAGTTTGCCACGTGGAATCAAATGTCTTAAGCTTTCATCTATAGCACTGGCTTACCCAAGCATATTATTATTCATTCTTAATGTAGTACTAAAACAGGCAGCTATAAAGAAACTTGGCACACATAGGCATAAACACACATGCTCAAAGACCAAATCATTTGAATCTATTCTTTTCTGGAAAAAAAAAATTAAAACAGATTGAGGGGCCATCAGGTGGCATGGTGTTTAAGGTACTGGACTCCCACATGGCTAACCGTGGTTTACGTCCCAGACCTGGAGGCTTGCCTTCCCACTTTCCCTCTCTCTCTTTCTTTCTCTCTCTATTTCTGGTTAAATTAAAAAAAAATAATAATGATGATGAATAAAATTAAAGTAATTCTTTAAAAAAAGTTTGAAAGAACATGTAAATTTTGTTCCTTATTTTTTTAAAAATTTCTATAATAAGTTCATTTAAATGTTTTCATGAAAGTCGATAGAGATTACGAAATATGTAATTCAGTAAAATAGCATTGCAGAATATTAGCAATTCAGTTATTCATATGCTAACTAGAAGGTGGGTGTCACAAAGTCTTGGGTGAAGAAGAAAAGAAAAAGCAAGATATTTCTTCTTTTTATTCTGTTGTAATATAAAGATGGAAAAATAGGGGCCAGCCTTATTGCCTTGTGGTTAAGAGAGCTGGATCCCACATGGCTAACTGCAAGGTTTGAATCCTAAGCCCGACAGTTTGAAACACACTGGGAGTGTGTGTGTGTGTGTGTTTGTGTGTGTGCTCAAAATCCCAAAAGGAGGGAGAAATGGAGGAACAGAGATTATGATATGACCACAATCTTTTTCCCTCTCCCATTCTCTTTGTCACTGACAAGCATATGCAACCTATAGCAAAGGAAACAAAAAAAGATTGAGAAATAGATGTTGGGATATCATCAACAGGAAAGATTATTAAGAACAGTAGCTAAGGAAGGAAAGGCTTCCACCAAACCCTCCGTGACGTCACTGATGGTGTCTGCACAGGTTCCTGTCTCTGATAGAGCAGACAGCTGCTCTTGTGGGGTGTGGTGGTGCTTTGCTTTGTTTCTAAACGAAAGAAGAATCAAGGCCTACATGAGAACTTCTGTCCTGATTGCACCAGAATGGGTCATGATCACTTTAGTTATATGGGTTAAAGAATCCCACAGTTTTCATAGTAAGTTGGTTTTACAGTAAAGCAGGATGGAGGCCCATGTGCAGGCCTACCTGGCCAGATGTGAAGAAGAATCTACTTCCCGTTTATTGTACCAGAAGAAAACCAAGAGAAGACAAGCCATAGATAGGATCCCCAGGAGAAATGAACTAGACTAGTAGCATGCCTTAATTTTCTAATATCTGTGATAAATCGAATATTAAAGTTTACACAGTATACAAGTTCAAAGTTCAAATATTCTACTGACTTTTTACACAAATTGGGTAAGAAATTATCTCTTTTAATAAACATGTGTGGTAGGAAAGTGATGCTTCTATTGTTTCTCGTTAGTAATTGTTCTTACGGAAATTTAGTATTTATGCCACCATTTGGTCGGACTAAGGAAAAAGTTAACTTATATCCTTTATTTTTCTTTCCTAAAAACAGTGGTGCCTTGGGGCTAGCAGGCAGCATAGTGGTTAAGGCACTGGACTCCCACATGGCTGATCGAGGTTTGAGTCCCGGACATGGCGATTTGAAACACATGCCGGGCACATGTGCACGTGTGCCCAAAATCTCAAGAATTCGAGAATGGAGGAGAAAGAATTGTGGAATGACCTTCCCCCTGGGGGATGAGTTCTTCCTTTTTGTCTCTGTCTCTCTGGTGAGCCCATGTACCCTATAACAAAAATCTCTCACAACAAAAAAGAAAACCCTAAAAAACAAAAAAATAGTGGTACCTTTACATTCTGTGGTATAGATGCAGTTCTGAAGTAGATTGTTTTATGGGTACAGTGTTCAAGAAACTGTATCAATGCCACATTCTTAAGTAACAGTAACTATGTGAAATGAATATTCAAAGAAGGTACAAATCTCTAAGCACTACTTCTCCAGGGCTTTTGAGTGCCTTGTTAGGGTAGGTAGTGTTCCCAAAAATGTTAAGAGTATAAATTCCAGCCATCTAAGAAATCTTACACAGAAGAAGCCCATTCATGTCTGCAACATCTAGGCAAAATAAGATTCTAGGCAGTAAATCATTAAAACAGTTGCATTTCAACATTGTCTGTCTCATAACCAGTGGTCTTTTTAAACAGAATTGTCTCTAGACATTCTGCATTAGAGAAAACCATAGCTTAATACAATATTCTATTGAGGCATTGAAGATATCTTTATTTCCATGTTACATGTTGTAAAGAAAAATAATAGATCAAAATAAAAAAGTGGTCTGAATCTAATAGATCTCATAAATCTGATATTTGACTGCTCTGTATCAAAATAGAACTTCAAATCATATCGGAATAAAATATTTCTTTGCCAAGTTTTTGGAATAAGAGAAGGCTTGGGGAATTCATACTAAGATTTCTTAATGGAAATATAAAAGTTACTAAAAAAGAACTTATAGCCAAATGAATAAAAATATTTGACACTGTATTTTTATAGATAGATCTTTATGTATTTCTTGAAATGAACTGCCAAATTTATCTTGAGTTTACCAGAACTGGTTTTATATTTTAAAGGCATAGTTTTTCTTTCGTTTTCACAGATAAGACATCCATCAGTTTCAAAATGTGAGATTCAAGAAGAAATGTATAGCATGAATACAAAGTGGTAGATTTCATTTTTATAAAATGCTTTATTAAAATATTAAACTAAGTCTAGATGTGGTCATATGTCTACTCTGTCAAAGAAACAACATATGCCATAAAGTAATGACATGTGTCTTAAATAATAAGGTTTTATTTTTTTATTAGGGGGTGACCCAGAAAGACAAAAGCATCAATTTGGGTAAGTTTCCTTTGATATTTGTCAATCGTGTGTGTTGTTTTAGGGATATTGTGACTTTTATCACTCACTTCTTAGATATGACTTTACAAAACTAGAAAGCATTTGATTACTAATGTCACGAGACCCATTACCTTTAATCTTGGTGAACTGTCACCAGATATTTTTCTACTAAACACTATGTAATGTTACTTTACATTTGACTCTTAGAAACCATATCAGATTTCATTCCTTTCTGTTAAAAAAAAATTAATGATTATATAATTGATCTTCAAAGATTCTCCTTAAAATTTTTGTTTGACTCCTGATTTAAAAGCATTAAAATCTGGAACCACCTAGGTGGCATGGTGTCTAAGGTGTCTGATCCCACAGGTCCTACTCTCCCCTTCAAGTTCCAGACCCGGTGACTTGAAAAACAGGCCAGGCTCGTGTACGTATGTGTCCAAAATCCCCAGAGGAGGATGGAGGAGAAGGGACTGTGTGTTGTCATCCCCCCTGAGGAGGGGTACATTCTCACTTTATTCTCTCTCTCTCTCTTCAGCAAGTGCACAAACCCTACTGCAATTGTTTTAAAAAATATAAAAATAAAGCACTACAATCCTCTTAAAAATTATTTTTCTGCAGTTGAAATTCACATTCTGAGTATTAGGATGTGAATGCACTGGAATGGAAACTCTGTGAGGGTGAGAATTTTCTTTGAGATGTCCTCAATGCTCAGCATGTTGCTTAGTACATAGTAAGTAGCATGATAAGCATGAATAAAGTACTCACCACCTGGTGCTTTAAAAACTATCACATTAGGCAGGGAGAAAAGCTAATTGGGTTTGAGCAATGATATGTCCTAGGAAAAAATGTAAAGAACAAAAGAGGAAATTTAAATCTCATCAGCTTATCAAATGTATCAATCATTTTCTGCAAAGAAACATCTGAATCTACTTTGCATACACTTTTTTTCTGATTGAGAACTCCTTCCAGCTTTCATAATCCCAAAGCAAAAATTTAACATCATATTCGATTCAGAATTTAGGTGGGCATAATAAAACTGTCCTTAAATTACGGCTTAGAACTAGATATTTCATAGGTAGCATATACTTTCCTTTTGTGGTATAGTTGGTCTCAGATCAGGAAGAAATTAATGTTTTATGTACCGTACAGATCAATTATTTCTGTTTGCAGATTACGGCCATGATTTTATCTTTCTTTCAAAGTCACAAATACTGAATTACATAGAATCACTCAACCACCTTATTTAGAATTATTCTTCCATCTACAGATAGAAATTATTAATCAGTAGATTAATTTTCCAGTGGATCTTATTTTGAAAATCAATGTAAGCAATCATTTTCCTTAAATCATTATCAAGTTTATTTTATCATATTTATGATGTATCATATTTATGATGTATACTCAAAGAAGAAAAGTTTTTCTTATTTTCTCTTGAATTTCTTAATTACATGATGACCAAATGAATCACCTTGAAAGAAAAACAGGAAAATCTTATGATCACTTCAATAAATGAAGTAAAATGTTTGATCAGTCAATATTTACTTTAATATATCATAGAAAGTAAAACAAAGGGGATGTCAAGCTGATAAAAAAAATGGATAAACTTCCAAAACAAATAGCCTGCTCTAATAAATATTATCTTTGCAATCTTATCCACTGTAGCAGAATAAAAAAGAATTAATTGTAGTTTGTTCATATAGTGCAACAGTATTTGGCAGTGAAAATGAATGAGCTACTAGTACATGCAACATCATAGAAGAATCTTACAAACAAAATGTAAAGCAAATGAAGACAGTCATACAAGAAAACTTTCCATTTATACAAAGTTCAGTAACACGTAAAACTGGGACCAGCAGATGGTGTAATGTTTACATCACTGAATTCCCACATAATCAACTGTGGATTGAGTCCCGGACCCAGCAGCTTCAAACACACATGTATATGCATGCCCAGAATCCTGAGAGGAAAATAGAGGCGATGTGATTAAGGTATGGCTGTCCTTTCTTGGGGGGTGTCTTCTTACTTTCTGTCTCTCTGTCTCTCTGCTGAGTGCACACTCCCTAAATCTCTCTCTCTCAAAAAAAGTAAAACTAGTATAGGTGTTTAGAGTCAGGTAGTGGTATGCTTAAAACACCCACTGTTGAATAATGAGTACAGAGGAGTTTTTAGAGTTCTGATAATATTTTCTTACTTGATATGGCCACTGTTTAGACAAACATGTTCACTTTGTTAAAGCATACCTGTTTCATTTGCTGATCACTTCAATAAATGAAGTAAAATGTTTGATCAGTCAATATTTACTTTAATATATCATAGAAAGTAAAACAAAGGGGATGTCAAGCTGATAAAAAAAATGGATAAACTTCCAAAACAAATAGCCTGCTCTAATAAATATTATCTTTGCAATCTTATCCACTGTAGCAGAATAAAAAAGAATTAATTGTAGTTTGTTCATATAGTGCAACAGTATTTGGCAGTGAAAATGAATGAGCTACTAGTACATGCAACATCATAGAAGAATCTTACAAACAAAATGTAAAGCAAATGAAGACAGTCATACAAGAAAACTTTCCATTTATACAAAGTTCAGTAACACGTAAAACTGGGACCAGCAGATGGTGTAATGTTTACATCACTGAATTCCCACATAATCAACTGTGGATTGAGTCCCGGACCCAGCAGCTTCAAACACACATGTATATGCATGCCCAGAATCCTGAGAGGAAAATAGAGGCGATGTGATTAAGGTATGGCTGTCCTTTCTTGGGGGGTGTCTTCTTACTTTCTGTCTCTCTGTCTCTCTGCTGAGTGCACACTCCCTAAATCTCTCTCTCTCAAAAAAAGTAAAACTAGTATAGGTGTTTAGAGTCAGGTAGTGGTATGCTTAAAACACCCACTGTTGAATAATGAGTACAGAGGAGTTTTTAGAGTTCTGATAATATTTTCTTACTTGATATGGCCACTGTTTAGACAAACATGTTCACTTTGTTAAAGCATACCTGTTTCATTTGCTTATGATTTATTTATTGTTCCATAGGTAGGTTATAATTCAAACAATATATCTAAAAAAACTTGCTACTTGCTACTGTATAAATAATAATTCCATATGATAAAACAGTAGTTTAATACTACGATATATAGTAATAACATACATCAAAAAGTACATTATGTAATACGGTTCTATTATATAGTAATGTGATAAATAATATAACACATACAAATTACAATGACTGTAGTGAACACATATTATGCTTAATGTGTGGACTATATGAAGTGTTTTACATGTTTATATATTTAGTCTTTAAAAAATCCTATGCTTTTGTTATATATACTAAAAAATACAATAATTATAACTACACATGTTATGCATCATGGGTACATAGTATTTCATAGTTAATCTCCCAAAATCCTATGGTCCTATTATACGTACACTATAGTAATGCATAAATTATATAACAAGCAGAAATTATAATAATTATAGTTAACACATACCATGGTAATATATGCTTTGTTCTATGTTTATATGTTTCTACATGTAGTACTAAAAACAGTTATGGTCTTCTTCTATTATATACGAGATAACCAGGATACCAAAAACCCAGAAGGGAGATAAATGCCTTATCTAATTCACAAAGCTAGTTCACAGAAGAATGTATCGGAAAGTCAGTTGTATAAATAAAATGAAGGTAACACATGACTTCATGAGGATCAAGTAACATTTGAGATGCATCTTCTTTTAATATTTGTTTCTACATTTAACCACTGTATATCATTCCCACATACAAATGAGTTTTCCCAGCATGAATACACTGTATATTAGTCCAGTCAACTTTATTACCAAACACATTGTCATCAAAAAATAATTTTTCACTTTTGTGTCTCTTAAATATTTTACTTTTCTTTTTCCCCTTCATTCCCTCCCTCTCAATTTCCCCCATTTTCCACCCTCCTCCCACATTGCTTCTAAAATCCACACTTTCTTTCGATGTTTTTATGCCTTCCAATATTTCAGTTTCTGCCATAGAGGGCAGACATTTGGTATATATTGGGGCATCAGAAAAGTCAAGACTCATTTTTGCATAGAAAAATATGTCATGACTTTTCTGACAACCCAGTAAGCAAGGACATGTAATGCCTCTCTTTGATAGTCTGGCTTACTTCGCTTAGCAGTAAATCTTCCATATTTATCCACTTTCTATCAAATGCCAGGTTTTTATTGTTTTGGATGGCTGGGTAGCATTCTGTAGTGTATATGTGCCACACCTTTTCAATCCATTCATCTGTTTGTGGGCATTTGCTTGGTTGCATGTCTTAGCAATTATGAATAGTTCTGCAATAAACATGGGTGTGCAAATTGTCCAATGGTATAGACACAGATTTTACTTTGGTATTAGAGAGAGAGGGCAATTCCTGCTCCTGGCCACTCCTTGATTTTATTTATATTTATATTAATTTCTGCCACCCTTCATTGAATTGTTCCTGCAACCTTTCATCATTGTTTCCAACAATGCTCAGATTGTTGCAGCTATTGTAAAATAACCTTTCACACTAGTACTCTCTTATAAGAAATCACCTACAAAAAGCAGGACTGAATTGTGTTGGCACAATATTAACTGCTATGCTTTTGCCACTCACTGACCCTCCACGAAAACAGTGAGATAAATCCATTGAATAAAAATTTGGATTCATACATTCGATGATTCTCCAATTCAATTCTGCCTTCATGAGACATAAGACATACTGTAATTGAATTGTCTTTTCTATGCACTTTGAGTTGGTTTTTAATAACACCGAATTTAAATATATTACTTTACTTAAATGTATTTTTGCCTCCCTAGTTAATATGGAAGTCATATGAAAATGAACAAGTGAGGAGGAGAGGAGAGGGATAGATAAACATATAATAGATTTGCATTTTTCAGTCTACACAGAATATTAACAGCATAATTATTTGTGCCCCAAGGTGGTAGACTTGTTAATATTTCAGTGCCTGCCTCGGTAGTACATAGTATTCAATGAGTCTTTGAACTACGATTTCTCTTCTCAAGCCTTGTATATGTAAATAAGTAAGGAGCAGACAGATTGTGCTGTTTGATGGGAATTTTCTTTTTCTTGAGTTTGTTTCCAAGATTGTGCTGTTTGATGGGAATTTTCTTTTTCCTGAGTTTGTTTCCAGTGTGAGTTCTGTGAGTTGTTCACATCTCAAAACTGGAGGAGTCCATAAGACATTGTGCAATCATAGAAGATTAATAACTCTACCTTTTAAGAAAAATCTTTTTGATTTTGAGCAAGTCTTATTCTTTGGTTTCCCCTAAATATCTCAAGTAGGTTTTTAGGTTTATTTTACTGAGTGTGGATATTGGTTTTACAGTTTATTAGAGCGGCATTTATATTGGTAGAGCAAAAGAAAAAATCAACTCACTAGTTAAAACATTGATCATCACTCAGTATCACTTTAATGTTAATCATTCTTAATTTCTCTTGGTTTCTTAGTCACTTAATTTGTTCAGTGATGCTCACTAGTTCTTCCATGGTAAGTTGAGAGAAGAAAACAATAATTTTCAATGATTGCTCTAAGCATGCCCATCATTTGTTTCTTTGCCTATGCTTCAAATGCTATTTTCTATAGACTCATTGGTGTACTGTGCTAAACTTGATTCTTCAAAGACATAAAGAATGCAATGGGAAAGAGACTTAGAAATTATCTACCCAAATTCACACATTATAGAAGAAGATAGAGTAAGAAAACAACAACTCAGAAGTATTAAGTGGTTTGCTTGAGGCCAAAGTGTCTGTCACTAATATATCAAATTTAAACTCTGAGGTTGTCTGAAAACCCAAGATGTATTTTTTTGAAAAGTATCATATATATATATATATATATATATTTACAAATGCATCAGTTTTACCATCATTGAAGCAAAGAGAATAATAAGGAAAGAAGGAACTATAATTTTTGCTTAAGAGTTCAGATGTAAATTCATATTATTGCCTTATTAACTGGCTAAATTTGAGATGAATAGAATTAAGATGAATGTACTCTCTAGGCTTTCCTCTAATCAATGATCATACACTTTTATTCAGCATCCTGATTAACATAAGTGGTCATCCAATCTTCTGTAATTTACTTGAATATCTAGTGACACTTTTGCCTCTCAAATTTTCATATACGAAAGACGTTGTAGTCATTTTTTAAAGTAGAGCATGTGAACTCAAATCAGTAAGATTATAAATAACCTACACCATTCCAAATCAGAACTAACTGAGCATCAGTAATGCCTTTAAAGGTATTGAAGGGATGAAGACATATCATGTCTATACTGATATATTTTTGCATGTTTTTGCTCATAGGCCATGTTAAATTCTGGTTACTGTCAGTATGGACCCATTCACTGTATAATTTCTGTAAAGTAAAACAGTGATGATAATTTAGTCTTGCTTTTTTTTGATCCCTCATTTTTATTATATGCCTTCCTAAATGTTATATTAAGTGGGACCAGCAGTTAGTATAATGACTATGTCGCTGGACTCCCACGTAGTCGACCGCGGTTCGTATCCTGGACCCGGTGGCTTAAAATGCGCATGTGCGTGCGTGCCCAAGATCCCGAAAGGAGAGAATGGAGGAGAAGGGATTATGGCGTGGCCATCCCCCCTGGGGCATGATTTCTCGTTTTCTGTCTCTCTGTCTCTCTCTGTCTGTCTGGCAAGCGCACGTGCCCTATAGCGAAAAACTCTATAAAAAAATAATAAATTAAAAAAATAAAAAATAAATAAAATTTTATATTAAGTGACACAAAGAAAACAAGTTTTTATGTGGTTTTGTTTGCTGTAAATTAATGTAGTTTCATTCAGGAAAACTGAAAATAAGGAAACACCAAAGACAAAATAAAATCACCTATTATATTCATATCAAACAGTGGCATCACGTTTTTTTTTTTCTCTGTCTAGGCGTGTGTGTGTACATGTATGTGAACATGTAGTAAACTATTTGTTATACCTAAAATTAGATAAACATTTGCTGTTGTTGCTTATGCTTAGGCTTTATATCCTTTTGCTGTTGCTGTGGTTATTTGCTATAATGCATGTGTGTTCAGCAAAAACAGAGAGACAGGGAAAGTGAGAAATCACTCACCACCTCCTGGCGGGGAAGGGGATGGCCACATTGCAATCCTTTCTCCTTCTTTCTCCTCTTGGGATTTTTGGGCATACATGCACATGCGGCTGCCACCCTTCTCAAGCCATCATTTCTGGGGCTTGAACCACTAAGTTGGCCATGTGGAATCCAGCCAGCCTCTAATTCCAAATCTCCTGCTGGCGCCAGTATACTTAATTTTTAATCATTAAAATTTCATTAACCAGAAAAACCCATGTGTGTTTTAGGTACCTATTGAATAAATCTAGATTGCTTTGAATTTTGTTTAAGTAATATTGTAATAAACATGACCACTCATGCATGTGACTGCAATGCAGATCCTTGAATCGACTTCCTAGGTTCAAATTGCAGCCCTAGCACCTACTAGTTACATGACTAAATTCTCTGTGTCTCAGATATGTTATCTTAAAAATGATGACAATAAAAGCATCTACTTTGTGGATCCACTGTAAGAAATACTCTATAAATAACATATTAAAAACCCTCAGAAAAATGTGTGGCAGATGATAAGCACAGGTACAGTAATTGTTTCCATAAGATATTTTCTTTGGATTTTGTTTTTTAGGGAGATTCCCAGAAATGAAATTAAAAATTCAAAGTTTTTGTGATTCTAAAAGTCTTAATATTTATTGCTAAGATTTTTTTTTTGAGAGGATTTTTTGCTATAGGGCGTGTGCACTCACCAGAAAGACAGAGAGAGATAGAGAGATAGAAAGCGAGAAATTACCCCCCAGGGGGGATGGCCACGCCACAATCCCTTCTCCTCCATTCTCCTCTCAGGATCTTGGGCATGCACACACACATGCCAGGCATGAGTTTAAGCCACCGTGTCCGGGACTTGAACTGCGGTCAGCTCCATCAGAGTTCAGCGACATAGCCATTACACTAACTGCTGATCCCTAAGATTTGTTTTAAAGGCAACACTGAACACTATTTTTTACCTTACCAGCAAAATATGAGCTTAAATTTGCACAGTGCCTGATGTGTAGTGTCCAACGAAATTTATTTTATCATATTGTTGTTTTATAATCTCTTGTCGTTTCCAAACATTTTATATTTTTTTCTTTTAGTCTTTTATTTCTTTTTTTATTAACATTCCATCATTGTACATCTTTATAAGGCACAATACAGTTTTTTTCTTTTTTTAAAATTTTTATTATCATCATAATCTTCTTTGGATTACATATAACTTTACAGTGTATTACATTGCTTTTTCAAAAGGGAATGCCTTACATGTCAGTCAATACAGAAACATTAATCTCCCCACTTTAACATTCACTATCTTTTCTATGTTTTTCCCAATCATTATTATTATTATAGTTATTTTCCCAATCATAATTATTATTATAGTTATTTTTTAAAACAGTCAATCACTATTTCTCATTTTCTTGTAAAAAACTTTACACATCATGAAATACTTCTCAAACCAATCCAGTTGAGAATACTATACATGTCCTCATCAACAGGTAATAAGCCATATCTGCTTCTCACTACCATCCTGCCTCTCTATTGTTCTCTTGCTCTCTTTCTCTATCCTCTTCTCTTCACCTCCCCCATTCCACACTGTCCTATTCTTGTTAAGTACCTTCACTGCTTTTACGTCCTCCAATTTTTTGCTCTCTACCATAGAGTATGGATAGTCGGTATATATTGAGTGGATAAATACACTATCTTTCTTTCATAACCTGGCTTACTTCACTCAGCAATAGATCCTCCTTATCTGACCACTTTCTATCAAATTCTAGGGTCTTGTAATTTTTTATGGCTGAGTAGTACAATGCAGTTTTTCAAAGAATGCATGTAGTCAAGACAATCAAATCAAACATAGGACCATATGCATTTTTTTCTACAGAGAACTTTACATTCTTTTCTTTGTTATTTTAACATTGAGAATCTGATAAGTGAAAACTAGAGTGTCTATTTTTATTGTATTTGACTACAAAACATGATAGAAAATGTATATAGGCCAATTTACCCCCTTTTTTCTCTATTATTTGTTTGCAGTCTATGTTTCTCAATTAAATCTGTGTACTTTTTTCTGTTGCTTCATATAGCACTTCTAAGTTTGAGAAATTTTCCTTAAGCTACAAAGTTTGGTAACATTCAGTTTTTCTGTACTATGTCTAAGCATTTATTTATGTATTTATTTATCTCTGCTCTGTCACAAATACAATTTGTTTTAGAATGTTTCCGGGTAAGTATTTTATGGTTCTCATTGCCCCATCCTTCCTGTATCTAATGCCACACACATATTCATCTGCATTTTTCTTACTCTGGCTTCCTTACTGTTCATGGTGGCTCTCTGTGTTTTCCTTCCTTCTCTATGACATTCCATGACTTTCACTTTTGTTCAGTTAGAACCTGACCTTTATTCTCTGTTTTCTTCCCCTTTTCCACTCAGTGATCTATACTTACTTTGTTTTTCTGATCTGGTTTTATAGATTTTTTTTAAATGTTAAATCTCAATTTTGTTTTTATTTTTATTTTTTTCTAATTCAAGGTTAGCGAGAAAATCAGGATAGATGAAGACAGAATTAATATTATTTGTAGATTACTTGTAAATAAATTTAGTTTTATGTAACTCTGTGATCTTGCTGATGGAAAGCCAGATAACATACGCATTAGGAAGTAACAAATTAATCAATTAACTTTACTAAGCTAAAACATAAAAATATGGTCCCTACTGCAGCAGAAAAAAACAAAAATAGTGAGTTAGGAAAGGTCCTGTCTCCCTTGTGCTTTATTCAGTTTTAAGGTAGTGTCTATTCAAAAAAAAGTCCTCCATCCTCAAAACCACCAGGGGTTTTTGTGAAAAATTAATATTCCTGGCCCCACCCCAATGCAATTGAATCAGAATCTTTGGAGTTAGGATTTCATAAATCAGAATTTTTAATTAACTCCCCAAGTCATTCTAAGGCATGCTGAAGTCAAAGAACCACTGCTACAAGCCTTAAATTCAAATTCTATATTTAAGGTTTTCATGGCTTAAGACTTAGGATAAAAATAACAAAGAAAAGCCTAGCTATCCTTCACAATGCATTTTCAGTAGTTTCTGTGAGGCAGGCAGAGTACAGAGCAAAGAGTGAATAGCAAAGCAGTAGGTAGAATACCTGTGACTCTTGGCATGAAAAGGAAATATATGTAATTGTACCTAGAGGTTTCAGCAGGGTTAAGAAATGACTTTTGTGTTTCTAAGTTGTATACTGTGAAAGGAGGAAGGGACAAGTTACTACATAGGAAGATCAGATATATTAGTGATAGAAAAATGTACTTTTTATTTAAGGATAATTTTGTGTCTAAAGTTTCCACATTACATCTCAAATTACATTTACTTATGTAAATCATTTTTCATAAAAACAGGTAAAATTTGATTACATATATTCTACATAACAGACAACATAACATCGTTGTAGGAGACCCAGACCTTACTCAATTCTTTTCAATTATTTTTCTACAAAAATTGCTTTATTTGACTCTTTACTACACAGAATCATTTTATATAAATAGATGTATTACATTTTGCGTATGTTACAGATTTAGAAAATAAAAATCATTTCATTGATCAATCAGTCATTTATTGAATACAGTTAAGTAATCAGAACTCTGATAGGTTCTCTGAAGAATGGAAAGTCTAAGAGAGTATCTTTATTCTCAAAGAGCTTAAAGGTGAGGTAATGGAAATAATGATAGTAGCTAACATTTATTGAGCAATCATAGACCTTTTAAATACTTCTTATCTTATTTTACACTCACAGCTACCCAGTGAAGAAGGCAAAATTATCAGCATTATCTCCACATTATAAGTGAGTGAACTGAAAGGCAGAGAGTTTGAATAATTTCTCAGGGTCATAGAGCAGGGTAGAGGATGATGTTGGGGTGTATGGGAGTGTAAACCCAGAATCCTCATTTCAACCACTGAGTCATTTCATCTTCCCTGATGAGAAAAGATATATGCTATTTATTAAATTAAGAGAGACAATGTGTCCTTTAATGTTGAATTATATGAATTAATAATTATAATAATATTGTAATTTTCAGAGAAGAGGAAACAGTGAAGCAGGTAGAGCTGGATCAATGAGATGAGTTCATGAGGAATTAGGATTTGAGAGGGGCAAGAGAAATCGGAGACTGGAGATAATAGAAGTGGAGAGTGAGGTATAATCCCCACTGCTCACCTTACTGTTTTTATATTGCATTTTAATCTAATTCCAAATTCACAAAAATATTGCAAGAATAGTGTCAGGTATTTTTTTAAACTTTTATGTCACTGACGACTCAATTACGTACATGTTGCTCTCCCCCCTCCCACTTTAATACAACTCTTTGAAATCTAATCCTTTCAATATGAATATTGTGAACTAAAGAAGTTATCTGACCCCCATGTACCAAAACACAATGGCTGAACAGTATAAAATAACAGCTATAATCCCTCCCTTCTAAAAGGAAGAAGCAGAAACTTTTCTGGAGACACTTGTCCAGAGCAGTCTTCAGTCCAGTCACGTACATCCATGTTGCCATTTCCCTAAGGCTGCACCATGTTCCTAGCGATTTTCCCCACTGCGCCTGGTTGTCTCTAGACAGTCTGTGGAGAGACCTAGGTTCTGCGGGGCTGGGTTCTCAGCCCTTACTAAGCTCAGAGATAACCAGTTAGCACCAAACTAGGGGGCAGTACACTTTTATTTTTGTGTTCAGGAAATCCTGGTTCATTTATATTTGTTCATTCTTAGCTCAACTCTCACCTCTCAAACGTGATCACAGGAAATTATTTAGAATTAGACTATGGCTTATTACAGGGAAAGGATGTAGAATAAAATCAGTGAAGGGAAAAGATGCAGGTTTCTAGTTGTGTTCCCCCAGTGGATGCACATCGGGTCCCACGTAGTCCTTCCAGAAGCAATGTGTGGCATACACAGAAGGCAGCCTTAAAGGAACTTTTATCCCAGCAAGTTGGGGGTATTATTGGGGTCAGGAATGTACTTCCAGCTGACTTCAGCTCCTCGGGCTTCAGCCTCCCCATCCCTAGTGCCCCAAATAATCATGCATCACAGAAGGACTGGGAATGTTTGGAGAAATGCATCCTGACACATCATATAGTGTCCTCACACAGACATAGATGGTAGGGCCTACTACACACTTCACTACATGGCATAGCCCGTGTGCACCTTATAGGACCATCCACCACCCAATTGTGCTTCTGTGGTTGACCTAAATATGCAAATACGCCTGTCTTAGAAACAGAACCTGACAGGAAGCCTCAGCAAAACACCGTTATCGGGCAGAGTATTCCAAAGGCTCATAGATAAAGTCTGAGGAGCAGGCCAAGGCCCAGTCCTGAGGACAGGCCATTCTTATGAATGTAGAGCCTTTGAGCAACCCAAGTCTGCTGAGGAAACATTTCCCAGTCCACCCAAAAATTAAGAAGCTCTGAGTCCTTTCACTGAAGAATAGCACTTAGAAACCAAGGTCTCATGGTTACTCCTGTGTTGTTGCTTTCAGGGCCTCTAAATTAATAGAGTTAGAAAGCAAATAGTTTTCAATATCTATCAATCTGTAATTTTTAAAAGATATTCCTACCGATAGCTCCAATTCCATGTGAACTCCACAGGATACATTTTAATCTTTTTTCAGTTTTGGTAACACCCTCTTTCTATCAGCAATGATATTGCTGTCTCCCACTAGGCTTAAAATATTTATTCATTTGGTAACCCTAACATGTACAGAAAATTTTCTGAATCTCTAACTGATATTACTGGAGCAGTGAAATCTAATGATTAAATTTCTTTTTTTTGGGGGGGGGTGTTTGCGACAGGGTGCATGCGCTTGCCAGACAGACAGAGAGAGACAGAGAGACAGAAAGCGAGAAATCACCCCCCCAGGGGGAATGGCCACGCCACAATCCCTTCTCCATTCTCCTCTCGGGATCTTGGGCACACACGCACACACGCCCGGTGTGAGTTTTAAGCCACCGGGTCTGGGATTCAAACCACGGTCAACTACATGGGAGTCCAATGACATAGCCATTATGCCAACTGCCGGTCCCCATAATTATTAAATTTCAACATCTGCTTATATTTCTTTTTGGGAGGGATAAAATTTATATACTCTCAAAAATTAAAAAGGTCTTTACTATACAATTTTAAATTTGTTGACATATGTATAAATCTTGTAATCCACACGATATCAAGATATAGAACATTCTCATTCCCAGGAGGATAATGGAGAATGGTTTGCAGCATAGCCAACCCCCTTCTAGGGGGTGATTTCTCACTTTCTCTCTCTGGGTCTCCAACAAAAGGATGTGCCCTATAGCAAAACTTTCTCTCTAAAAAGAAAGAAAGGAAGAAAGAAAAAGAAAGAGAGAGAGAAAGAAAGTAAGAAAGAAAGAGAGAGAGAAAGAGAGAAGGAAAATATAGAGTGCATGTACTTATGTACCCAAAATCCCTAGAGGAAAATGGAGAAGGGATTGCAACACGGCCATCCCTGCTTGGGGATTGCTTTCTCACTTTCCGCCTCATAATCTGTTTCTCTCTGGTGAGTGCATGTTCCCTATAGCAAAATAAATAATAATAAAAATGAGGTTCAATATTTAGTCATTGTATGAATATCTCTAACATGAGAAATATCATGTAGATAATCAAGATTTAATTTATTTAGATATATAGAAATTGCATCTATCTTATCTCACTGTTAGCATATTAATAAAAATTAGAAGCATTTTATTTTAGTTTATGTATTGCCAGAGAGCACGTATGCTTACCAGAGAGGGAGAGAAAGACAGAGAAAGAGAGAAAGCACCTCCAATTGGGTATGGCTGTGTCACAATCCCTTTTCTTCCAATTCTTCATCTTGTTGAGATCCTAGGCACACATGAACTCAAGCCGCCAAAGCCGGGATCAAACTGTGATGGCCATTTGGGATCTAGCTCCCAATGCCCAACCTTCAACTGCTACATTATCGGCCAGCCCAAAGCTTTATTTTTATATTTTTATGGTATTATTATTATTATGCTGATGACATTCTCAATAATAACTACTCTGTCTTGTTTTCATTCTTAAAACTTAGGGTATTAGACCCCAATGACATTAATATATCTATAAAATTAAAGATTGAAATAAGGAATACTGATAGATTCAATAAGCATTTTTAATACCTAGAACTACAAGTATAAAGAGAATTACTAAGGTTAAGATTTTAGCACAGATTTTCTTATTTAAAGGAACTGGATTAGCTTTACTATTTTATTTTTTCTGTAAATATTCATTGTCAATTAACATAAAGCTTTAACTATGCGAATAAAATAACTCTAATCCTTATTTTGAACAACAGTAACAAGAAAAAATATTTCAGTGCTATAATGTAAAAAAATAATTTCTGTGTTCCCACTGTCTAAAGATTGAAGACTTGCTATTGTCTCATAAAAACTGAATTTCAAAAGTTACTTTAATGAGTGCCTGTTTTTGATTAGTTTTCACGTCTTCAAAATATTTAAATGCTATTGGGGCTAGCAGTTAGCGTAATGGCTATGTCGCTGGACTCCCATGTAGTCGACCGCAGTTCAAATCCTGGATATGACGGCTTAAACTCATGCCGGGCACATGTGTGTGCTTGCCTAAGATTCCAAGAGGAGAATAGAGGAGAAGGGATTGGCAGCGTGTCCATCCCTCCTGAGGGGTTATTTCTCGCTTTCTATCTCTCTGTCTCTTTCTGTCCGTTTGGCGAGCGCACGCACCCTATAGCAAAAACCTCTCAAAAAAAAAAAATATATATATATTTAAATGCTATTTTAAATTTTGAAATATTTTATTTATAAAACTATTAGAATCTTACTAAAATTTAAGGACAGACCACCGAAGATTATTAAGAAAAATAGAACTGGAGAGGTGCAAGAAAAATCAAAATTTTAAAGTAAAATAAGCAATTACATGTGTCTGTGTGTGCACATCATGTGTGTGTTTGGGAGCACCCAGAACTTAGAGATTTCATATTATATGAAGCAGCATAGAAGACATGTAACAGAACTTCTTACAACTGACATAGAATATTTTATTGCAGAAATTCTGTAAATGAGAAGAAATTTAGGCACAAAAAAAATATATATATATATATATACACAATACA
>NW_006159723.1:200337-202963 GCF_000334495.1 Tupaia belangeri chinensis
ATATATAGCATATACATTAAATTATATATAATTATATATTATATATAATTTTATGTATTCTATATAAATTAATATATCTTAAATACTGTGTGGTGTTCCAATTGCCATTGCCAGTTTATATGGGGAAAAAAAGATAAAGACAAATAGAAATTTTCCAAGTTGTAGCAAGGGTTCTTCCTATAGATTTCATGTTTCCTTTTCTCAATGTTTCTTATGACGTCAGCCTGTAGACTGCAGATAGGAAACAGAAATCTCAGACCCCTTTTCACCGACAATTTCTCAATACAATTGATAAGAATGCTCTCTCCTGGGAACCAGCAGTTAGTGTCATGGATGTGTCACTGGACTCTCACGTAGTTGACTGCGGTTAGCGTCCTGGACCCAGTGACTTAAAACTCATACCGGGTGTGTGTGCATGTGTGCCCAAGATCCCGAGAGGAGAATGAAGGAAAAGGGATCATCCCCCCTGGGGGGTGATTTCTCGCTTTCTGTCTCTATGTCTCTCTCTGTCTGTCTGATGTGTGCATGCACCCTATAGCAAAAACCTCTCTAAAAAAAAAAAAAAAAAAAAAAATGCTCTAAAAAAAAAAAAAAAAAAAAGAATGCTCTCTCCTTTCTTGGAAAGGAAGAAATTTCTATTATTTTTACCATGAAATAAAATCTTTGTGCATCTCTCTTTTTTTTCAGACAATTTTAAGTCTTGAGATGAATAGAGATAGAAAATAGTTAAGTCATCAACATCATTCATTGCTTTAACAGATAATTTATCACAAAATTTAGATGAATACATTGCTTTAAAAATTATATTTCTAGATTTGTAAGCATTTCATTTTACCTAGATTTTCAAAGATTTTTTATTTTTCCAAGTAGGTAATAGCATTTATATTTGGGTTTAGAAATATAATGTTCCTCATTATATTTCTTGATTTTTGGTTATCATACAATACCCAACAACCTAATTATTCATCATCTCATTAATAACTTTTAATCTTCTTTTTCCTCTAAAATGATTATTTTATGAATCAGTTGACATTCTAAGTGTAGACCCATTATATTTATTAATTATTATTTGTGATTTTATTATTGTATGCTGAGAAACACCAAAACAGCAAAATTTTGCTTTAATTAGAAGGGAGAAGAAAAATGTATCTCACAGAATAGGAAATCTGTTCATTGCATACTAAATTAATTTACTTTGACTATCAATTTTCAACTGTGGAACGGCACTTTTTTTATCTACTGCAACTGATCAAACGTATGACTAAGAACCACTTAAATACTGTAGTTTTTGTTAACCACCATTTGATGGCCTGAAAAAAACAGAAGTAGGTGCAATCACTGTGCACTAAATGGATACATCTCCAAATACTTGAGAAATAACATCTCTTTATTGAATAATTATCTCTATTTGAAATTATCTGAACCAAAATGAAAAAGATTTAAATTTTACTAAAGAAAAATCTTATAAGCCAGGTAGGCAAAAAGGTCATAGTCGCTATATCATTTAAATTCCTTTTCAATCTGAATAATGTTTATTTTCTAAACTTATATTTTAAAATGCATTTAGTTTATTACATATAGCTGAGGACTAATAATTCAAGTATATCATTTTCTAAGACTCTAAAAATATTTCTCAAGGGGGTTGAAAAATATAAATTTTAAAATTTAATCATCCCAACAAGGAAAAAAAATTGCTTCTTTACTATGGATACTGCATGAACAATATCTGCCTTATTAAATTTATTTTTAAAAATTATAATTTATCATGTTAGTTTTTACCTCCTCATATCATCAAAACTAGTGATTCTTTCTTAATTTATATTAGAAATATTGTGCAATAGGGAAAATGTCAACTATAATGATGTTGTTTGTCATAATAAAAATATGGATCCAAATTCTGAGAAAAAGAAATTATGTTTAACGCATCAGACTATGATGTTTCAGGCAGGTTACAACACTAACATTCATTAAACATTTTGATGCTATGGGAGCTTTTCAACTGAATCATGGAAAGAACTTAATTTTGAACAACTAGGAGGATATGACTACATGATCATAATTGAATTCATATATGCATTTGTTGATAATAAGCATTTAATAAGTCACTCCCAAGTTGTCCTTTCGGAAACTTAGCAAATTCCATGAGTGACTATACATACCTGTTTTTAATGAGTGTTTACTCCGTGTAGAGTATACATTGCTAGTACTTACTCTACAGGCCTGAAATTACTGGTGAAGTTTCTTATTTCAAAATGTGCGTGAAGGATTAATGATCTGAACAGGAATAAAACTGGATGATGGTTAACATTTAATTTTTTTCTCTGTTCTGATAGCTCCTGGGATGTTGCTAACTTTAAGTAGGAAAGGAATGGAAATAATTTATTCATTAAGAACACATTAAAATACTCAGTAAAGTTGTGATGGTTTTTAAACTTAGTTATTAGTCATTAATGGACGAGGGCCAGCATTTGGCATGGTGGTTAAGGCGTTGTACTCCCACATAGCCTACTGCAGTTTGAGTCTTGGACCTGGTGGCTTGCTTTTTCACTTTCCCATTTTCTCTCTCTCTCTCTCTCTGTCTTTCTCTGGTGAGGGCATGTGCCTTATAACAAATATATATATATAT
>NW_006159723.1:205793-208924 GCF_000334495.1 Tupaia belangeri chinensis
AAATACTGGACTTAAATTGTTTTGTTACATGTTTCGTTTCATTTGCTGAAGCTTTAGGTTTAGGAAAGTGGGAAATTCAATGTTTGTTACTAGAAAATTCAGATTACTTTTGTATAGTGTCCTTTCAAGTCAATTAAAAGTAAACAATTAGGCCAGTGGTGGTTGAGCAGAAGCATTGAAACTAAGAGGCCACACAGGAAGGTTGCAGGTTTGGATCCTAAGGTCTGCCAGCACACACTGGGCACATGCACTAGCCTGGGACCCTGGCTGGCTAAGAATAGGGGTGGATTGTGCCATGAAGACCCTGTTGAGGATGCCTCCTTGCTCTTTCTCTTTCTGTTTCTCTTTGTCTCTAACGTTTTTTTTTTTTTTCAAAGTGGAAAATTAGATCAAATTAACTATTAAATATGGAAGATATATCAATCAAAATTAATAAGAGAATAAAACCAATCAATCGGACTTACATTTGAAGTAGTATTTGTTGATCTAGTTGGAATATGCCAGGTGTTTATTGAATTGACTTGACATTTTCCTCACTCCCAAGTTTTTGGAGTGTTATAGTTGATGAATAAGGCATAAGTTTTCATGAACTATACTTCATTTTTTAGAGAAGTTTTTTATTTTATTTATTTTTGGTTGGTTTGTTTTTGTTAAGGGCACATGCACTTGCTGGAGAGACAGACAGAGAAAGAGAAAACGAGAAATCATCCCCCAGGGGAGATGGTCATACTCCAATCCCTCCTCTTCCATTCTCCTATTGGGATTTTAGGCATGCACACACATGCACGCAGCATGAGTTTTAAGCCACAGGGTTCGGGACTCTAAACTGTGGTCCACTAGTGAGGCATAAAGGTCAACATAACCATTATGCCATCGGCTGGTCCCCTATATTTCATTTTAAAAGTTAGGTTTTTATAGGTATAACTTACGTGTGGAAATATTCATCATTACTGAGTACAGTTTGATAGCTTTACAAATGTGTACACTTGCATAACCATCCCATTGAAAGTATATTTCCATTTTCCTTGAAAGATCTTATATGCCCCTTTGTAGATAATCTTTTCCTGATTCTGTTTCCATAGTTTTGAGTTTTCCTTAATGTCAGCAGATCATAAAGCATATCTGTTTGGCTTCAAAGCATATCTGTTTGGCTTCTATTTCTCTGTTCATGCTTTTGAGGTTCAGTAATATTGTTGCATATATTGAGAGTTTGTTTGCTTTTATGGTTGAGAAGCATTAACTTCAGTGATTGTACAATAGTTTATCTTTTCATTGGTCTTTGAATATATTGTTTCCAGATATTAGGCAACAAAAGTGAAGTCCTTTTAAGTATTCACACAGAGGTCTAATCTTGGACACGTGCTTTTAGTTCTCTTCAGTAAATTTATAGGAGTGATAATTGCATGTTTAAAGAAGAAATGGCAAAATGTATTGCAAGTGGCTTCTCCATTTGCCTTCTTAGCAACAGTATATGGTACATTCACTTACTCCACATCCTAGTCCGCACTTTCTATGTTCCCTTTTTTCTTTAAAGTTGAGCTATTCTCAAAGGTGTTCAGAAATATTTAATTGTTATTTTAATTTTCATTTCTCCAATGACAAAGCTAAATATCCTTTTTTTTTTTTTTGGAGAGTTTTTTTTTTTCTTCGCTATAGGGCGCGTGCGCTCGCCAGACAGAGAAACATAGAGACAGAAAGCGAGAAATCACCCCCCAGGGGGGATGGTCACGCTGCAATCCCTTTTCCTCCATTCTCCTCTGGGGATCTTGGGCACGCACGCACACACGCCCAGCGTGAGTTTTAAGCCACCGGGTCCGGGACACGAACCGCGGTCGACTACATGGGAGTCCAGCGACGTAGCCATTACGCTAACTGCTGGTTCCCGAAGCTAAGTATCTTTTCAAGGGCTTGTCATTCATCTCTCTGATAAAGTATCTCCTTAAACATTTTGGCCTTTTTTTAAATTAATTAATCTATTTATTTATTATTCTTTCACTTGAGTTTTGCTAGAGAAAGACAGAGAGAGAGGGAGAATGAGGAAGCAAGCCTCCAGGTTTGGGATTTGAACCATGGTCGGCCATGTGGGAATTCCAGCACCTTAACCATCATGCCACTTGCTGGCCCCATTTTGGCCTTTTAAAATTTATATGCTATTTTTTTTTTACAGCAATTTTATGTTAATTAAAAAACTGAGCAGAAGGTAGAGAGTTCTTATATACCTTTTACCCCACACAGGCACAGCCTGCCCCACTATCAAAACACGCCATCACGGTGGTATATTTGTAATAACTGATAAACCTACAATGACACATCATTATCACCAAAGTCTGTAGTTTACCACTAGGTGTTACATTCTAGGAGCTTGGACAAATGAATAATGATGTGTATCTGCCATATAGAGTGTCCTAAAAGTCCTCTGTGCTCTATTTATTCCTTCCTCCTTAGGAATCCCTGGCACCCACTCGTTTTGCATTCTCCATAGTTTTGTCTCTTCCAGAATGTCACAATTTGCTACAGTATGTAGCCTTTTCAGATAGATTTCCTTCACCTAGTAATATGCATTCAGTTTCATCCAAGTTTTTTATTTATATCTGGATGTCTCATTTATTTTTAGCACCAAGTAATATTCCAATAGCATTAGATGTAATGCAATTATATACCCATTCACGTACTGAAAACTATTTTGTTTACTTTAAAGTTTTGTCTAGATTTTTTTTTTTAATTAAATGAGACAGAGAGAGGAAGAGAAACAGAAACAGGGAAAAAGAGAGTTACATGTATCAGAATCTCACCATGCTGTGATCCCTCTGCTTTCTACTTAGCTAGGATTACAGACTCATATTACCATGACTACCCTATTACGTTTTTCCACGCCTCCCATGAGGCCCAAAGTCACATAACCGCATTCTATCACGTGTGCCACCACAGCTGGGTCCAGATTCACTTTTTTTGCACATGGAAGTCCCATTATTGCAGCACCATTTGTTGAAAAGTCAATCTTTTTTCCACTGTATTACCTTCATATGTATATATTTAAGAAGTTTAAATATATACAATATATTTGTATGTAATATATATAATCATATACCATATAGCATATACAAATATATTTATATAATATATTTATAATA
>NW_006159723.1:209020-222130 GCF_000334495.1 Tupaia belangeri chinensis
ATTATATATTATATTAAACATATATATTTATAGAGTGTACTATAATATATAATTCATTTAGAATTATATATAATAAACATTATATATTATAATATATCATATATGAATATATATGTAAATATATATATACATACACACATATATATATGTTTCTCAGAACAATACACCATTTTAAACTCCCATTAGCAATGAATAACAATTGCTGTTGTTTTACATCATTGCCAACATTTGATGTTCTCAGTGTCTTTGTCAACAATCTTTCTCAGTCAAAGATTGGTTGACTATATTTATGGGGGTCTGTTTCTGGACTTTCTCTTTTGTTATATTGAGTTTATTATTATTATTATTGCCAAGATCACACTTTTTTGATGTGTACATAGCTTATAGTAAATGGTGTATCTCCTGTATTATAGCTTTTTAGTTAGTCTTAAAGTTAAATAATGTCAATCCTCTGACTTTGTTCATCTCCTTTAATAAGGTATTAGAAATCATGGGTATTTTCCTTTCTGTATGATGTTTATAATTACTTTGTCAATATTCAAAAAAAAACTTGCCGGGTTATTGATTGGGATTATATTTAATCTGTAGATCAAGTTGTGAAGAAATAATATCTTAACATCATTAATGTCTTCTTATCCATGAACATGGTGTATCTCTCCCTTTATTTAGTTCTTTTATTTATTTAATCAGATTTTCTAGTTTCTCTTATACAGAACTTATATACATTTTATAGGATTTATAATTAAATATTTCATTTTAAGGGGATGCTAATTAAAATGGTATTGTGCAGTTAATTTAAATTTCCATGTGTTCAATATTGGTATATAGGAAAGCTGTTGGCATTTATGTATATATATATTTTTTTAAGAGAAAATTCCTTGAATTAAAATTTAATCAAGCTGATGAAAGAACAAATAAAAACCCTAAATAGTCCTATTACTACTAAAGAAATTGAATAGTATTTAGAAAATCTTAAAGACAAACTCAAATAATTCTATTACTACTAAATAAGCTAAATAGTCGTTAAAAAATGTAAAGACCTAAATAAAGGGAGATATACCTTATTATTAAAAGGATAAATATAAAATTGTCAATTCTTCCCAAACTGAATTATAAGTTCAATCCAATCCTAATCAAGTTTATATTAGGTTTTTAAATAGTACTTGGTAAACAGAATTTAAAAACTGTGTCCTGCAACCTTGCTATAATTGTTTATTAGTTCCAGAAGGCTTTTTGTTGATTCTTTCAGATTTTCTCCATAGACATTCACATTATATACAAAGTGTTTTTCTTCCTTCCCAGACATTACAGCATTTTTTTTCCTTTTCATATTGCATTATCTAGACCTTCTCATACAATGTTGAAAAGTAGTGAGAAATGACACACCTGCTTTGTTCTTTACCTGAGCAGGAAAGTGTCTTCTAATTTCTGAGAATTCAGTATGATGTTAGCTGTAGATTTTTTTTTTCAAAGTGTTCCATTACCATGTTGAGAAAGTTCTTTATTCCTAGTTTACTGATGGTTACAATAATAAATGGATGCTGGATTCTGTCATTTTTTTTTTTCCTATTTTGAACATTAGGAGGTTTGGGGGGCAGCAGGTGGCATGGTGGTTAAGGTGCTGGACTCCTATGTAGGCAATCGTGGTTCATGTCCCAGACCTGGCAGCTTGAAAAGCACAGAGGACACATATGCATGTAGGGATTTTTAGATTCAATTTGAAAACATCATTACATAATCACAACAAAGATTCTTTATATGTTTTCTTCAGAGATGCCTTCCCTTTTCATTTTTTTATTACTTTTTAAATGTCTCTTTCAAGGAGGAGAATATTTTAATTTTAGTATGGTCAAATTTCTTTCTCAGTCTCTTTTTTGTTCTAAAGTTTATGTATGTGATGTTGTAGCTAGGAAATATTTGCCAAACCCATGATCACAAATATTTTCCCCGTATTTTTCTCTAGAAGTTGTGTGGTTCTAGGTTTTATCTTTAGATATATAACTTATTTTGTGCAAAATGTTTATGTGATGTGGAATAAGTGTTTTCTTTGGGAGCCTAATGATGGCATAGCAGTAAAACATGATGCTCTGAGATACTGACCCACATGGGAAGGTTCACATCCAGAGATCTCCCTGAGTATAGCTTATTGAGATCATATGTATTATTTTCTTTCTTTGCATGACTTATTTCACTTACACACAGTGTCTTCTGGGTTCATTTGTGTTTTTGCAAATGACAATTTTCATCTTCCTTTTAAAAGCTGAGTATATTCTATTGTATCTATAAGGAGGTCTTTCATTCTGTTAAGGGGGTATATCATAATTGTTTTCATGTGTTAAAACAACTCTGCATCCCAGTGATAAATCCTATTAGATCATAGTGTCTAATAAACTTGCTAGTATTTTATTGAGCTTTATTGCATGTTCATCAGAGATCTTAGCCTGAAATTTTCTTTACTTGTGATGTCTTTGTAGGGCTTTGGTATTAGAGTGATGTTGGCTACATTAAATGAGTTTGAAAGTATTCCCTCTCTACTTCTAGTTTTTGGAAGAAGTTAAGAAGGATGGTAATAGTTCTTTGAGAGTTTGGTGGAATTTAGCCATAAAGTATCTGATCCTGGACTTTTTTTGTTCTTGTTGTTGAGAAGTTGTGAATACTACTTCGATCTCTTTTTAATAATTTTTTCAGGCTATTACTTCTTGATTCAGTTTTGGTAGGTTTTATATTTCTAGAAATCTGTCCATTTCCTATAGTTTAAACAATTCACTGACATATAATTACTTATAATAGTCTCTATGATCCATTTTATTTTTGAGGCATTCATTATAATGTCTCCTCTTTTATTTTTAATTATATTTATTTGAGTCTTTGTTTTCCTTTTCTTTTTTAGATGTTTTTGCCTTAGGGCAATTGTGCTCTTTTGAGAGAGAGAGAGAGAGAGAGAGAAAAGTAAGAAATCACCCCCCAAGGAGGATGGCCATGCCACAATCCCTTCTCTATTCTCCTCCCGGGATCATGGGTACACATGCAAACATGCTTGGTGTAATTTTCAAGCTGCCAGGTCCAGGACTCGAACCACACTCAACCATGTGGTGGTTCAGTGACATAACTTCTATACCATCCACTGGTTCCTTGAGTCTTCATGTTTTCTTAGTCTAGCTGAGGGTTTGTTGACTTTGTGTTTAAAAAAAAAAGAAAAAAATCTCAGTTTTGTTGATTTTTCTAGTTTTACAATTCTCTATCTGACATGTTTTTGTTCTCATTCTTATATGTTTCCTACTGCTAACGTGGAGTTTAGTTTCTTTTTTTACTTTCCTAGCTCCTTGAAGAGTAAAATTAAGTTATTTATTTGAAATGTTCCTTCTTTTTAAATGTAGGTATTTATTTTTCACAAACTTCTCTCTTATTACTGCTTTTCCTGCATTCCATTGGTGTGCACATAACATCAGAGCACCTAAGTATTATATATAAAACAAGTATTGACAGATTTGAAAAAATAAATTAATAGCAATATAATATTAGTAGACTTAGATATTCCATGTTTAATAGTAGAACATCTACACAGAAAATCAATAAAGGGGGACTAGATGGTGGTATGGTAGTAACATGATGCTCTGTGACACTGACGCTCATAGGATGGTTTCAGGTTTGCATTTGGAGAAATCCCTGAGCGCACTGGGCATGCATGTGCCTAGGGTCCAGAACCGGCTGACCCTAGGGCTGGATCAGAGCATGAAGTCCCTGGTATGTGTGCCTCTCTCTCACGAAAGAAATATAAAAAAGAAAGAGTGAGTGAAATGAGCAGGCAGACTTGAACAATACTGTAGACCAAATGGATTTAACAGAAATATACAGAACTTTTCACAGAAGAACATGTATTTTTCTGTGCAACACATAACATTCTCCAGGATAGATCACATGTTATGCCACAAAACATGTCTTAAAAAATTTAAGATCAAAATAATACCTAGTAATCTTTTCTGACCACAGTGGAATGAAACTAGAAATCGATAACAGCAAGATGTTACAAATATTTACAGATATGTGGGAATTAAGTAACATGTTCGAACAACCACAAGTCAAAGAGGAAATCAAAGGGGAATTTTTAAAAAAAATCTTGAAATGAATGAAAATAGAGTTGCAATATAGCAAAACTTGTGGGATATACCAAGAGCAGAGGTAAGAGGAAAGTTTCCAGCTACTTTGTTTGTCTTATAATTTGTAAATAAATACTGAACATGATGAATTAAAGAAGAGTAGAGTCTGAGGTGGAGAGCATTTATAGCTACAAATGAATACAGCTCTTTTTTTTTACTTTGGCTGGTAGAGAATACTTGAGTTACGTATGAGTGTTGTTTTTTATATTGTTACCCTCACTAAGTGGTGGGCAGCCAGAACCACGTGATTCGAGTGAGGCCTGTGGTGATAGCAGGTTTTCTTAGTTTTCCTGCTCCATCCTTAGCTTTCCAGATCTGTATCATGACTGTGCAAACAGTTTGTATCCCCACAGTGTTTTCTTCCTAGTAGCAGTAGACTGCTATTATTCATTCCTCAGTCCTAAACTCATGATGAGGGCCAAGGAGTAGATTTTGGGTAGTCTGGGATAGACTCAGTTTTAGATGACGTGTTCGTTGCCCAAGTTGCCAAAAATCGGGCTTTGTTATCATTTTTGTTCCTATCTTTCCAATGATGGCCATATTCAGATTTGTATCTGTGAAGGATCCTAAATGGGAGAGATCTATTTTCACTCCCATCTTCCTCTGACCTACAAGATTCTGACCTATAAAGGTTTTCATGTCGCTTCTGTAAGGATAAAAATCTTTGATTCTTCCATTCTCCCCAAAACAATATTTGTACATGATTCTTGGTGTCAGGAAGGAGGATTTACTAACATTCCCAAGAGGCTGATGAATTTTGCTGGTATACAACACACTGGGTCTTTGCCTGACTCTGAGGACAAGACAATTTGCTATCCCTCCTTCAGCAGCTTAAAACATTGTTTTTTCTTTCAAAAGAGAAGGCCACATGGAAGCAGACATAAGTTGAGTCCATAATGTCTTTAGTTCTTAAGTGTCCTTCCCTGCCTTCATTCTTTCCAAGAAGCACAATGTGAAGATCCACAGAAAAGAGCCCTTAGTTGAGTGATAGCACCCTGTGTCTGTGTTCCCAGGTATTCTAAAACCTGCTAATCCTCATCCAACCTTTAGAAACTCATTAAAAGTTTGGCTGATTTCTTCTTACTCGCTTCTGTGATAACCCTTTTTCCTCTGTGCTCTGCTAACATGAAGCAGTTAGTTTCCTATCCTGTCTCCTACTAGGGGCGTTTGCCACTCTTTGGAACTCTGTTTACTTTATTGTCTCACCAGTGTAGCTCTCTGATGGGTTCAAGTAAATCTATATTTTTGTAAATCATCCAGTATTTTCTCTTCATTAAGGACACAGCATTGCTCTCTGTCTTTCTACATCCTAAGCAGAAGCAGAAATTTATAAAGCATTTTAAAAGAAAACCATGTTTATTACTGAATGATATATTTTTCTTCCATCATAGAAATTCAAAACAGAGATAGAAAATTCCTATTACAACATGAAACAGAATCTCTCCCCAGATATGATATAGAAGCCTGCAGATTTGCAATCTGGCTATATAAGCATCCCCAAACAGAAGAGAGAATACAGAAAAGGAAAAACAAACAAACAAAAAACAAGATGTTCTTTCCGAGATTTAGAAAATGGATTGCAGCCGTGTTAAAAGGATATTACTTGTGTACTATAAAAGGGAAAATGGATAGTTATATAAGTTTGGGATATTCTGGGTTAAATACACGTTAATGATTTGTTTCCTGGAGGACTTCTTCCCGTTTTTACTGTATTAGCATGTTCCACAGATCTGAGAGAGAAGAAAAATCTATTTAGCATTTTGCAGTCTTATGTATCTATTAAACCTGTCCTTTTTTTCCCCTCCAAAACAAAGTATTTCATAGAGTCCAGAGTAGGAAGTGCTTATTTAGATCGTTCCAACACCATTGGTATTTTTAAAAAAATATTATTCTTGTCAGGCTAGCGGGGATGGTGTTTGAGATGGCTGCATCTCAAATGGCTCACTGTGTGGTTCTGGACCCAGTGGCTAGAAGGATACACAGCGGGTGTATATATGCCCAACATCCCAAGAAGAGAGTGGAGATCACAGCATTGCCATCCTCACTGAGGTGCTTTCTCACTTTCTCGCTGTGCTACTACTCTGCAGTGAGGGTACACACCCTATCGCAAACTAAAACAAAAAATGAATTATTATTGTCTCATTTTCACAAATTTGATGATGTTGTATATGGTTCAGCTCTCTCTCTAATTATTTTAAAAATCTGAGAGAGCAGTAAACTGTAAAAAAAGGAAACAAAATGCTGACAAGTAACTCATTTAATGTTAGAAAACATTAGATTAATTCTTTAAGATTCAATCTAAAATGTAGTGTTCCTCCCCACCCCTGCATTCTCTTTAGTTATATAAATCAGACTGTTAAATAGGTCAAATTAGATTTGGGCAGAGATTCATATTTGGGCTTCTGTTGCCGAGGTAATTTTTATCAAGATCTTTCAAAGAACTCTTTGAAAGCATCCTTCATTTTTCCTAGACCAGACAGATTATCTTTACCTGTGTTGTAAGCAATAGGACTGAAAAAAACATACAAAATGATTTTATGAGCAGACCACGTTGTGACCTCTGTAGTTTGTTTATTTTGGAGTGAGTTAAGATAATCTTGTCTTATGGTGCATGCATAATATTCCATAATATGTAAAATTTAAAATGTTATCCTTTCATTCAATTAATTAATTCATTAATTCATAATCACTTAAGCTCTTAAATTTACCATCAATTTGCAGGACCCATGAGGAATAGGGAATTTATTTTATGTAAGTCTATGCTGATTATGTACCTACCTATTAAGAGGTGAAATTAGTCTCAGTCTTTGTGGAATCTTTGGTAGAGTATCAGTCGGCAGAGCTGGAAGCCACATGCTGACCATGGTAGGACTGGTCTGGGAACATTGCGTACATACGTGCATACCCAGGGTAATGATGGGTTAGGGGACTAAGGGAGGGCATCATGACATGGCAGTCCTGTGGACAGTTTTCAGTCTCTGTCATGTGTGCACTCAACTAAAAAAAGTGAAATTAAATGTTTTTAAAGTTTTATTAGACCTCTGAAATTCTCTCCAAAATCTACACATATATGTCTTATCTAATACACATGCACATATAATCTATGTGTAGATATACACACATCCTAAATGACTGAATATTGATCAAGCCTTTGTTTCTGTTTACATTTTTCTCATGATATATTCTACTATAAAATGTTTTCAAGTGTTTGCTGTATTATCTACAGCATACTCCACAAACACATACCATGTCTGTCACTTCTGTGTTTAGAAACATATGTTAAAAATATGGTTAATATTGGGACCCACAGATATTTACATCAATGGGCTCTCACGTAGTTGAGTACGGTTTGAGTCCCAGAACTGGTGACTTATAAAACTCATGCCAGGAGCGTGTGTGCAAGTGTCCAAGATTTGGAGAAGAGAATGGAGGAAAAGGGAGTGAGGGATGGCCATTCACCTTGGGGAGTGATTTCCTGCTTTCTGTCTCTCTGTCTCTTTCTGTCACTTTAACAAACACACACATCCTGGAGGGATAAATTGTATAACTGAAAATTACTTATTTTACATGGCCAACTATAACACCTTCCATTAAAATATACAAATTATTTTTTTCTTTAAAAAAAGCAAATTTTGAATTAACCTTAGTTTTGAATATTTAATATCTACACTGGAAGCTGAATCATTAAATAATGCTGTAGTTTCCCTTAAACACGGGAGTGGCACATTATTAAAGATTATTGTGTTTATATTAATATCTAATTTTTAAGTAACAAATCAAACCAGAAAAAAAGTGAATAAAACAGATATTTTAAGAGTCTCATAATAGAAAGCTACTACTTTTTGTGAAAGTTCTAGATTAGCAGAAAGAAAACTTTATAAAATCATTACTGTAGAAAAACCAGTTCCAATATCAACCAATTCCGTATTAGCTATTTAATTCATATAAATTAATAATACTCTGTAAACTGTTCCGTATCGGACATTCAAAAAGTAAGCTGATTAAATCTACATCAAGCATGGCTGCCATCTTGTGGGGACAGGATATAATGTAGTGAGGGGCCAATCTCAATTAAGCACCCCTTTTAGGTTGCAAGGCATTATTTGACCTCTGTCAATCGCTTGCTTTGTGTTTAGTAATAATCCTTTTCAAATGTCACATCTGTATTCAGACAGAAGAGATGAGGTAACTACGCGAGATCTACCTACATACGTATATAATGGAGTATCTTTTCTCAAAAGTTCAGTATCATGGCCAATACATAGAGAGTAAAAATACTCTGAAATTTAAGTTTTTCACTTGAACTAACTTTAATAATAAATGAGTGTAGTAAAGGACTCAAATTTATCAATCAAGTTGGAGAATTTGGTTGAAATGTACATCTCATTGATTTAGAGATAACATGACATTGTCCTTATATATAAGAGCCTCACAGATAGAGAGAAATCTTCAAAAAGAAGGAAGGGATTGAGAGATTATTTTAGAAGGAAAAGAAAGAAGGGGGGAAAAGTAGGAGATATGATCTATCCTCACAAATAAGATTTACACTAGTGTCACAGACAAAATGTTTTGACAAAGTAGAAGTGGTGAGTAGTGTGAAGTTGAACTGAAAAAAAAAAAGGCAAGGTATATCCAATGTGAACATGTTTATAGCATGTTATACACAAATAGGTTATTTTAGATTTTCTTGAAGAGTATTTAAAAGACAAGTTTTCTAAGTTCAAGTCAACAAGTATCAGTGTAACTCCAGGGACTAAATATCCCTGTTCTTTCCTTGAAAACAGGCGTTAAATAAGAGAGTCCCTAAAATCTCACTGATCTCTTAACTTCTTTGGTCTGCTAACTATAAAAGTTGCCCTTTCGGCCCCTTGACCAAAGAGAATTCATGTTTTTCACTTGCACAGATGAATATCTCAGTTATACATTTACTGCCACTCATCACAACTACCTATGTATACAGAGGCCCAGAGATGACCCTCTTACAGTTTTCCTTTCATGTTCATGGTCAAGTTCTATGAATTTAGACTCTTTCGTGAGACTGGCCATGTTGATGAGATTAAAACTGCAAATAAAGACAATTAGAAATAATGACCGAAATACATTAGATCCTATTTTTTTCCTGTGATATTCTTTTGAAATCTAACTTTTCTCCATATATTTCAAGTAGGCCATCTCACAAATTTATAGGTTTTTATACTAAAGCAAAACTCCTAGGTCATTGAAATTTGGACAGTTCTTTAAAAGGGACAAATCTAAATTGACATACTGCTGTTATAACTGTCACGATTTTTATGATTTAGGCATTGATATTTTTAGCATTTTCATGTGAAAATAAAAAAATTTTACATGTTCCAAGGATTTCTGTTACTTTACATTCCTTCCACAACTGTACAAATCTGTAGTTTGAATTTGTGTTCGCTCAACAAATACACATTAACATTACTCCTCAATTCTGTTTTTCCATGAACAAAATGCCTATTATACCTTACTTGCTAAAGCTGTTCAGGATATCTACCATTCCTTCAAATTATTAAAGTTCATATTATGACTCATGCTTGAATGAAATGACAGTCTCCACATTGGTAGAATAAATTCATAAATCATGGCTCACCTGTCTTTTATTCCAAAAAGTTAATTATTTGTGATAAAACTTCAGTAAATGAAGGTTATTTTTCCCAAGAAAATGCTAGAACTTACTAGGTTTGAATTTCAGCACAGTGGGCCAGATGCACCAACCCTTTCCATATGATAATGCTCAAATTAAAGCTAAGCAGCCTTAATGAGAACAACAGATAGCCTTCATTAAAAAGTCTATTTAAAATGCATAACCAGTGAATCTAGTTTTTTTTTTGTTGTTGTTTGTTTGCTTGTTTTTTACTTTCTGGAACTTAACCTCTAAGTTATACACAATAAATCTTTGTATCCAGGTAACTATTACTTCAAAATATACGGCTTTCTAAAATAGTAAAAAAAAAAAAAATTAACATGTGATTAGAAAATGTATTTAAACTTATATTCCATATAAACACTATTGAATTAGGACTTGTTTGATACAGATATTATTTGGACAATGTGAAGATTGACTTTTATTCTTAATTTGAAAAATCAATAAACTAAGGTTACTTTTTAATTTTGCACTAACTTTCTTGTATTATTATTATTTTTTTTTCAGAGAGATTTCTGCTATAGGGCGTGTGCACTCACTGGGGAGACAGAGAGAATGAGAGAGAGAGAAAAAGAGAATTCACCTCCTGGGGGGATGGCCATGCTGCAGTTCCTTCTCCATTCTTCTCTTGGGATTGTGGGCAGGCACGGACATGTGCCTGGTGTGAATTCCAAGCCTCCGGGTCTGGGACTTGAATCGCAGTTGACCATGTGCGAGTCTAGCAACATAACCATTATGCCCTCTGTTGGTCATCTTTCTAGTATTACTTTTAAAAACCTACCACTCATGATTCTACTGTATCTTCTGATTGGCAGGAGTAGTCATTGTGCCTTCATGGTTTTCTCATGTAAGTGTCCAAGTATGACAACAGTGATTCCATACCATGGCTGCAAATTAGAATCATCTACAGAGATTTTAGAATGTATTATAGGCTGGGCCCTAAATCTCAGAGATTCTAATGAGATTAGCCTTAACTGATACTTTTGAAACACTTTTCAGGTGATTCCAAGAGGAAGTTGCGTTTGAAAAACCACTGAGTTGGAGAATTTGGAAATAACAAGAGTGTTTTGCTCAGAGTAGACTAAAAGAGACTTCCAAGAGAGGAGATAGTACAAATATGACTGTATTTAGCTATCTCCACAATTGGGCCAGGGAATGCTTTGAAGTCTGTCCTAGTTCTCTGATTCTATGGTGGTATAGTGTGCTTTCTATGTTAAATGACTATTTCACAATGTTTTTTTCTTCACGGAATACATAGTGACTTATCGATCTTTAAAATGTCCCTGTGAATAGCACAATAGAGGTAAGCTATGGGGAGATAACAGTCCTTCTTTCAACTTATTATTTTTTATCAACAAAATATGATCTGTAAAATTATATCTGAACCCTTTAAAATGTAAACTGGCATCCACAGCATTCATATAATCAATATTGAGTCCAGGTGTCCTATCAAAAAATTAAGAAAAGTGAAACATTATTGAAATTGAATTAGTCGGGGATGGCTTCTTCAAAGCACTGGTATGTTCTAGATTCAGAAGGAGGACATGCAATTCGAATCAATAAAAGGGTTCTGTGTAAAATGCGCTACTGAATAAAATGTGAATGACCTCTAGTCCTTTCTCTGAAGATACTGATGATCTAACTCAGAAGTCGTCCTAACTCTACTACAAAGAGGATGCTATGAGTGCATGGAAGACCATGAGTTTATTTCAGATGAAAGGATTAGGCACTACTTTATGGGCAAAGGAAATGAGAACTAGCCCTGTAGGCCCCGAAGGAGAGTATGCTTATGGGCTTTCCATGCAGAACTCCACACCACCAAAAATAAGGCAGCACGTTTTCTGGAACTCCAGGGGGGGAAATGTCAAAATGGATGTACACACCTTCACAGAGGTGAAAATGTACCATGGTGAGAAGTGTTGACCCCGTTCACCAGGCTAGAGAGAGCTCAAGTGAGAATAAGAGGGGGTTTGCCAACCTGGGGGGTAAGGGAGGGTAAAGAGGGTTGATGAGTTGGACATCCACGTAGCCAAAGTACTAACAATCCCAAAGGATCCCAGTTATAACGGGAACAAAAGTAAGACCTTGACTACCTGACTTATACCGGTCACCTGATTGTGTTAACAAATCATCACCCTGCAACATGTCTAGATTGATATAAGCGAATCATGAGAGAAAAGGAAATCACAACCATCAGGATTTTCTGTTAAGGAATAAGCTGGCCGAGAATCCTCTCACCAGAGACAGGGGGGCTGCCATTCCGTACATTCTCAGTCCTTTCCACGGAAGAGCAACCAACTTCATTCTGAATTTATCTGCATAGGCTATTAAACTACTCAATACAATATTTTGACCAAATGTTTCACTGAACATTTGTCAATTTAAATATACATATGTATAATTTATATATATGTTATATATATATGTTATATATATATATATATATATAGAGAGAGAGAGAGAGAGAGAATTTCAAGATTTCTATTCTGATAAAGATTTCTACCTATAAAAAGGATTTTAGGAGTCTTTCTGTATTCTGATTGCCTAAAAAAAACACTAGAGACTGAAAAAAAAAATCACTGTATAAGAGGTAATTAGCATGTTCTCTCCTTTTTATAACTTTTTAATTGAAACCTCATTAAAAGCTTTCTAGGTCTCTTTTTCCCTTAGTGACTAGGTGTCCCTAATTTGTTTTCAACCAATGTGACTAATTCCAGGCAAAGACTAGAAAAAAGTCTGATACCTGTTGGAGAATAGCAAGGTTAAATAAGTGGGGTGCCTTTTTGGGTTGCTTTTAACCTCGAAAAAGGAAAAGAAGAAGAAGGAAAAAAAAAAAAAAACCACCAACAAGAAAGGCTTCAACGTCTTTCCTCTCACAGTCCTGCCTTTCTCTCAGTCCCGGTTGAAGATTCCAAGGGAAATGAGAGCACTATTTTGTTTCTCCCTTGTATTGCAGATAGGGGGAGGAGGTGGTTATTAGAGAGAAGCTCTTCCTCTCGGTTTCCCCCTCTCTCCGCCTGACAGCACCGCTCTCTCGCGGGCTCGCTCCTTCTCCTAGGTGATCCATTTCTAGGCAACGTGGGGCTGGTGCTGAAGCTGCCTGGCTCGCTCCCTGCTTCCTGCATCCCGCCAGGCGAATCGCCCCGAAAGCATCCTGCAGCCCGCGGCTGGCCTCCGCCGCCCGGCCCCGCTGCTCGCGCCCGGCGCAACTCCCCCGCCACCGCGCCCGAGCGAACCGAGCGAACCGGCTCCCGGGCCCGCCCCGCCCAGCGCCGCCGCCGCCCGTCG
>NW_006159723.1:222303-223183 GCF_000334495.1 Tupaia belangeri chinensis
GGAGACCCGCGGCCCCCGCGCAGCGACGGGGATGGTCTGAGCTCCAGCCTCTCCGCCGGCCCGAGAACAGCCGATGCTGTATACATTTTTAAAAAGCCAAACTGCAAACAACTCTGGCGATGCCAAAATTCCCCTCCAAGTGACACGGCTTCGCGAAGGAGGTTTCCTCAGGCTGGGCTCTTTCTCTCATTCCCTCTGCCTTCCTCGGCGACGACAAAAGGCTTTGCTCTGGCAACAGGAATTTCGGAGGAAAAAAAGAAAAAGCCGCGGTAAACTCTCTCGTGACCTCCAACTCTTTGGACTGGTGTTTTAAAAATACACTGGAAGAAAATCTCTGCTCCACGAGAATCGCCTCCGAAGGAGATGGAAGTTTTCCCCTTGCTTTTGGTATTGTCCGTCTGGTGGGCTCGAACCTGGGACGCGGCGAATGCGGATTCGATCATTCACATCGGTAAGAACGCGTCGGTCTGCTCTCGGATACTTTTCCGTGTGGGTTCACCGGCCTGTCCCCCCGGCGCCGAGGCTGGCTGAAGGTGGCCCCAGTCCACTGCCCCCGCCTGCCCTTCCCGCACACTTGTTCGGCTTCCTGCAAGGATGTGGGGTGCTCGGACCCTGAGCCCGGCGGTGTTTGGCGCCGAGTCGCGGATGTGGGCTGGCAGCGTGGGGGGTCTTGGGCTGACCTCGCCGTGCGCGTGTGCTGGGGGCGCGGGGGCATTCGAAGTGCGGGGGAAAGGAAGTTTAATTGACTCTACCTTCCATCTTTTTCCCGGATGTACATTTGCTCCATTTAAAAAAAAAAAGATCTTTGGGGGGAAACGAGGTGTCACCTGTGAGGCGAGGGGAGCAGGGTGGTGGGGGCCGGGGGGAGCTCCCTTGGATC
>NW_006159723.1:223494-233779 GCF_000334495.1 Tupaia belangeri chinensis
GGAGTGGCGCGGGCGCCGGCTCTGCTAGGCTCCGGGCCCCACCTATTGGCAACCAGACGGGCCGGGACCGGCCGGCGGGCGGGGGCGGGCGCGGGCTGCGCGTCATTATCATGCACAGCGCTCCGGCTCGGGCTCCAACTCTGCGCTCTCCTAAGCCGGGAGCCGAGCGGAGACGGCTCCCGCAACCTCCTCTGCCTTAATGCGACGATTTCCTTTTCGGAAATTCGCGTCCGCGGGCCAGCGAGGTTCGTTTGCTGAGCTGCAGAGGGGCCCCCTCTTGGGGAATTTTTCTGGGTACAGGACTTTCATCTGTCCACACGGCTTGACGTTCTGCAAATCGAGGCGACAGATGGGTCACAGTTTTCCCCGTTTCCGTCCCCCTGCCCCTTCCACAGCGGAACACACACACACACACACACACACACTCTCACACTCACTGTCGCTCTCTCTCACTCTCCCAGTAGGGGAACCTGCTGCCGGTGGAGGTTGTGCCTGCCCAAGCAAGGGGCTCAGGTCTGGCGCTCGCCCACAGTGGCCAGCCCCTCAGCTGGGGGGTGCTCCCTGTCTTGGTCTCAGGGCTGTCTGTAAACATGTCTGCCATTCGCTATCATTGATATCACTACAAATGTATATGTCTGTGCAAGGGGTAATGAGGTCAGGATTCAGAAGACCTTGCACTTAGGCATTAAGTCAATTAAGCAGCAGATAGCTTGCCCTGTTGGATCTTTTTTTTTTTTTTTTTTGCGTGAGGGGCTAGCAGTGCCTGTGGGTTCAGAACTTTTAAGGGAAGAATTATGGTCTCTTTGAGGGATTCAGTAATATTCTGATAGAGTTCAGAAATGAACTATGTTTCTCTTAAAGAAATGGCTTGCATTTCTGTCTGCTGTAAGTGACTGGGGCAGGAAGGAGATACATTGTCCTCATACCTTCATATTCATTTTTTGATTAGGAGTTTCTGACCTAGGTTTCTCATTCCAGAGGAGAGAAGGCTTGTGGGAAAATGCTTGTTTTTACTGTTTATTCTGTGGTCTGCAGGATATATACATTATTTACAAACACCTACAGCTCTTGCTGTCCTTCACCAGATGAATAGTATTTTGCAGTGCAGTCTGGGCATTTGTTTCAAAATTGAACACAACTGTTGTATTTTTCTTTCGCTTACTGTTGTCTGTCAGTGTGACATGGCTTACTTTTTTATAACTAGGTTAAAAATCTGATTGTATATGTAAAGTATGTGTATCCTACTAAAAGAAATAGTTACTTCTCAGTTAATTTGACCTGAATGAAATTAGTACATTAGACAAAAGATGAACTTCTTTTACAGACAGCCTAATATTGCCATGAAGCTAAGAAATTGATTGCTTCAAAAGCTTCTTCTTTACAATATACTGAAAAATATAGCTCTCAAATGACAAAAACAAAATGATAGGGCTAATTAATTTATGTATACCTCTTTTGTTTAAAGCCCCTACTCTTCCATCTGTACTCAGCAAAGTTAATAATAAATTCAAAACTGAATGTCTATTTTAAAATTGTGAAGCGCCAGTTAGTTTGCATTGGATTAGTTTACATAGTTGGTTGAATAAGAAAAGAAAATACATTTTCTTAAAGAGGTGAGTGCCTTTATTTAAATATTTAATGTGAACACTAGACTTATGGGGGAAATGATTAGTTTGAGACTAGAGAGATGAAAGTGATGAACTATTTCAACCCCAGAGATTATAAGGTTAGATGCAGAAATGAAAGATTTTCCCAGCCTCATGTGATGTGTTCAAGCAGAAAGTGGCTGCAATTCAGAGTTCAGGCAACCTGGAAAGATAAAAAGACACTGCTCTAAGAGGTTCTTTAAATATTGAATCCTTTTAGTATTGAACCAGATTATACGTATGAAAATTTCTCCTTCATTCTCTCTGTTTTTACTTCATGCTTGTAGTTGAATACAGTCAATGACATGTTTTCCACTGTAATGTGTTTTATTAAACACATGAGTTCACTACAATGATGAGATGTGCTATAATGGCTAAACCATAATGATAGAAATGAAGACGTATCTCTTAAAAATGTACAGCATTGTAATTTGTTTCTGTTCATCATCCTTTGAAGACGTATATATTTGTTCCCTTATGTTTGTTTATGAGACGTGCACTCACACGTACACACACATACGTTTACAGATAAATCACTTCCACTGTGATCTTCTTTGCCCCAATAAGAGAAAGGCCGTTTGACTTGTAAAAACTGTGCGATTTTGAATTATGCTTCTACTTTGAGCCTGTGCATTGATTGAGTAATTTCATCAGACCCCTATTACTTGATTGCCTAGAAGTTTCCTAATGATCTACATGCTGTAGGAAGAACCAAAAAGTCGTGAGTGGAATGGCAATGATAGTGTGTTTTATGAGGCTATTCAGAAGTCTCTCTGATTTATGTAGCTAGAAAGCTCCAAAGTCTTTGAGATTAGCCACGCTGACTGCTATTTTCTTCATACATCAGTCATCCCACACTCTTTACTCCCTAAACACAACAGGAGTTTAGAGCACCGCTTTAATTAAGCAGGGATTAGGTGGCATTTCCAGTCAACTGCACAGTTTGTGTTTTGATTCATATCTAATATGGAGGATCTCCTGTTTTAACAGTTTAATATATGCTCATTTCTTTATCTGGTTCCTGTGCTCACAAAACTGCAAATTAGCTATCCTCTGTTATATATCTTTACAAGGGAACCCTCAAAGAGTATATTTAAATATTACATAGATTACCAGCATATTTTTGTTGTTATCAGTCATAATAAAATACCTTATGTCAACATGGAGTAGAAAAGAAGCATTTATTCCTCTTTTTCTCATAAGTAGACAATACATTATCCTCTGAGATCATATCATCAACTATGACATTGGGTTTGAAAAGCCTAAGACAATTCACAGTATATTTTCATCATAAGACCATCTGAATTAAAGTGCAAAATTGGGTGAATAGAATACATCAACACATTAAAAACAATAATAGGTGGTAAATTGAAAGCATCAGTTTTCATTCCGCACTGAGGACTTCTATCAAGTACAGAATGTAAAAACATGCCCAGAACAGGCACTGCGTCTTCTAACAGAATATTTCTTTTTCAACTCCATAATTTGCACGTTGCCCTCCAGAGTCACCTACGACCCTTTGCACTGTGCTAGACCATCTCCAATATTTATCATCCTTTTACTACTTGTAGCTACTTGCTCCCTAAGTTTTGGATAACGGTACATGTAAACTTTTAGAAAGTATTATGTTTACTGTGTTTTTTTTCCTGAATAATTAATAGTTAAAGCATGGTTCAGGTGTACATTACAGTAGACGGTGTTAATCAAAAATATCAACTACGACATGACTAATAAGCCATTACACTAAGGACCTTTACTTTCTATTCCAGGTGAGATGCACATCTACTAAATATCTTCTATAAACTGAATTCAGATACAAATAAAAAACAAGGTTAGTGTGGTAAAAATTCAGCAGTGATAGTGCAGGCAAGAGGGTGCTGTTGTGGAGTGTTGATACTGAGCCATATGGGAAGGCCTGGGGTTTGGGTCCAGGGTAGAAATGAACATGCCAGGCACATCCTTGGGAATGCCCTTGATTTTTGCTGGTTGGAAGGCTTGGGATGCGGGCAGATTGTGGAGTGATGAGACTCTGTTCAACCCCAGGAAATAAATAAATAGATTTAAAAATTAAGATGATTAATCTTTGATTAAACCACAAATTTAGAAACCAGTTGAAATTGTTAAGAACAATGGAAGATGCATTTTGTTGAATTCTGATCTTTAGGGCTGATCTTTACCAGATTATAATTTTATCTTAAAGGGATATTTTAACTTTTAAAGTACACTTTTTAATCCAGAAGTTTATTATTTTCCCCTTTACCTATAGTATTATTTTAATTTTTAAAAGCAGTATCTATTGACTCATCGTGACGTTTCAGTGTATAGACAGCATATTGGTGAGTAGTAATGTTTAGGCACTCTTATTACACATACGTTTGTGAGCAAATGCATTTATGGCCAACGAAGATAGCTTTGCCATTAGGTGTCACTGCATTCTGAGCTGCTCCTTTGTAGTCCTACTTGTAAACCACATGAAATATTTTTAAATTCTCAGGGAAAAAAAATGCCATTTAATGAGATTTGTGATGCTGTAAGATAGGTGGTTTTTTATTTTCAAACCAGGAAGTAAATATTCTCCCTGTCTCTTATTCTTATAAGAGTTTAATCTAGGACTCAGCAACACCTAATACTCTCTGAATTGATTAGATTGCTAGACGGAGTGATGTAAATCTTTCTCACATATTTAACATTCAATAAATATAGATTCTTAAATAACACTATTCTTTGTGATAAAAACCTCACACACCAGGAAGGAAGCAAATATACTTGATGGTGCTAGTGTAAACATACCCTAGTGAATAAGGTAGTTTGTCTAAATGGGTCAGTTTGACTTACTTATGGGTTACCTAGGGGTCCAAAATGAATGATGCTTTTGACATGAAACATATGTATGTACCCCGAGCTTGGAGTAAAAATATATCAGGGGCATACATATAAATGTTTTGAAAAATACTATCAACCATTGACTTTTATGACTGATCATAGATGTTTTCAGATACATTTTGTATGGTGAGGTTACGTTTCTGTCGATCCCCTGCATAAACTTATCACCACCACTACCACTAGCACAACAACAGGGATTGTTCGCTATGTAAAACCAATGGCTAATCTCACTTAGTAATTTGTTTATTATTTTTTTAATAGGCATACTCTTCTTTCTATCATATCCCATTATAAGAATAATGAAGAGTATAGGAAAGAAAATTTGGGGGGAAAAATAGAGAGGTAAGACATTTGTCGGACACAGATATGGTTATTACCTGTTGATGTGTATAGTATTCTCAGCTGGGCTGGTCTGAGGAGTATATCATGCTGGGTGAAGACTCTACAATCTAAATGATGTATAGTGATTGAATATATAGGTAATAATAATTAAATAAAAAAACAATAGAGGGTGAAATTCAGAGCAACATTTTATCTGAACATATACATTAATTTTTTAAAGATTTTTTTATTTCTATTTGTTATTTTTTAATTTGACCAGAGGGTGACAAAGAGAGAGAAAGGGAAAGTGAGAAAGCAAGCCACCAGGTCCAGGACTCAAACCGTGGTCGACCATATGGGAATCCAGTACCCTTAACCACCATGCTACCTGCCGGCTCCTGAACCCTGAACATTGACTTATTTTTTTTGAACATTGCCTTTTAACATGACAGAACCACATAATTAGAGAAAGCATGACTGGGTTAAATGAAAGAACAATTTGTCTTATGTTAGATTTTTGCCCTGTGCCAATATTAATTAATAATTGATTATTAGTTAGAATATTGTATTATTAAAAAATCAGATTAAGTTAAATGATTGGATGGATGTCTAAAGGATAAAGAAAAAAATAGAAAGTAATTATAGGATTGATTATTAAGGACATGTGTGGATTTGGATCATTCAAATTGGTTAGTTTCAGTATTTGAGGGAAGACACAGATTTCAGCTGAGTGTAAAACACATGGGGGAATATTAGGACCTAATAAGTATTCTGGATTAAAATTTATAAAGTTTGGAACTAAATACCAGTTTTACAGGTAGCTAATTGAGCAACATTGGACAGTAATTCATTTAGTCCACATTTTATAAAACATAAAGCAAGATTTAGACTGATGTTCATATAAGTTCTCAAATTACATGAAATAAAATGAAAAATTCCTAAATTCTAGGAGTATAAGAAAGGAACTGGGGGAAGAGATCCAGTCAAGTGAAATTCATTTAGCGATACTTAACAATAATACCTAGCTTTAGAATGAATTTTAAAAAAAAAGAGGAAATGAGATAAAAACCATAACCTTATACTCAAAATAAGGACTCCTTAGAATGAAGTTGCTTCTTGGTTCAAATAATTATGCTTAGTCTATTTTTCATCAGTTATTCCAGATAACTCTAGTATCAGACTGAGACAGCCAGGATTATTTGTGTTTTTCGTTTGTTTTAGATTTTGTCTTTGTTCTGTCTCCCATTAATACCAAGCTGTTACATTCAGTGGTACTCTTGTAATATGCTACAAAACTTGAGCTTATTAAGGCTGGTAGAGGAATGAGGATTTGTATGTTCTATTCAATATTGTGTGCACTAACCTTTAGAATTTACAAATGGGAAGCACACCAGGAATTTCCTTGATATCTCTTACAAAATGGAGAGTATAAAAGGAAGGAACCAGTTCAGAGTTCCCGTTGCACAGAATTCCTGCTCCTGGTTTTTCTGCTTCTGCCTGGTGGTGTCCACTCAGTGGTTATCAGGGTTAGGCTGGCTTCACTCCCGGAAGCTTCCCCGGGAGAAAGGCTGAGGCCAGAGGCGATGCCAGAACTTAAGCACCTAAGGGCTCTTCTCTCTGTGTTAAAATTTGTTAAATCACTCTGTAGTCAAGTCTGTTATTAACAAATATTTTTACTCATGAAAAAAAGCAAATGATTATATGGAAATAGCAAAGTACTATTTTAAAAATAATCTTACTCTTTTGCTCTGAGTATCTTGATTTTTCCTAAGTAACTTTAAAGTATTTGTTTTGTTATCAAAATGATTATAATTCTAGAAGTTGATCTCTATGAAACCATAGGGTAATATTGGCATTACTACCAACATGCATGCAGTATGTGTGCTAGTTGGGAGAAGGTTTTATTCATTCGGCAAACATTTATTCTTAATCTATTCTGTTTGAAGTTTTCTTTCATTCCCTGGAATTACTGTTGAACAAGCAAGCTATGACTTGTATTTAAGGAGCTGACATTCTCATGGGGGGAAGAAACCAGATAAGAAAGTGCATGATATAGTATCAGATATGATAAATACTATGAAGAAAATGAGGGAGAGGCCTCACGGTGGCTCCGGGTGAGGCATGAAGCTCTGGGAGACAATCTCACCTGGGAGGGTTCCCAGTTCAAATCCAGGGACTTTCCTGAAGGCACTCAAGTACATAGTTGTGTGTGATCTGAGGCTGCCTGAACACTGGGGGTGGATCACAGAATCAGGACCTTGGTGGAACCTATCTCTCTCTTGTTCGCTTAAGGAAGAATGAATAAACTTAAAAAGAAAATGAGGGAGGGCCACAGGTGGTGTGGTGGCAAAGGCACTGAACTTCCACATGGCAAACTGCAGTTCGAGTCCTGGGCCTGGCAGCTTGAAAATCATGCCAGGCATGTGTGCGTGCATGCCCAAATCCCAAGAGGAGAATGGAGAGGGGATTGTGCTGTGGCCATCCTCCCTGGAAGGGGTGATTTCTCACTTCCCCTCTTTCTGTATCTCTGTTTCTCTGTTCTCCAGGGAGCACATGTGCCCTTTGACAAAAAACAAAAACGCAAAAACAAAAAAGAAAGAAAATGAGGGAAATGAAGAAATGCTAAGTGCAAAGTATGCTGTTTGGATATAATGGCCTAGTGAGACCTTGCTGAGGAGGTGATCATGGAAACAGTAACTTAATTCAAAGAAACGGAGTGAGGCTTATGAAGATCAGGATTTCAGGCTGGTAGAGGGTACGCAGAGGGCAATGGCTATGAGACCACACACTAAGGATTTTGCTTAGTTTGTTTAAGGAACATTTTGTAAAGCCAGTTTAGACACAGTTTAGTGAACAAAGCGGGAAGTGGGAGGAAATTAGGTCTGAGAGGGAACTAGGGCAAATCCCACAGCAACTTCTAGGTCATAGTAAGGTATTTTGATGTAGGTATGTACGGGTTCAGGTCAGTTACATGATATGAAATGCTTTGTGTTTTAGAGAGATAACCTTCTTCGCTTGGGTAGATTGGATGAGCAGAAACATTTACAGTAGTGAATTAGACTAAGTTGAGAGCATTTGTCAGACAGTGGATAGAATTTTAAGATAGAAAAAAAAAGGGGGCCAGCAGGTGGGGTGGTTGTTAAGGTGCTGGACTCCTACATGGCTGACTGTGGTTCAAGTCCTAGACCTGGCTGCTTCAATATCGTGCTGGACATGTATGTGTGCGCATGCCCAAAATCCCAGGAGGAGAATGGAGAATGGATTGCAGTGTGTTCATCACCCCTCAGGGAGTGAATTCTCACTTTCTCTCTCACTCTCTCTCTCTGTCTGTGTCTGGTTTGTGCTGCCACCCCCCCACCCCCCAAAAAACATACCAACTTATAAAAAAAGAAGAAGAAATGTAATTTTCTGATAGATTGGTCAGGTGGAAGAAATCCAGAAGTATAAGGGCTTCCATGGTATTTTATCTTAGCAAGTGGGTGAAACGTAGTGCTAGTACCTAAAGTCGGGGGGTATGGAGAAATGAGCAAGTTTCATGTAGAAATAAAAATTGATATTGATTAAATTTTATATTTTTATTAGTCTTCACATCTGAGAACTTGAGTCGACATTTAACTGGAGTCTGGAATTGAGGTGGAACTTTGAGATTTGAGCTTTAGAATAGAAGTCGTCATGTAAATAGGTGAGAGTTGGAATATATTGAGGGGGCTTCAAAAATTTCCTGGAAAATGAAATCGAAAGTATGGATTTATTTTGGTGCATCGTATTTTTATAGTATGCATCTTTCACGCACTTTTTGAAGACCCTCTCCTACATGGTCATTTTTGAAAGATTTCAATTATTATTACCAGTAAGAGGATTTAAAATAACTTGCCCCGTTTTACCTCAAAGTTTCTTGATTCCTGAGTTGGATAGCAAGTATTTGGATAGCATGCGTTCAAATAGCAATGAAACCTGTATTTTTTATTTTTATTTTTTAAATTAATTTGGGAGAAAATGCTTCTGGACCAAAGCCACTGGAATTAGCCAGAGGGAAACACTTAGATGTGCTTTCAGGCACATTTTCTACGAACCATTCTGAACTTTTGCTTCAGTTAGTTTCCCAGATTAAAATTTAGTTTTTTAGTTAGTAAAATTAGTTAGTAAACTCAATTTTTTAAATCATGTACTATTTTATTTTTCTTAATTTGCTATGCAGTGTGTACATTTGCCTGAGAAAGAGGGAGAGGGAGAAAGAGGGAGAGTGAAAAAGCACCCTCAGGAGGTATGGCCATGCTTTTGGACACATGCACATGTGCCTGGGATGCTTTTCAAAGCCACTGGATCCAAGACTCAAACCGTGCAGTCAGCCATGGGGGACTCGGCTGCCTTACCTACAAACCGCTGGCTGGCCCCAGTCACACAGTAATTTCAGGAACACACGATAGCCCTAGATAATAAGTGGCATTAAAAGAGCATAAAATTCTCTTGTTATAGAACATTGGAGTTGAGATTGTTTACAGGTTTCCTCTAAGTACAGTAAGTTCTGTCCTGTATTTGACTTGCTTAAAGGTTATTTTGGGAATTGTTTTTTAAAAAAGAATGTAGTTGAGTTGGCCCATAGTACAGCGTAGGCTGCTCACAGAGTCAGATCCTACTTAGCGCTATGGTTCAAATTCAGGCCAGAGGGACTTGGCAGACCATACTGGGCATTTGTGTGTGTGTGTGTGTGTGTGTGTGTGTGTGTGTGTGCACGTGCGTGTCTGAGGTCCTGATGGGGTAGAGAAATGGAGGAAAAGGGTTGTTGTAGCATAATCACATCCTGTTGGGGGTTGCTTTATCTCTCCTTTTCTCTGTGGTAAGCTCCCATGCCCTCTGGCAGTCAAAAATAAAAAGAATGTAGTTATTACCTACAGCAGTGTTTATCATTGCAGAGGAAATGAAATAAATGAAAGAAATTCATATACTTATTTTTAATAACACATGTAAATATTTCTTCTTATGGACTTTTTATTCCTAGTCGTGCTGTATACCACCGCTGGACAGATCTTTAGTCAGAGGTCAAAGTGAGGAAAGGAAATATGTTTAATTTTCTAACTTCAGAATTCAGCCTTTTGAAATGAATCTTAGTTCTTTCATTGACCTATTAATGCACCCATGAGTAGTGTATATCTGTTTTGCATCGAAAATAAGAACATCTGTATTAAAGTAAAATGCCAGTTGCAAGAAAATGATATTTTTCTGTGTCCTTCGTCATTTTCACTGCTCTAACTTTTATGAAAACATTTCTTTTTTCTTGCAGAACAATGTATTATGTATGTCTCCTGGTTGTTTCTGCTTGGCTACATGTATTAATTGATGTGTAAACATGGATAGTGAGATTATAGTGCCTTGTGGTTTGGGAACAGCAGTGACTGACAGAAAAAAAAAAAAAGCGAACTGTGTCGTGGCCGGGC
>NW_006159723.1:239083-283232 GCF_000334495.1 Tupaia belangeri chinensis
ACCCAAACCGTGCAGTCAGCCATGGGGGACTCGGCTGCCTTACCTACAAACCGCTGGCTGGCCCCAGTCACACAGTAATTTCAGGAACACACGATAGCCCTAGATAATAAGTGGCATTAAAAGAGCATAAAATTCTCTTGTTATAGAACATTGGAGTTGAGATTGTTTACAGGTTTCCTCTAAGTACAGTAAGTTCTGTCCTGTATTTGACTTGCTTAAAGGTTATTTTGGGAATTGTTTTTTAAAAAAGAATGTAGTTGAGTTGGCCCATAGTACAGCGTAGGCTGCTCACAGAGTCAGATCCTACTTAGCGCTATGGTTCAAATTCAGGCCAGAGGGACTTGGCAGACCATACTGGGCATTTGTGTGTGTGTGTGTGTGTGTGTGTGTGTGTGTGCACGTGCGTGTCTGAGGTCCTGATGGGGTAGAGAAATGGAGGAAAAGGGTTGTTGTAGCATAATCACATCCTGTTGGGGGTTGCTTTATCTCTCCTTTTCTCTGTGGTAAGCTCCCATGCCCTCTGGCAGTCAAAAATAAAAAGAATGTAGTTATTACCTACAGCAGTGTTTATCATTGCAGAGGAAATGAAATAAATGAAAGAAATTCATATACTTATTTTTAATAACACATGTAAATATTTCTTCTTATGGACTTTTTATTCCTAGTCGTGCTGTATACCACCGCTGGACAGATCTTTAGTCAGAGGTCAAAGTGAGGAAAGGAAATATGTTTAATTTTCTAACTTCAGAATTCAGCCTTTTGAAATGAATCTTAGTTCTTTCATTGACCTATTAATGCACCCATGAGTAGTGTATATCTGTTTTGCATCGAAAATAAGAACATCTGTATTAAAGTAAAATGCCAGTTGCAAGAAAATGATATTTTTCTGTGTCCTTCGTCATTTTCACTGCTCTAACTTTTATGAAAACATTTCTTTTTTCTTGCAGAACAATGTATTATGTATGTCTCCTGGTTGTTTCTGCTTGGCTACATGTATTAATTGATGTGTAAACATGGATAGTGAGATTATAGTGCCTTGTGGTTTGGGAACAGCAGTGACTGACAGAAAAAAAAAAAAAGCGAACTGTGTCGTGGCTGGACTAATGAAATACTGAACATCGAAAGACATTTTCGGCTTACCAGTCCATAACTTCCTGCAGTGGTGAAATGTAATGATTTGAAGAAAATGCTGAGCAATTTTAAACCCAGACTTAGGTTGAAATGTGACCCTAAAGTTGGTGAAGTCTTTGGTATCCCTAACTTCAACGTGGTTGGAATATTGTGTCCCATCAGCCGTTCGTTTTAGATTGGCTAATTATCTTGCAAAGCAAGGACCAGGTAATATCTTGGGAGCAAAAGTGAGACGAGAGACAGTACTGTTGTTCCGTTGCATGCAGTCGAAGGTGAATTAAAAGCTGTAAGACTGATTCTTCCTTCTGATAATCTCCACAATCTGACAACAGACGAAATTGTGTTAGTGGTGTAGTGGCAATTGCTATCTTGCTAGTCAGAGCCCAGGTCTTCTTGGCCGTGAATGGCAGTCCAAGGAAACCAGGGAACTTTCTTTTTATATTCAATATACCCCCAAAATTCAGCATGAAAAAATGGCTGTGTGAGAATCATATATATATATTTTTGTTGTTTGTTTGCTAGAGAATGCATGACTATGCACATATTAGAGACAGAGAGAAAAAAGCAGCCCCTTGTAGGACTGGTCATGCCACAGACCTTTTCTCCTTCATCACATTAGGATCCTGGGCACATGTGCATGTATCTGGCACATATATGTGTAAGTGTATATATACACATACACTTTTGTTTTTTTTTTTAAAGTCTTTTGACTTTTTGTGCTTGTGCTTGCTGGAGAGAGAGAAACAGAGACAGAGACAGTGAGAGCAAACGTGTGAAATCACCCTCCAGAGGGAACATGGCCATGCCCTTTTCCTCCATTCTCCTCCAGATCTTGGGCATACGTGTACATGTACCTGGTGTGATTTTCAAGCCACCAGGTCTAGGACTTGAACTGCAGTTGACCATGTGTGACTCCAGTGATGTTAACTGCTATGCCATCTGCTAGCCCCATGTATCTGGCATATTTTTGAAACCACCAGGGCCAGGATTCAAACCGTGGTTGGCCATGTGGGTCTGGCTCCCTTTACACAGGGCTTCACGATGTGCTACTGGCCCAGTCCAACATTTCTTTATAACAAGGTGCTCTTCTGTTTTTAAGCCCTCATTGGTGTAGGTGATGCCTCACGCACATACTTGAGAGGGGTTGCTCTTCTGTTCCCTAGTGGTCTACTTGTGAGTTTTGGACATTTTCTACTGTTGCTTTTTCTTGAGCTGGCAAATCATGCTCTCCATCTTTATAATCCATTTATAGAACATGTAGGTTTAGGGTTACTTGGAAACCATAATATGTGACATTTTTGGGATGGTTCAACAAATTTTATTTAGAACTATTATATGCTCATTGGGATACATAATATTAAAAATAAGAGCTGTTTCTTATCACTTAAGAACTTACAGCAGAATATTGCAGTGTAGAGAGGCTGAAGACTGAGCAATTCAGGGTTCCCAGTTGGCTGACTGTGGTCTACTGTGCTGCTGGAGACCGTGATCATTCAATAAATGCTATCTTTATGGCAGCCGAAAGGTGCCATAAAGCAAACATATATTTCAGGGAAAAAAACATAAATGGGATGAGGAAGTTATCACTTCCAACTGGTTGTCATTTGTAATAGGAACCTCTTTACTCAGTTTTCTGATGGTCCATCATTCACCTTATTGTAGGCTACCGAATCAATATAGTCACACCACTGTCAGAGCTGCCATTGGCCTCTTTGCTTCATTTTTTTCTCCCTAGATGTCAGCAGTTGTGCTGCAAGGTCAAGTAATGGAGGAGGAGGCCTTAAGACCTCATTAGTCTGTAATTAATAAAACTAATGAGATCCTTTCCAAATTTAATACCATATATCAGCTATTCCACTATGCACAGTTTCTTGGCTATAGAGAAATTAAATTACATTTCTCTTTTCTTCTCTCACTTTTGAAGGTAATAGTACATTACCATTTCATTTTAATAATCTGGGCTTATTTCTATATGTATAAAAATATGAAAATGACAGTTTTATACTCTGGGAAACAAAAGGCAAAATGACCCTACTGCAAAAGTAAAATACCGTTCCTTTATAAAGTGGCATAAATATTGTTAGGAAACTATATTTATGCTGACTTTTAATTATGCAGGTGTCATTGAGAATAGGATACACATCAAAAAGTGAAAATAACAGGTAGTTCAGAAATAAATTTCTCTCCGTAAGAGTTCTTGTTGTGGTTGATAAACAGTTAATAAATAGAAAAACTGGCTGCTTTGATTCTTTCTCTTTATTTTTCCTGTCCACCCTTCAGTGGCAATGCTAATGAGCAGTGAAATGGCCAAAAGCAAGGAAAAGGAGCAAAGGGTTTTAGGTCATCTATAAACCGGAAAATCGGACCCTGAATGCTCGTATGCACAGGCTTGCTGAGAAGAAATACTTTTATTTCCTCCAAATATTGCCCAGATTCTGCAGCTAGAACTTGCTTTTGGCTGTTGAGCCTGTAAGATGAGAGAGGCTTCCAGGCCACCAAGGAGGAACAGGCTGAATGACACAGATGGGAACAGAGTGAAGAATTTCATTATTGGGGCTAGTGTCCTTCAGGCATAATGCTGCTGGCAGCCAGGCACCCAGTGATTAGCTTGGTTAGCTATGTCATGTTCATGGGAAATTTTTTTTTTTTTTCTCTAAGAGAAAATATAGATTTCAGCTACACTTCTTAAGCACTTTAGGTCATTATGTATAAGCTGTGTTGAATTGACATTCCTATCAATGTACATTATGTGTTGAGCATCTATATTGTGTATTCCCAGTTGGCCTCCAGCTGATGCTGTGTTATAGACCAGAGGGCATATTTTCCTATTTAAAAGAACTGTGAAGCACATGACAAGGATAAATGCAAAAATCGGGTTAGTGATCAGTTGGGGAGGTGCGAGGGGAGAAAGTAAGGTGATGTGGTCAAGGAGAGGTACAACTTTATTGCTGATGTTCTGTTGATTATGCTGGTAGGCCCTTCACCAGTGTTGATTTTATTTTCTTTCTTGTTTTTTTTATTTTTTATTTTGGTAGGTAATAGTACATGTGTTGCTGCTTCTGTTCCCAGAGTTTATTTAGTTTGGTTCCACCTTGGCTAGGGAGTGAGTTTTTTATTTTCAGGCCCATCACTGCATAGGTTGGCTGTTTCCAGCCCCCTTTTGAGGGGAAAAGCATGCTCACACTCTGCCACGATCATTAAATGGCAAGTCAGAGAACAGTTCGGAAATCCACACTCAATTATTGTGGTCTCCATGATGAATTCAAGGGGCAAGTCGCTTTCTCCAGCATTTTGGACAGTGTCTTTGAATCTTTGTTCACCCTATGAGATAGGCAGGGAGGGCTCTGTGTAGAAATGTGTAGAACCAACAACCAGGTCAATGCTATGGGAAGCAGTGTAGAATAGCCCATGTTTTGAATATTTCATAAAACACATTTGAAAATATAATGTGGATATCTTCTTGCTGATACTATACTACCTTTAGTATCCATTGTCTTACCTTCAGTATGAAAGTATGAACAATTCTCTCTTGATCTTATATAGATGATATTCTTGGTTTATAGTAATTGATAAAGAGTCTAATCCACCTAATAAACTTTTAAAGGATTTTGCTATAGGACACGTGTGCTCGCCAGAGAGAGACAGTGAGAGGGAAAGTAAGAAATGGCCTCCCGCCCCCGCCCCCGGGTGGATAGCCATCCACAATCCCTTCTTCTCCGTTCTCTTTCTGGTATTTTGGTCATGCATGTACATGTACCTGGTGTGATTGTCTGGTCGCCAGGTCTGGGACAATAACTGCAGTTGACCATGTGAAAGTTTAGCACCTCAACAACTGTGCCACCTGATGTCTTCCCATCCCTTTGGTATCTTGATATTTTAATATTAAGTGTTCCTCACTCCAAATACAAAGTCAAATGTACCACAACAATGAGCAGAAAAAGCTACTTGTGGCCAGTTGAGCTTCACAATCTTGACTATTTTCCAAATGGAATAGTTCATTCTGGTCTCTATATAAACTGAAAGAAATGAAAAGAGGAAAAGCTTCCACAAACAATCTTAGAGATGTCAAAGAGGCTTTTTTAGAATCTTGTGTCCACTAGGCCTTTGCTCAGAATTAGCAGGGGAGATAGCCAGGCCACTTAATAGGTCCTTGCGGCTAATGGAAATATCCAGAAGCTGCCCCTTGTGAAAATAGGAATCTTTCCTTTCTGGTGTTGTTTAGGTCTGTCTTGAGCTTTACCTAGAGAAAGCAGAGAAGAAGTGATGTCAGCATGCTCGAGGAGGACCATGCTGGGGAAGTCAGAAGCAATACTATTTCCGAATTTCAAGGACTTCCGCAGTACCTGGTAGAATATAGACAGTTATGAAACGTTACCTTGATTGTTATAAATCCCTATTTGCTGTCAAAACCTTAGCTTCTCAGTTTTAATTAGGAGCAATAACAATGCCTCTCACTGTTGCTGGGTCATTTTGAGGATAAATAGCCATTATGTACCAGGGTCTTCCAATAATTCGTGGGAAATGCATATTCTGAAAAAGCTTGGCACCAAAATAAACTCCAACTTTACTTCCATTTTTTCATGAACTTTTAAAGTTATCTTCATATATATTAGGTTGTTGGGAAAATTATGATGTGTCTTTCTATGTGTTTCTATGCAAAAATGCATCATGACTATCCTGACAATCCAATAATATACATGATGAATTCTAAAAATATATTGTAAGTATGAGAGATGAAATATTGAAATGCTGTTTCTTTGTTTCTAGTTTCCAGGGATCCCCTGATTAAATTATAGGGATTAGAAAGCAATGTCAGTTTTGCCTTTAGTTTTTTGTTCTTCAGTACAGTGTCTTAGGTTGTACCCTCTCACACCTCTCAAAACGAATATACAAAGGTGAGAATCAATGAACCTATTTTCATTTTGAATGGACACAACATGGCTGATATAAGTTATCCTATTTTATAAATGGTCTCTTGGAAAAAAGTGCTTCTTCACTACTGTCAAGAGAAAACTTATTTGTCCAGGACACGGTCAAAGCCATGGAGCTATGAAATAGTTTGGCAAAACTGGGAAGTGGGAAGTAATTCTGTTTAGAAGAATAGTAAAATTGCAAGATAGAATATAGCAAAAGAGTATGTTAGAAGTCAGGAAGATCCCTGGGAGCCAGCGAATTTTCTAAATCATTTAGACTAAAGAATGCCCTGCTTCGTGTTGTAGGGTCTTTATGGTGGCAGTGTGGTAGATGATAACCAGTTAGAAAATGTGGGAGTAATACTCCAGTTGTGTGCAGATGAAGGCCTGTGCCAAACGGTGGCAAGTGGGAATGGAGAGGAGAATTTGCCCAGAAAAGAGGTTGAGGAGATTGCACCCAGTGAGCCAGTCATTCTTAGGAAGTGGGAGAGAGAGAAGAAAGTTCAGCATCATCATTGACTGTGGGATCGAGTGACTTAGAAGATGCCCTACCAATACAGAAACCCAAGGAAAGAGAGGTCGACCTGTACTAGTGGTGCAACTTGTGTGTGCTGCACTGCCATCCTGGCGACTGTGTGGCCAGCCCCAGGTTCGATCCCTGGCCTGGCTGACCTGAAATGAATATGCTCCTTGGATCCTGACAGGCAGGAGGAAGAGATTGCAGAATGGCTGAACCCTGTTGCATACATGCTTCTCTCTCTCTACCATAAATAAAACCAGTAAAAAACAGAAAGGAGCCATTCTGGAAGGAGAGGAGTGGAGTAGAGTTTTGAAGTTAAAATTATTTTGGCCTAACTGAAGCCTCACATTCCAGACAGCAGCTTCTCAATAATCCCCTTTCCAGCCTCGCATGAAGAAAAAAAAAGGTCATTCCTCATAGTGGTCAATCCGATTTTGACCTAAAGTGGAAATCGTTTTTCTAGTCATTCTTTCCTATTTTTCCTTTCAGCTCAAATGCTAGTAGTATCGTTTTGTATTTGAAATATGAACCATTTAAAATATTTTGAGCCACTTACGTTTAGAAAATCCTAATTCCATAATGCCAGGATCCTCATGCTTTTTTAATTCCTGCATGTACTTACTTATTAGTTACAAATGACTAATTCTAAAACATGTTATGGCCTTTTTAAAGTATGTCTTAATTTTTGTTTTTAATATGAGTGTAATTTAAAAAAAATCAAAGTCTGGGGCTGATATTAAGAAAGTGGCTTTATTCATTTATTTGATGTCTATTTCCTGCCAACACAGTTTTAAAACAGAATGATCATTGGGACAATATCTTGGGGTAGTGATAATGCACTTGGCCCCGCATGGTAAAAAAGTCCCGGGTTTGTGTCTGGACCTCCCTGCTACGTGTGCTGGCTCTGTGACACAGGCCGGCAGAGACTGGGAGCGGATCACAGCATGGGCATCTTTTTGGGTCTACTTGTCTCTGTCTCTCTCCCTCATGGAAAAAATAAGTAAATTTTTAAAAAATTTGACCTTTAACAGAGTTTTAGTAACTTTGATGTCTTGTGTGTGATTACTTTTCCAGTTTCATAGTAGAGGTAGAATCCCCTCATGTAAATTAGCAGAATGAAATGAAAGGATAAAACTGTTTTCATAGATCGTTGTGTTCTTGTTATGATGTCTGCAGACAAAATCAGCTCAAGGAAGGGAAAGCTGTGCTCCAAGAATGGCAAAAGCAAAGGCTGAAATGAGACACAGGCTCCACCAAGCCAACGGGATCTCGTTGGGACTTTTTTTTTCAGTCCCCAGGAAACGCTCCTTTGGTAGGAATAGTAAAGGATCTGTTTTCTCTGATAAGAAGAGACATTTGCAGATAGTTATCTGGAGTCAGATGAATGTGCAAGCTGATGAAGAGGGTCTGCGTGTGTGAAAAATCACTGGCCCAACTGAGAGGTGGAGTAGAGTGGACCCAGATAAACCAGTCGTCTTTCTACATCTTTGCATCTATAATAGTTTAGCTTTTTCGCAACGTTTTTCTAGTATATCAAATCGATGCTTACACCAGTAAAATAGTGTAAGTGTATTATAACTTAATTTTGCCATCTCACTATTTTTTGTTCAACAAAATTGATTCATGGGAAGAGAGCGGAAGGTGAAAAATGGAGGGCTCCCTGGGGAAGAAGGCTCTCCACTACCCTCAGTCTTGTTTCTTGATTTCAGAGAAGATGAAAGTCTAAGAAATTTAGTTCAGTGGGGGATCATTTGAAAAAGTTGAGTCAGTCAAAACCTGTGGTGTTTTCAGAGCTCCAAGGTAATATTTTTGTTTCTTCAGCACTCAGTGTGGCATACGGTAGGAAAGAAGAAGCCATGGATTTCAGGTCAGGGTTTTAAGTTCCAGTTTTGCTTTGGTTATTTTGCCACTTCGTAGCTGTGAAGTTCTTGGATAAGTTAGGAAACTTTCTAAGCCTTAAACTTACCAGCCCCTATAGATCCTCTTCTTTTCATCTGTTAGAAGGCTAAACTGTAATGAAATTTAAAATAAGGACTCATGGACTATGCAAATAATCAGTATTCGTATTTCAGGAGGTTGAATTTGTGTTTAAATACAGAACTAAGTGGAGCCTTGGATTATGCATTAGAAATCGCATGCCAAGCCTGAGATCTGATAGGGCTCCCTGTTTATCTCCTGTTCCTAAAAGAGTAATTCAGATTTACAACTATGGCTTTTGAAATGCGGAAGTCTTTATTAAAGTGCCTGAATTTAAGGTTAACTATTTCTTCAAAGATGGTATCTCACTCTAAATTTACCATGGAATAGGTGACACTGTTATTACAAATTCTGATAGTCCCTCTACGTTCATGGTCACATCGTTTCGTTAGTTGATTTGAAATAGGATGCTCTCATAATGCATCGTCTAGATCAGGACAGTTTGGAGAATGATAGGGGCCATGTTAGGATTTCTGCTGAGGGTGGGCCAGGTGGTCATAGTAGCAATACAGTGGACCCTCATGGGAAATGTCCAGAGTTCCCGTCTTGTGACCTTCCTGAGCAGGTTGGACCCAGTGCAACTGCCTGTTGTCCAGGCCAACTGAGACTGAGGGTGGATGGCGGGACAAGGACCCCACCGGGGTGCCTGTCTGTTTCTCTTCCTCTCTCTCACATGAAGGAAATAAATAAGTAAACTTGGAAAAAAATGGAAGACTGCTGGGTTGAAAGGCAAACTGGGTCTGACTGGAGGAAACTGAGGTAAGGCAGCACCCTAACGTTGAAGGCCTGCCCATGGGCACGTGAAAACCTTCAGTTTGACCCAGACTCAGAGCTTCTGTGTTCTCTTTCGACAGCCAGTGATCTTTCCTAGCAACAGGCTGTTCCTTGTACTTATCTAGGTCTTTCATGTTGATTAAAGGAATAGTCTTAGGTGCTGATTTTGTTCTGTTTTACTTTAATTACTTAGAGGTCTTTCTTTTTCTTTTTTTTCTGTGTAGGCAGTAGAAAAGAAAAATCACTAAGTATATGTGTCTTCCTCCAGACAAACATATTCAACTGATTTTTTTTTAAATCAGAAAGAAGTGTGTGTAGTTGATTTTTTAAATCACTAAGTATATGTGTCTTCCTCCAGACACACATATTCAACTGATGTTTTTTTAAATCAGAAAGAAGTGTGTGTAATAGATTTTTTTAAATTTTTTTCTGCCCATATCCCCTCTCTGATATTTGACCGCAGCTCCTAGCAGAACTGATTATATATTGGCAATTGCATCAATTCATGCCTAACCTCAGATGCTGCATCTCTGAAACTTAGCATATGTATTCTCGCATGGAATATACTGTTGAAACAAATGTAAAGACAAATTACAACAAAGATTTAACTTTGCCTTAGTCTGGGTCCTAAAACGTTAGAGATCCACAAGTAACAAGCCTTTTTGCTAATTTTAATTTTTATCCAAAGGTACTGTTATATAAAGTAGCAGTGGTTCCTAATGAGAAGACAGGCTTAACCGTTCAGGTTTCATAAGTATACACTTGAAAATCTAATCTGTGATTATTGGAAATAAGTAAACGTACTGTTTTTTTTTTTTTAATTTTGAATTCATTGTCCTATAACTGCTGTTATCTAATGTATTCAACCTCTACAAATTAGAGGTATGCTCTGTTTCAATTTGATGTAAAAAAGGCATTTAAAAAAAAAAGTCATTCGATTCCCTTAATCTTCTTTTCCTTTCACTCTGTCCCAGTGTTTGCTTTTACTTCTAGGAATAAGCATGTGATAACCTGCACTGGTCCCTTGTCCTCAAGCTCCTGTGTTTCCCCTGCTGGTCAAGTTCATATAAGCCTTCCTCCCTTCTTGCACTTTCAGTGCCCGGGTTTTCTGGTGGCCTTATCACTTTCTTTGCTTTCCAGATGTGTAACTGAATTCAGAAATACCCTTCTTGTACTGTACTCCAGAGGGAATGGCAGCCTTCTTCCTTTCTGTAAGGCGTGGCCAGGCCCTGCTTCTTGGGTTCTCTTGGATCATGTACAAATCATGTAATCATACACGCCATCTCACAGTCGGAAGGAATGTGAGAGACTGTCTATTACCCAGGGCTCTCCTGTTGCTGATGAGCAAATTGAGAGGTTAAGTGACTTGAATGCTACAGAGATAGGAACTTTTCAAATAGTCTATTAAGCATAATTTTTACTAAAATTAATTATATTCATATCATCAAAGTGATATTAATGTGGGCTATTGGCCAAAAGATAGAAATAGCCCAATTATGTAGAATTGGATAATTGTTTTTATTAACATAGGTTCCATTTTACCTGTGCTCTGCTATATTGCTTTAGAGTGCTATAATTTATTTCTTTGAAGCCTACTGAATATAATGTTAGAGGTAGCTAACCCAATTTCTGGAGAATTGTTCCCATAATCTGGTAGGAGCAGTGAACAGATCACTTTTTAGGCTTCACGTCAAATTTATTATAGAACCCAGCAGAGTATAGCCCTGATCTAAACCCTTTCCTCCTAGATAACCTCAGAACCCCGTTCCTTAGCCTACATGCTCTACTCTTCTTTTCCAATCCTTCTCATTCCTCTCTCTTCCATCAAATTCGGATTGGAATTATATTCTTCCAGTTAATAACTAAGCTTCCCAATTAATTAACTAGTGTTAATTCTGTCTCTATCAGAACATGTCACTATGCATATATTCTAATTGCTTGAATGTATTAATACATTGGTGTTTAATGAAACTTTTGTGTTACAATCAACTTATTTTTAAAGGCTGTATATATCAATATAGCTCATATTCTTGATTATATTTGTGTATTGCCTACAATGCGTTCCTAGGTTTTGCATGTTATGTTTCTCCCAATAATAAAGTTACACACACACACACACACACACAAATACTCTGACTTTGCCAGCCATCTTATGCATCACTATATGATATCTTAAAGTAATATTAAATAACAAAAAGATTTATATTTTGGGAATGGAAGTAAAATCTCTGATTTGTTCAAATGAAAATGCAAATCTATACTTATTGATATTGGGATGTGGTTTTTTTTCACCAGGGCTTGTTTGTTCAAAGTTTATAATGGTCAAACTCTGTGGTTCCTTGTAAGAAACACTTGTTTTAAAAAGACATGAGAGAATTTATAGGTTTTCAAAAAAATATCAAATATGGAGCATTTCGACAATATTAATGGAAATCAGAGTTCAAAACACACTGTGTAAGAAAATTTTTTTCCTAAAACTCCAGCTATACCAGTAAATCCACCTTGGTTTTTCAATGTTCTCTTCTGATTTTTGTCTTTGGGCAAGCATAGCTGAGTATGCTTTAATTATTTATACACACACACAGATATTCGGTGTTATTTTGTTTAAAAAAATCTTTGTGCTTTAATTGTTAATTCATAGTAATAAAAAATCATAGAGATCTTCAGATGTTTCTATACTCAAATGCCATTCTCTCCCCCCCCAAATTTTCGTGCTCATGAACAATTTATTTTAACTTTTTCAACCTTAGTGTCTTCATATGTAAAATATAAGTATAATCCCCAGGGCCAGCAGGTGGTGTATTAGTTAAGGTGCTGGACTTCTGCATGGACAATCGCGGTTCAAGTTCTGGACCCAGTGGCTTGGAATTCATGCAGGGTATGTGTGCATGTATGCCCAAATCCCAGGGGGAAAATGGAGGGGAGGGGATTGTGTCATGGCCATCCTCCCTGGGGATGGGGGTGCGGTTATTTCTCATTTTCCCTTTTCACTGTCTCTCTCTGGTCAGCACATGCACCTTATGGCAAAAACATTTGTTTATCTCGAAGGGGGCTGATGAAAAGTAAGCTAAATAAATAAAACAATTGTAAAAGGAATAAGGCAGTAACTGGCACAGAATGAACTTTCAGTCAATATTAGTTTGCCTTCCCTTTCTTTGCCTTTGTCCAAAACTTTATAAGTATAATAGGTTTTATTTAAATAATTGTACATTTTCTTTCTGTTTTGTACACATTTGCCAAATATCTTGAGGCTAGAGTTAATTGATTTTTGTAATTATGTCAAGTGAAGAGGAAAACTTCCTATGAATATATGGGTTTTTTATATTCTTTTCAAAGCTAGCAAAAAGATTTGTTGTTTGTTTAATGTGACAAAAAACACCTAGAACAATTTATAGAGTTTTAAAATTATTTTTCTTTATTGCTTCAGCATTTTCATAAAATAGGTATCTTCCCACTTATAAATCTATAATCTTTCTGCTTTCTGGACCCATTTTGAGACATAACTCTTTAAATTTTCTTTCTTTCTTTTCTTTAAAAAATTTTATTTATTTATATATCTATTTATTATGATTTTCAAGCTACTGGGTTTGGGACTTGAAACACAGTTAGCCATATGGAAATCTAGCATCTTAATCACCACACCACCTGCTGACCCCAAGTCTTCTTTCAAAACCATCTATCTTCATCATTTTATCTTTAAGGTGATAATCTTTTCAGTTCTTATCATTTTCTTATTTTAATGTCCATACTGCAATCAGTTATTTTTCTTTAAAAATTATTATCCACATTCTTGAGTCTGTTCCTTTTCTAAAGCTACAAATATTCGCTATACTGATATTTTTTTCTCCTTTCCCAAGTCTATATAAGAAAAAAAAATTACTGTGGGGGAAAAGTATATTTTGATGGAAAAACCAGGAGAGCGAAGTCACAGTATTTGGTTTTCTTGGCAGTTTTCCATACTGGCACTGACTTACTAATTGTTCTTATTTTTGCAGTTAAACTAGACTTGTCTTCCGGAATTGAGCTATTAATGTGATTTTAATCAACAGAGATAGCGCCGCAGGTTTACAAGAGACTGAAGGGCTGTGAATTATTGGGGCATTTGAAGGCGAATCAGCATGATCTGTATGGACCCTCTATATAAAGTCTACTATTGAATCTTAATTTAGAGATGTTTAATAAAAAGGTCTTGTAATGTCTATTTAGAGTGACAGTTATTGAAGAATAAATACAGCTAATGTGTTTCCATATAAGGGATCACAGAACGAGTTAGCCCACCTAGGGAACCATTAACATGAATGCAATACAGGACAAGTATCCTTTATCTGAAATGTTTGGGACTGGAAGTATTTCAGTTTTTGGATATTGGGATATTTTCATATAAATAATGAGATATCTTGGGAATGAGACTCAAGTTGAAAGGTGAAATTCATTTATGTTTCATACTAGCATGTATGTATATATATGTGTGTGTGTGCACGTGTGTGTGTGTGTGTGTGTGTGTGTAGCCTGAAGGTAATTTTGCACAGTATTTTTTTGTATTCTAGTGTTCCACTGTGGCCCAGCACATGAAGTCAGGTGTAGAATTTTTCACTTGTGTCATCATGTTGGTACTAAAACAATTATGGATTTTGGTACTTTTTGGATTAGGGATGTTCAACTTGCAGATATAGTCCCCTTGGCCCTTCTTTATCTTTCTATGAAAATACACAGAGGGATCCTGTAGTGAGAATGACTAAATCCATTCTTGATAATGAGAATGATACATAACTTGTTATTCATGTCATCTATAAAAGTCAATAATTAGAGTAACACTTCTGAAGCACTCGAAATATGCTATTCACTGTTGCAAGCACTTTCTAGACATGGTCTCATAAAAAAAAAAAATAAAAAAAATAACCTAGTAATGTGGCCAGTATAATCACTCCCATTTTGAAGATGAGATAAAGTTTAGCAGTGCTATGTATTAATAATTCGTCCAAATTCATTCAGCCACACAAGATAAATAATAGGAGGGTCTGCTAGATGTATTTATTTCTTCCCTCATTAATGGTCCCTAGAAAATAGTTTTCACCGGGCTTGGTCCTCTCCATGTATCTCATGCACTGCTATCCTCTCTGCTCAGTTACCTTGACAAGAAGAAGCCATGCGCTCTGCCCAAGAGCCTTCTCTGGTATTCTGATCACTGTGGTCCAGAGTACCCCGTGCATTTTTCTGCCACATTGCCTCATTATGGTACTGTTAAAGCCTGTGTTTGATTTTCCCATCAACTTGAAAAAAAAAAAAAAAGAGTAAGGTATTTCTTCTAATGAGCTGTCATTTAAAAAATACCAATTTTAGTTTTGTTTGGTGCAGTAGCTATTACTTTATTGTGGTTTATTTTTTCCTGCATCACTCTGTCAGTGATTAATATGAAATCACTAATAGATGTGGTGTTTACCTCTTTAAGTATTCTTTCCCTTGTCTCCAGTGGTTATCAGTGTATTATAGAGAACCCTGAAGCTAGAATAAGTCTCTATTTCACATTATTTCTGGAGAATTGAATATCTGTGCTTAGTAACTTTCCTGCCAGTAATCCTAGGGAATTTATTTTTTGTACCTGCTCAATATCTGGTTCTGATTTAAAAACAAACAAACAAACAAACAAACAAAAAAACTCATTCAGGGGTCCAGCAGGTGGCATGGTTGTTAAGGTGCTGGACTCCCACATGCTTGACACAGTTCAAGTCCTAGACTTGGTGGCTTGACTATCATGTGAGGCACACGTGTGTCTGTGTACCCCAAATCCCAAGAAGATAATGGAGGAGAAGGAAAGAAGCATGGCCATCCCTCCTGGCGGGGACTTCTCATTTTCCTTCTCTCTTCCTCTCTTTGTCTCTCTCTATTGAGGACATGTTCTCTGTGGCAAATAAAACCTTAAAAAACAAACAAACAAACTCTCACTCAGATCCTTAGATTAGGTGGACTACATGCTGAAGAGTAACTAGGCAGGTGTCACATTTATTCTGTTTTATCTTTCCCACTGAGACATGGGAGTGGGTAGTCAGCCATGGTTTCTTGGCTAATATTACAGAATTTGCCAAGTCTTAAGGATAAGCTATCTCAGTCCTGGGTAAAACATTTGACCAATACTCTTCCCTTATAATGAAAAGAAAATTGATTTAATTATTTCCCAGACGTAGCATTATACCTGTTTTAGTTTCATGTTTTTAAAAATGAAAATTTTAAACCATACATTTAGTGTGTTCCTTCCCAAAATCTTGTTTTTCACTAATCCACCACACATTTCAGACATTCCTTCTGAACATGCTGAACATGTATCCTTTCGCTGCCCCTTTGAGACACAGAAACACAGAATTAAAAAAAAAAAAAGCAAAACTAGAGGGAAATAATGATTCAAATAATGGTTAAGATGAGAAAAGAAGACTACAGTACCTTATTGACAGTAAGTCATTTTTTATACTTGGTAAGATGATGCACTGTGTTAGAGTAAGAGCCATCAGGAAAGAAAAAAAAAAGGAAAAAGAAAAGATTACTTTTTTGTACCTATATATTTTCAGTGTGCCTTTTCCGTATGTTAATACATGAAGTGTTACATGCTTATCCATTTGGAAAGGGGGTATATACAGACAGAGACAGAGAGAAATGTCAAATAATAACGAAAACAAATAATACACAAATTCAAGAGGGAGAATGACCTTTAGAATGCCTCACAGCTGCATGTGGGCCAGGTCTCTGCTGGAACAGGAGACAGACATTTTCCTGAGCCATGTTAAGTGTTCTTCTCCGCAGGAGCACCGATGCAGGGGAGGGCGGCAAAGGAGCGATGGATAGGTCAGTGCAGCTAATGTCAGCCAGATCTGTGACTTTATCACTCAGTGGACCACGGATTTGCTGAATGGAACATTTTGAAGTTCAGCCAGAATGGCGGAAAGTAAACATTCAGAAGAAATCACAACCTAATCCACTCATGTTCATTAGGAAAATGTTGATAATTTGTTCCAGATGTATGTGGTTATATTTCTGTTCCATTTATATTAACCTCTGTTAGTTTCTAAGTAATCATGCTAAGGACCCTGGTATCCCTTTCACTAGGATGAGCTGAATACTAAATTTGCTATAGCATTACACTTGTTTTTTCCCCCTTTGTCTGAGCTTGGATCTTTTTGTTTTCAAAGGTAATTTTATGCTAATAGTCACAAAGAACATAAAATATAACCCAAGAAAAATCTTTATTATCCTAGGCATCTAAGAGCAGTGTTTTCTATCTTTTTTTTTTCTCTCGGTGTTCAGAATAAATTCAGGAAGCATATGTACCTATAAAAATGTATCTTTTAGGAATATGTTTTTCTAACAACTATAGCTAAAGATTAATTAGTACCTGCTTAACATAATTCTTTTTATTTTGGTCAAAGGGTGTGTGAGTGCACCAAAGAGAGACAGAGGGATAAAGAGAAGGAAAAGCACCCCTGATGAGATGTGGTCAGGCTGTGATCCCTTCTCTTCCATTTCTCCATCCTGTTGGGATTTTAGGCATGCATGCACATGTGTTCTGTATGTGTTTTCAAGTTGTTGAGGCTGGGATTCAAACTGTGCAGTCCCCTCTGTGGAATTCATTTCTGCTGATCACCAGGGAATGTGACCAGCCTCTCATTAAGTAACTCATTTCTGGGTATTCCAGTCCTGAATAGAGGTTTGCTCCATATATGTGTGTTCGCATGCTCATGCTAATCCTACTGAATAATGGCCATTTTAAAAATGTTTATTTATTCCATGAGTGAGAGAGACAAAAAGGTGTGTGTGTATATGTGTGTGTGTGTGTATCTATACACACATTTGCATGTATGTATATATGTGTATATATACTCATAGACATATGTGTGTGTATATATGTGTGTCTGTATATATGTATATAAAGACAGAGAGAGAGAAGAAGGGGGGAGGAGGGAGAGAGAGAGCGCATGCACATAATCCTAACAGGGTCTCAGCAATGAGATCAAGCCCAACTTCAGCCAGCTCGGACCATGGGCATGTGATGACCTTTCCATGTGGTATTGCCTTGAAGAAGTCCACATTTTTACCACTGTGATACCATTGGACCCAATACTTGTCATCTTTGTCATGTCTACTGTTCACCATCCTAGATTATTAATCGTAAATGGTTAAGAATAGTAATCCCAAATAATTAAGCATCGTAAATGGAGTAGAATCTAAAATGTTCTTTTTTTCCCCCCTAAAACTCTGTTTCTCTAGGAAACTGATAGTACCAAGATGTGTTTTTTGCTTCTTTCTAATTTCTCCATTAAAAAAAAAAATGAGGTTTCTGAGAAAAGAAAAGAAACACAAAGATCAGATCTTCACACTTGATTTCAACGTTGGTGGCTTTCACACAATCATGCCGAATTATGTCAACACGATTTAACCCCATTCCTATTTCTCCCCACTGGCTTATTCTGTTTTATATCCTCATTGATTAGTGTCCTCTTAGTCATCTGAAAGATAAAGTTAGTGAATAAATTTATGATCTTAATATGTACCTTTTTTTCCTCTTTAATTCATATGCTTTCTACTCAATAGGGACGTTAGGAGGCGCAAATAAAAACCTGCAAAACAGCATGATAGATATGTGATTCTTTCAATATATCACATTCTTGTGAAATATTTACATGTGTCAAGTACTCTTTTATGTCCTGAGTATGCAGTGATAAATAAAACAGGAAAACAATCCAAAGTCTTGTCTTTTTGTACTTTACTTCTAAAGTGGGAGACAGGCGATAAAGGAATAATGAAATTATGGAGGACTCTGAAGCAACAGAGAGCAGGGTAAGGGAGGGAAAGTGATGGAGGACATGAATTTCGATTTGACATCCTCTCTGTGGTGGTGACTTAGAGCAGAGATTAAAATGAAACGATTGTTTAGGAATAGATTATTCCCGGGTAGGGTGGAAGGGAGAGGAGAAAAGCGAGAGGGAGAGACAAAGTGTGTGTGGGGAGAGAGAGAGCAAGACCTACAGATGTTTGACTTTTTCAAGGACCAGGAGAGAGGTCTGTGCAGCCCTAGCGAGGCAGGCAAGGGTGAGCATGGGACCAGGTGAGTTCAAAAGGGAGACAACGCATTGTTATTTAAATCACTGGGGCTCACATTGCATTATGATAATGGTATCCTAGAATCTTGTCATCAACCTGTAGAAATGTTTATTGATTTATTTACTTAATGGGAAAATACACTGTGGCCTTTATTTTGCAGTCAGAAATTTCTCTCTGACTACCCTGATGGTAAGAAAGTGGATCTCCTTATTTAAGAGCTGCACTTTTTCTCGTACTTACCTCACACCAACATGCACCAGCGTTCTTATAATTTTACCATCGCACAGATAAGAAGAGACCAGATTTTGTAGGGAAGAACTTCCCATTGTGATCTAGAACAAAGACTAAAGTATGCAAAGGTCTATTTGGAGCCAGAGGACGAGGGAATTAGGCACAAGTTCTTCAGAGATGGTTTTCTCATGTGGAGAACTTCCTGACCAACAGGAACCAGAGACCTGCAGTGGTTCCAGTGGCTGGTTTCAGTAATGGCAACGTCTGTACAAGTGTGTGTCACCCTAAATTGAATCTCAGAGGGCAAAGATTACAGATTACTGCTATTTGTTACTTAGATACACCGTAATGTTTATGGCGATATTCATAAAAGACTTGGTAAGATTTCAGTGATTTCCCCATACCACCCAGAAAGAAGAGTACTTAGAAAATTTTTTTATTCACAAAGACAATATTTGGAAACACTTTATTTATTATTTTTTCTGAATTATTCGAAAATGAATGAGCCTTTATAGTGTTTGTTAATGTAGAAACTCTCCATATACTGAAGAGTGGGGCTTTATGAACTAATAATATAAATCAAAGTCTAGTAATTCAGAAGGGAGATTTGCTAATATTAGTTTTTACAGAATAAAAAGCAAAAACAGTGTAACTAAAGTGCTGTTGAGTCTTGAATGGAAATTAATGTGAGTAATAACAAAGGAGAAATGCTATCAATCTGCCCACTTTCCAATGGGGGTGGTTGCTCCTAGAGTTTAGATTTGTAGACTGCTGAGACAACTGCTTGGAAGCCATCAGAAATGTTACAGTTTTACCAATATCAGTTTTTCCAACTGATACTGGAAATCGTGAATGAATCTTCTAAAAATAATTGTAGCGGGGCCAGTAGGTGGCATGGTGGCTAAGGCAGTGGATTTTCACATGGTCGGAAACAGTTCAAGTCCCGAACCTGGTGGCTTGAAAATCATACCAGGCGTGTGTGTGTGTGTGTGCGCCCCAGTTTCCCAGAGATAATCCATGGGTTGCAGCATGTCCATCTCCTCTGAAGTGAGGCGATTTCTCACTTTTCCTCTCCCTATCTCTCTCCAGAGAGTGCTTGCACCCTATGGCAGAAACCTTTAAAAGAAAAATTGTAGCTAAAAAAATACTAGCCAGGGATCTGCAGTTGGTGTAATGGCTATGTCGCTGAACTCCCATGTAGTCGACTGTGGTTTGAGTCCCGGAACCAGTGGCTTAAACTCACATTGGGGACGTGTGCGTGTGTGCCCAGGATCCTGAGAGCAGAACGGAGGAGAAGGGATTGCGGTGTGGCTATACCCCCTGGGGGGGGATTTCTTGCTTTCTAGCTCTCTGTCTCCTTCTGGTGAGCACACATGCCCTATAGCAAAACCTCTCCAAAAATAAATAAATAAATACATACATAAATAACTACCTGTGAGGCTGGAAGGTGGTGTGGTGGTTGAGATGCTCGACTCCCACATGGCCAACCATGGTTTGAGTCCTGGACCTTGTGGCTTGCTTTCTCACTTTCTCTCTGTCTCTATCTGGTCAAACTAAAAAATAATAATAACAAATATAATTAAATAAATACATATTTCCTTTAAAAAATACTAGCTGGATTCCCACATGGCTGACCATGTTTCAAGTCCTCAACCCAGAGGCTTGAAATTTATGCTGGGCGTGTGTGAGTACACTTCCCCAAATCCCAAGAGGAGAATAGAAGAGAAGGGATTGTGGCATGGCCATCTACCCTGAGGGGTGATTTTTTTGCTTTGTGTTTTTCTGGAGAGCACACGTACCCTATAGGAATAATCTTTCTCTCTCTCTTTTTAATAGTACTTTTTAAAAAAAAATATTTATTTAATGCATAGAGACAGAGGGGGAAAGTGAGAAAGTAAGTTCTAGGTCCAGGACTCAAACCGTGGTCGGCCATGTGTGGGTCCAGCGCTTTAACCACTATGCTACTTGCTGGACCCAGGGAAAATATTTCTTAAAAAAAAATAATGATAACCTTGTAGCTTCTAACTAAAAAGAAATTGCATTGTGAAGCAATCCTGATTTTTTAAAAGTCACCTTCTAAATAGTAACAATGGTCCCAATCAGAGTGTTTTATTCCTAGAAAAATGAAGTGTATTTTAACAATAAGCATGGCAACTCTATTCATGGCCTCTCTTTTCAAAATTCATCAAAATTAACTTAAGTCATTATTGTGTAATTACTACTCTGTTTATGACCCTGTGCTCCTCACTGCGAAGGAGCTACACAAAATTAAATTGTGGGGGGTTTGTCCTACTTATGTAAACACATAGGGGTTTGAGATATGTACAAGGAATTATCGGAAGACATAGTTCATGCAGTTTGAATCATTATTTCCAAATGATGTGTTAGATCGACCTTTTATTTTTATGAATAAATATCCTTAAGCGGCAAAAATATATTTAATTTCTACTGAAGTTAACACAAACCTTTTATTACTATTTTAAGTAGAAAGGCACAAGAAAACAGGTCAACCTTTCAGCAATTACTGTTGGCAAGAGGACTTAGGCAGTGATTGACTCAGGCCTGGGCCACTTGCATTACTCTTATGCGGAGATAGCCATAGATACCCACGGTAAGGGCTTAGCCTATGACCTAAAGTGGCCTAATTAGAAAGTCTGCAAGCTCAGGCTTGGAGTGCAGAAGCTCAAACAAAGGTTTTTCCGTTTTCTGTAATGGTGCTGTATGTGGGTGAGAAATCCAGACTTGCTGTAGCTCTCTTGGTCCTCAGCCAGGAGGCAAAGCTAGCACACAGAGCAGAGCTCTATGCCAAGACAGTCACAGAGACCTGGAGCCAGGCCTGGATGGTATGGACACCTCTGGATCGCATTGGCCTCCCTCTCAACATTTTATTATGTGAGCCTATCATTTCCTTTTTAAGGTTGATTTAGGTTTTCTTGTTCATTCCACACTAAGCATCCCAATTGGTATAATAGACAATACGTCTCATCACTGTGATCTTTTGAGCAAGTGATAACTACACTTGAAAGGGTCATATTCCTTGTGTGTTTGTATCTTCTTGTTTGCAGGAACTATAGGTTCGGAAAAATTATGTGTCACATTTCATTTTCAGAAGTAACCCCAAGCGGGAACCAGCAGTTAGCGTAATGGCTATGTCGCTGGACTCCCACGTAGTCGACCACGGTTTGCGTCTCGGACCCGGTGGCTTAAAACTCACGCCGGGCGCGTGTGCGTGCGTGCCCAAGATCCCGAGAGGAGAATGGAGGAGAAGGGATTGCGGCGTGACCATCCCCCCTGGGGGGTGATTTCTCGCTTTCTGTCTCTATGTCTCTCTCTGTCTGGCGAGCGCACGCGCCCTATAGCGAAAACCTCTCCAAAAAAAAAAAGAAGTAACCCCAAGCCACACCGTTTTCAGAATGAGAGTAGTATATGGTGTGAGGTTTGATAGGAGGATGCTGTAGGTCTGACTGGCTGGGAATCCCAAGTCTATGGGTTAGTCGTTGAGTGAGATACAGCAGTTCACTGAGCATATCTGACTGTGTTTTCTCATCTTCCCAAAAGAGCATGTTATGTTCTCTTTGCTTATAGTTGCGTTATTAAATGAGATAGCTCCTACAAAGCACAAGAGTTTTTGCCTAGCACAAAACAGATACCCAGTGATCATGAATTATTATTGTATTTTATTTCCTTTCAGTCTGATTTGGGGAAGGGCAATATTAGAGAGTTATTTAATCTCAATTAGGATTTGCAGGATTAAAACGAATAAAAAGAATCATGCAGTATGAGTAAGTCAGTGCATTTCTGAGTTGATTTGAAGCATTTCTTTCTTACAGCAGGAAAGGGAGAGAATCACAGCGGAAGACTCTAATGAGGGTTCCAGTCTCTGTTCCTCTCTGTCTTACTGTCCCTGCCTCTCTCATGAAAGAAGTAAATAAAATAAACTTAAAAAAAATCAGAAAGAAGCAGTGGTATATCGATTTCTTAACTGGCTTTAAGAGGGCAGAATTCATTTGTGCATATTGAAAAAATGACAAGTACAAAACACACAAAAAAGAAGATGTAATTGTAAAATTCCAATAATCTGGGACAAGTATTATTATCATTAGAATACATGTCCTTGATTTTTCATTACAGAGGCACACAGACACTCACACAAACCTTGTATTTGTGGAAGTGGCTTTATTGAGCATGCACAAACATTTCGTGATCATATTTATTTATAAGTCACTTGGAACTATGGATTGATGTTTTCTTAATAGTTCTTCTTAGGTGTTAGAAAGGCATCCTAACCTTAAAATGTTTAGACTGGGAGTAGGGTGAAGAAGAGACGAGAACAACCCCCACAGTGACTAAAACCTACATGCCACTGCATCCCCCGCGTCCAGGGCCAATGTCCCACGGTCATCACCATCATGCCCAAGAGAAAGGCTGAAGGGGATGCTAAAGGAGATGAAGCCAAGGTGAAGGACAAACCATAGAGATCTGCAAAGTTGTCTGAGAAACCTGGTCCTCCAAAGCCAAGCCCAAGCCTAAAAAGGCCTCTGCAAAGAAAGGAGAGAAGGTACCCAAAGGAAAAAAAGGGAAAAGATGACGCTGGCAAGGATGGGAATAACCCTGCAGACAATGGAGATGCCAAAATAGACCAGGCACAGGAAGCCGAAGGTGCTGGAGATGCCTAGTGAAGCGTGTGCCTTTTTGATAACTCTGTACTTCTGGTGACTGTACAGTTTGAAATACTATTTTGTTCTTCTTAGGTGTTAGAAAGGCATCCTAACCTTAAAATGTTTAGACTGGGAGTAGGGTGAAGAAGAGACGAGAACAACCCCCACAGTGACTAAAACCTACATGCCACTGCATCCCCCGCGTCCAGGGCCAATGTCCCACGGTCATCACCATCATGCCCAAGAGAAAGGCTGAAGGGGATGCTAAAGGAGATGAAGCCAAGGTGAAGGACAAACCATAGAGATCTGCAAAGTTGTCTGAGAAACCTGGTCCTCCAAAGCCAAGCCCAAGCCTAAAAAGGCCTCTGCAAAGAAAGGAGAGAAGGTACCCAAAGGAAAAAAAGGGAAAAGATGACGCTGGCAAGGATGGGAATAACCCTGCAGACAATGGAGATGCCAAAATAGACCAGGCACAGGAAGCCGAAGGTGCTGGAGATGCCTAGTGAAGCGTGTGCCTTTTTGATAACTCTGTACTTCTGGTGACTGTACAGTTTGAAATACTATTTTTACCAAGTTTTATAAAAATGCAGAATTTTGTCTTAAAGAGTTTTTTCTAGACTGAAATTCTTTCTGAAGCTCCTTTTCACCTGCTTCTTCATCACGATATCTGTTTGAGTGAGAGGCACCACCCTCTGGCAGCTGGGAAGGCCAGTGCGTGAAGCCCCATGAGAGTGAGGCCGACAAGCCTGTTTCTTAAAGGCTGGCCGCAGCTTGTTTGCCTGCATTTCTCCAGGACTGGCTGTGGCCACTTAGGATAACAATGTGCTTTTCCTTGAAGACCCAGCTGGCGTGGTTTAGATAGATTGCTTCCACAAGCTTGGGGCAAATATGTTCTCAACCCAGGCGTAGTCCCTTTGAAATCCTTTTTAAAACCCTGGCTTACTCCAGGGTGGGTGACCTCGTTGCTGTGATGGAAGATGGCACGGGAGGCGAGTAGGAAGTGTAACAGCGTGAGCCCGGAGTGAAGCTGCGAGTGCCTCGGGGTCACCACCTGCCTGACCGTCTCCTGCACATGTGAGTTTGCCTTTTGATAACCCCCCGTGCTTTCTTGAAGTGGTCGTGCTTGCATTTTCAGTCTCACAGATTCTTCTTCCAACAGTTTATTTTCTGTTTAACAGTATATTTACTTATGTAATTTCCTGAGAAGGAGAGAGAGAAACCAAGACTGACCCCCAACAGGATCCATTATGCTGTGATCCAGCCCTGGCCCCAGCCAGCCAGGATTATAGGCACACAAGCACTCCTGGTGTGGACGAGGAGGCCTCTAACTCGGGGCTTTTCCATACTGCTTCAGCGTCGTGGACCGTTGGCATATTGCTCTGCATATGTGGCTGGCCACAAAGCCTGCTTTAGTCTCCAGCCTGGTAGCTGATCAAGCACACGTCTTATTGTTTCTTTCCTAAATATCTCTGGTCCATCTATTCCTGTCCAGCTCTCATGTCTTCTTTCACTTGAAGTAACCTTGCACTCGAATAGTTGTGACCTTCACCCACCCTAATATATTTTTCTGAAAGTTATTTGAGTAATATTTTAAAAATCAAAATGGGGCTGGCAGGTGACATGGTGGTTAAAAGCGCTGGACTCCGACCTGGCCAGCCATCGTTCAAGTCCTGAACCTGGTAGGTTGCTTTCACACTTTCTCTCCTTCTCTGGTCAAATTAAAATAAATAAAGTTAAGTAGAATAATTTTTTTTTTGAGAGGTTTTTGCTATAGGGCACGTGCGCTCGCCAGACAGAGACAGAGAGACAGAAAGCGAGAAATCACCCCCCAGGGGGGATGGCCACGCCGCAATCCCTTCTCCTCTTGGGATCTTGGGCACACACGCACACGCGCCCGGCGTTAGTTTAAGCCGCCAGATCCGGGACTCGAACTGTGGTCGACTACGTGGGAGTCCAGCGACATAGCCATTATGCTAACTGCTGGCCCCAAGTAGAATAATTGTTTAAAAAAATCCAAACAGTAATCCCTACCAAACTTAAACTATGTTACTATTTGACTTTCTTGGGTCTTAAGCGCATACCTCTCTAAGACTGGAGTTTTAGACTTCTACCTCCTCACTCTCCTTTGCTCCTCTCACCTAACTGGCTTTTAGTTACTCCGGTGTCTGCCGCTTCCCTTATCTAAGTGATTCTTGCAGCCCCTGCAGGCTGCACTGCTCTGTTCAAATGCTGGTTCCTCATTCAAGTCTTTTTGATTTTTTTTTTTTTAAGACCAAATCAAATCTCTCATCTTTCTCTGAGCTCAGGTTTCTGTCAACTAATTGTTTAGAACATTTACCTAAGTAAAAAATGAATTATGGTGCTGGTGTAATCCTTCATATAAGATGCATCTCATGCTGCTGAACTGCCCATGGGGCCAGGAACTCTTACCACGTTGGAACCATAGCTTTATTATTTAGCTTTGGTTTTACCCATAAGGCTACATACAATGCTTAGTACCTTTATCATATCAGAAACTCTGTCCAGTATTTTGTAAATTAATATTTTTGAATCTTGTCATTCTACTCTTAAGATAGAAAGCAATTTATTTAACTAAGCCCCCATTACTGGACTTTTAAACTATTATTCCTCAGTTTCACAGGGGATTAGTTCTAGGCTCCACCTCAGATATCAAAATCTGGATGGATGGTGAAGTTTATTATGTAAAATAAAATGCCTTAGTTTTTGCTTATCACCTATATACATTTTCGTATGTACTTTAAATCTTCTTTAGAGTCCTTTAAGTAATCTTGGCATCAAGTGTAAGTGAAATGAAAACTGTATGGATAAACTTAAGCATCTCTTTTGTAGGGAATCGTCTCTTCCCATTTTGTAACCGATGTGTCCTGCCCACATCACTGGGTGTTTGAATCCACAGATGTAGGACCCATGGAGATAGGGGCCTGACTGTACTTTTATTGTTGACTGTTATGAATAACGTTACAATGAGTGCAGAAACTCATTGACTTGAGCATATTGGAGGTTGTTTCTATAGAAGCAGAGCCTGGGATGGGGATTCTAATGTAAGCAAGTTATTGAGGAATGGTGCTAGAAGGACACTGAAGGGAGTGAGGAAAACCGCATAGGGCAGAGGTGGAAGCTACTCAGACATGGTTCCAGGTGAAGACTGTTCTTAGCCTGTTCCCGGAAAGGTCTCTAGAGTCAAAATAGCACCACAGTGTTGTTATACTGAAAAACAGCGTACCTGTGTTACTATAACCGTTGTGTTTGGCCAGGAACTGCCTGTGTGTGGGAGAGAGGGAACCAGGTGCAGATGTGAGCCAACAGTGCCAGGCCTGGAAAGGGAATCCAGGAGAAGCTACACAGCATCTTGGTATAGAGAGGATGTAGGGGGGCTGCATGGAAGAGGTTTCACTTAAGTACTAAGCCTTGCAACGTGGTAGGATTTAATACAAAATCTATGCAACATGGTAAGATTTTAATGTAGAATCTATAGGGAAAGCACATTCTGAGAAAAAGGAACGAAAAATGCAGTAAGGAAAATACTAAGTGTATTTTTAGAGAAAAGTAATGATTTGCTATAAAATAACTCTTTATCTGTGGGAGATACATTCTAAGACTCTGAGTGGATGTGTGAATCCGTGGCTAGTAGTAAACCTTGTATACTGTGTTTTACGTTTTGTTTTTGCTATAGTTATACATACCTACCCATGATGACATTTAACTAATAAAGTAGGCACAAGAAAATAACATCAGAACAATTATAACAGCATGCTGTAATAAAGAGGTCTCACTGTCTTTTAAAAATATCTTATTGTACTCCTCTATTTTCAGACCTTGGTTGACTCTGGGTAAAATGAGAATAGGGAAAAGTGAAACCATGGATTAAGAGTGCGTGTGTGGGAGTGAACTGTTATAAGGACTAAGTAAGCAGAATTTGGTGATAAGTTTCTAAAAATGGATTAGATGGGGGTGGGGATGGGAGGGGGCTGGAAGGTGGCATAGTTGTTGAGGCACTGGACTCCCACTTGGCTGATTGTGGTTCCAGTCCTGGACCTGATGGCTGGCTTTTTCACTCTCCCTCTCTTCCTCTGTCTTATCTTGTCAAATCGAATAATAATACTAGTAAATAAAATTAAATCTTAAAAATATAGATTGGACCTTTACAATAAAAGAACTTAAATTTCAAGCTGGTATTAAACATACATTACTAAATATAGAGTTTTCATTCAACAGATCTACTGTGTTTGTGTAATTCGGGGTTATTTTAAAGAACATAAGCATGGAAAACAGAAAGACCTTTACTACTGAGACAGCATCATTCTTTTCTCCACACTATTACTGAAGAATTGCTAGTTTTGGTAAGCACAGAATTAGACGATATTGTCCTTGTTGAAATGCTTAGAACATTTTAACACACGCACATGCAATACTCTCAACTTTATATGAATTAAATACATGGCACAAGGAAGGATGATACTAGCACGTTTGTATCTATCTAAAACTCACATATAAAAATTCATCCAACTCACTTTTATGTTTTAGATGCCATAAAGATAATTGAAAAGTCATTTTTAAAGGAAATGCCTTGAAAAACAGCATAATGAAAATTGCATAACTGTTTTGTGCACATGTAGAAAATCTTAAGAGTTCATAAACATTATTTAAGATCTTTAAAATATTCTTGCATTGTATCATAATTCCGAAATCATAAATGCAGTATTCTCAGTAATCTTCCTCATTTATAAAATGCTATTGGACACCATTTTACCTTATGGGAGGTGTGGCAATTGAAAAGTTAATGAGTTAATGTTTATAGAGGCTTTTTGAGGCCTTTAGATGAAAGATGTAATATAAATCCAAAATATTAATCTTTATGTGTGAAATACTCTAATTACTTCCCATTGCCATGGGGACATTATTGGAGATTTATACCTTCCTCTGAAATACCTGGCACAATTGTTATATGAGACAGCATAATTTTAGGTGAACCATTGTAATTCTGTGGTTATTACCATATATCAAAAAGAACAGTTTAAGTATATGTGCTCCATTTACATACTAAGCATTTTAATTATTTTCATTATTCATTTATTTATATACAGATATTAAGCTGATTTGAAAAACTGATCAATATACGGTTTTATCTATGTTGCCAGAGATCTTTGAGATGCAGAAATAAGAAAATAAGTGGAACCAGCAGATGGTGTGTAAAGGTTATGTCTCTATATTCCCTCATAGTTGACTGCAGTTTGAGTCCTGGACTTAGAACTCAAACCAGGCATGTGTGTATGTGTTCCCAAGAATCCTGAGAGGAGAATGGAGGAGAAGTGATTGTGGCATGGCCATCCTCCCTATGGGGTGATTTCTTGCTTTCTGTCTCTCCATTTCTCTCTGTCTCTCCAGTATGCACACGTGCCCTATAGCAAAACAAAACAAAACTTTTTTTAAAGAGATTGAAAAGAATAGACATATTATGCTCAACTCATTGGTTTTAACATTAGACCAATTACATATTCGCTAACACAGGCAGAAAATTATAGCAATATTCTTTTATTTACAATGTAAAATGCTACCATTTATTGAATATATGTGTGTGTATTAATACATAAAGAGGGCTGGTGGACTAGTAATATTTCATACATTATTATCCACATAATGGCCCTATGAAATGGAGTTGAAATCCATTTCAGGAAAGGAGGAAAAAAGGAGGTGTTTAACTAGCTCCAGGTCACAGGAGTGATGGGGAGTATGACCCCTGAGTCCATTCTTCAACCCCTGTATTATACTAATTGTCCAAAATGCTACCTTCCCTGTTTCCACTGTTAGGAATCCTACTAAATCTAGACTGCACACAATGATTTTAATAATAACAAAATGAAACTTTAAGGAGTTCTCAAGAGACACGGAGGTCTTCTTTGCCAAGGTTTTTCTATATGAATGGCTCTTCTGGTTTCTTGCCAAACCAGTAAGCATAAACACTGAAAATGCAAAGAAAAGCACTCAAGACCCAAAACTCATTTTTGCTAGGCTTGTGTTGAAAACAGAAAAGTAAGGACTCAGCACATGTAAACTAAGTTTAAGGATGATTGTCTCCAGATTGATTTTAAATCTTGGAAAACACAATTCTTGAGAGCATTGTCCACAAAGTAGACAAAACTTCCTTTGGAAGGAAATTTTTAAATGAACAATAAAAAATAATGCATACCAAAAAAATTACGAAATATCTCTCATGAAAATTCAGAGAAATTATATATCTGGTTTAGAAATGGATCTTCCTCCTCCTTTCTCAAGTACGCCCTGCCTCTCTCATGCATATGCACAATCAGCATTCATATAACTCTAATTTTTGGAACAAAAATATGTGGTCTTTATATTCTCACTCTGTCCAGTCTACCCACATTTTCACATGTGAATGTCCTAATGCATCTATGTATAATATTCCAAGTATCTGGGAGCCTTCGCGATAAACTCCAAACTTGTTTCTTTGTACACAAAGCCCTCGTGCTCTCTCTGATCTTCGGCTCTCCCTGTATAAATGCTCCCTGCTTGTTCATGTCTCCGTGCCTTTGATCATGTCTCCCCCACCTGAAATTTTATATGATAAACACCTGCTTGTATCTCAAGACTCAGCCCGAGGAAATATTTCTCTGGGAAGTGTTCCTGACATCTTTCAAACAGCAAGATGATTGTCCCTTACTGGGTGGCTTGCATAACACTCCCCATTTACTAGATGGCATTGTAATTTTCATTCCGTCTATTGTGCTTTTACCATTACGTTGTCAACCCCCTAAGGTCTGAGTCTGTGGCTTATTTGTCTTGTTCACTCTGCCTCACACAGTGCAGAGTCATGCACAGAACGTTCACACGAGAACCTGTCTGTCTCACGTTTTTGCTGAGACCACAAAGCCAGAGAATGTGTGTCAAGCGCTCCTGCATTTTAGACTGGAAGAGCTTGCAGAGGAGCGGGATCTTAAAACCAGATTTGGCATATCGGTGCTAAGTGAGTAAGTCCGTGAGCTAACAGCGTCAGATCGACAATTGCCTCCGTGTGAGCACATGCCCTTTTCTTTCACGTACCTGTAGGTGGTTTATACATTTGTTGGATTTGCTTTTTCAGATCAGATTGGAAAGGCTCGTCAGTTGCTAGTACACTTCAGTTTCTAGCTTTCATTGCTTCTGTCACTGCCACATTATGTCACTATCGAAAATGAGCCCCAGATGGTCCAATGTATTCTGTCTACTGTAGCTCACTTGCTAGTTTAGATTCCTGTACGGGAAGAGAAGGCAGTTCACAGTGGATTTTCTAAGGCTTAGCTGTATTTTTCAGTTTATCTTCATATGCTCAGCCAGTTCTCTGAAAAAGAGATGCCACTAATGTCTCGAAGTGCGTCTACACCCATCACAGCCCCTGCTGCCACCCCAGCTTCCCCAAGGCCACTCAGAACCTTGCTCTGACTGATTTTCTTTCAGGGACCTTGGAACTCATCCTAGCTGTGAGACCTCAGTCTCTACCATGTTATTTAGGGATATTTTAAAACCTTAATTCCATAGATATTTTGAATTAAAATAAAATTTTATTTGCCAGAGGGCATGTGTACTAGCCTGAGAGATGGAGAGGGAGAAAACCCCCTAACGGCCTGCCATTCCTTCTCTTCCATTTCTCAATCCCATTGGAATTTTGGACATGCGTGCACTGTGCCCAGTGTGTTTTTTAAGCTGCCAGGGCTGGGATTCAAACCATGCAATCGTTTATGTCGAATCCAGCCCCCTTAACTACTAGGCCAGTGGCCAGCTCCCATAGATTATGTTAATGCTTAACTTTAAAGGTCCTTGGGAAAGGTTTAAATTTTTATGCTTTCCTCTGAGGAGAATCCTTGGGCCTGTAAAACTTGCCCAGGTTTGCCTGGCATCACTTTTATATAACAAGGATTTATGAAGGAACAGCCTTCTAGGGCTACCCGAGGTCCAATTACAGCTTCTGCCAGTGTGGTGGATGTCTCCCTCATGGTGCTTGCCCAAGTAACAGGAAAACTCCTGCTCCATGGAGACTTTTCAGGCTTACCTGGCTTCCTTGAAAAGAAAAAACTGAGTTGCATCTCATCAGTAAACACCTGCTTTAAGAATAAAGGAAAATTGGGCTGGCTCTATAGCCTAGGAGTTAAAGGAGCTGTATCCCACATGGTTGACCACAGTTCAAATGCCAGCCCGAGCAGCTTGAAAACACATCAGATGCATGTGCGTGCACTTCTAAAATCCTGACAAGATCCAGAAATGGAGGAGGGAGGATTGTGGTCTGGCCACACCTGCTTGTGGATGCTTTCTCCTTCTTTTCTTTTGTTCTGTTTTTAACTTTGTCTCTCTGCATGTGACTACATCTGCTCTCTGGCAATAAAAAATAAAATGTACAGGGAACCAGCAGTTAGCGTAATGGCTGTGTTGCTGGACTCCCACGTAGTCGACCGCGGTTCGTGTCCCGGACCCGGTGGCTTAAAACTCACGCCGGGCGCATGTGCGTGCGCGCCCAAGATCCTGAGAGGAGAATGGAGGAGAAGGGATTGTGGCGTGACCATCCCCCCTGGGGGGTGATTTCTCGCTTTCTGTCTCTTTGTCTCTCTGTCTGTCTGGCAAGCGCACGCGCCCTACAGTGAAAATCTCTCAAAAAAAATAAAATAAAATGTACAAAGTTCTTTTTAAACTCATAATTAACAATATTTAAGAGTATTTCTTTGTGAGTTAAATGTTGTCTGCCATTACATGTGCAATACAGTTACAAGAAACTGTTTCTAAGAAATAATGTGGTTATTGCTGAGTGCCAAATATGGGCTATGTAAATTTATTCTCATCTCTTATAAGCAGAAAAACACTTAAGAATCGAAGTTCATCTATTAGACTCATGGATAAACAAATAAATATTTGGGGTCTTTTTAAAAATATAACATGTAGAAACTTGAAAGATTATGGACCATGGCAATGCTTATAGTATCTTCTGTATTAATAACAGATACTTAATGGTTATTTTAATTCGTTTATTTACACATGTGTTTGAACTGCAGTGGTGGACACTGGGAATTTAGAAATGGACAGAATAGATCTCGTCAGTACCCTCAGGGAGCTTACATTCTACAATCCCTGGGGAAACAAACAAAAACTGCAGTAAAATGTTAACATAATATTAAGAATATTAATATATTGAATATATTAATATATTAATATAATCATTAAGGGGAATAAAATTGAATTAGAGGCAAAGAACCTCAACTATTTAGTAAAATGCAAGAGTTAAATAATGCAGAGGATTCAAAAAAAAATTAAAAACCTGAAGAGAGCGTGAATTTAAGTGGTTTACAAACTTTTAAGGCCTAAGACCATGAATTCAGAGGGTGGGATCACTGTAGCTTGAAAGGTTTATTGAAGGACATGGGACTTGAGCCTGAAGAAGCCATATATTTAGAGAAGTCGATGATCTCATCAAGTGCTCTTCTGAGTTAAAGCATTTAGCAGCAGCAGCCTTATTTTAGCACACTTGAATTTTCAGGTGGATTTACTTATAATCAATATACATCAATAGAAGGGTCGTCTTGAAAGGAAATTCTTCCAATACAATCTGATAAATCAACTCAGATTGAAGTCTAGATTCATTCACATATTTCTTCCCAGACCATGGTTTTGGTGAAAGGAGTTTTTAGTAACATGACAAAGTAAATGTATTGATTGTGACTGTAAAAGAAACGCATACAGATTTTCAGGCAATCTGCTCATTGATAAATGTCTTAAAGTAGTTGAAAACTGGCAGCTGCTTCCTAATATCCTAATGCCACTGGTTGTGCTGTATTTGCTTCTACCTACTTCCTGGGAATGAGTTAACTGGCTGTAGAAAGAGAGGGATCTTTGTCCCTTGTGTTTTCTGTGTGTCCCATGGATGAAGTAATGGGTGAATGTGGCATGACATCATAGTCATTCAGGAGATAAATTTGTTCAATGAATGGAAGATATAAGCTGAATATTCCCTATAATACAGTTTGACACATTTCCCTGTGGTATCATAAAAAAAAAATTGTTTTGGTTTATCATATTCTCAACTGATCTTTTTTTCTGTTTATCGTCTTTGCTTTCTTCTGGATAGTTAACTTTCTTTGTAAAATGGATTTACTTTTCTGTGTGTTTTCTTCATGGTAAGTGATTTTACTAACTGGAAAAGAAGAGTCCACAACAAATGAAATATTGTGTTTGTATTCATAATGCTTACTGTTTTTTGGTGTACACATACACATACAGTATATACACTATTTACTGTAAATATACACACTAATTTATAGATATATAGTTGTCGTCATAGACTTTTTTTTTTTTTTTTTTAAATACAAAATGATGGCCAGGCCTCTCTCTGATGCGTAGCTCTTCATGTTCTGTTGGAACAATAAGTTTAAGTACACTCATTCTTCTGTCTCAGTTTCAAATAAAGACTTGTTCTGTGCCCACTATACGTGAAAAATATTTAAACTAAGAAATATAGGCCATTGGGAAAGGAACCACAGATTCTCAACTAATCCTTTTTCTCCTCTATTACTTTTACACATGTGGCATTATTATATTTACCTATTTTGTTTGTATTTTTAAGATTGTTGGCTTTGGGGCCACGTGGGGGCGTGCTGGTGAAGGTGGGGACCCTGGACCTGACAGCTTGCTTTCTCACTTGCTCAAGCTCTTTTTTTTCTTTCTGCTGCACGTGCACGCCCTATAGCAAATTAAAGCCAAAAAATAATTGGCTTCTGTCAAAATTCTCTTTCGCTGTAAAACATCTTCACTCCTACAAGCTTCGTTAATCAAAATGAGAAACAGCACTCATTTTGCTCATGAATCTTTGATTTGGGCAGGGCTTGGCCGGGACAGCGTGTCTGTGCCCTAATCAGTTCCAGCTGGGGCAGCTCACAGGCTGTAGGATAGAATCCCTTCAGCCAGGCTCCGTGGGGATGGATGCTACGACCAGATGGGCTCTCAGTGGAATCGGGACCTCTGGTGTGTACCTGTGGCCCATGCATGTTGTTGCCTGCTTACACATTAGGGTCTGTCTGAGCTCCCAGAAAATACCACAGGGAAGCTGTACTGCCCCGCCAGTCACAGAGCCTGCCGTCTGCCACCCTGTGTGTACTGGATACCCGTCTTGAAGATTGGGTATTTTTGAGATATGGAGTTTGATGCTACCTCTCCATAGTAAGAGGCAGCGCAAGTTATTGAGAGACATGGTTACAGTTTTTCTTTTCTTTTTTCAGTTTGCTATAGTGTGTGTGTGAGTGTGTGTGTGTGCTCACTGCAAAGACAGAGACAGTGCAAGAGACAGGAGCTCAGAAAGCACCCAGGCACCCTCAGGGGGTTGGCGGCACCACAGTCCCTTCTTTTGTCTGCTCTCTGGATTCTGGGCACTCGTGCACATGTAACCATCATGTTTCTCAAGCCTCAGGATCCGGGACTGGAACCTCGCAGTTGGCCAAATGGGATCCAGCTGATGTAACCTCTGGGCCACCAGCTGGCCCCAATAACTTTCTAAACCATAACAATATTATGACAAAGACAATTTTGAAATTTGACATATATTTTGCTCATCTCTAACCCATTCCAATTATTCTCAAACAATTTGCTGTTATCTCCTAATTTTAAAAAAAAAGAAGACCCAAATACTTATATTTGTCCAACTTTTTTTTACCTTAATGGAAATTATCTTGATGTCTTTCATAAATTAAAACAGAAGGTCTAATAATGAAATATATTGAGACTTATTCTTTTGTCTACTTTAAAAATAGCTTCATCTCCATCATAATCATTAGCCTATTTGGTATGAAAACAATACAGAATTGTTAAAAATAAAAAAGAAAACATTGTTATTAATTAACCAGTACTAGAGTACATTTGTTTTGAGTCACTTGACATTGCTTACTAAGAAAATGAGGTTTGGGGTCTAAAAGCATCATCTGAAAGAATAAGATGCTCGTTTTGAAAGCAGCATTACTATGACTGGGGACATCCTCAATTTAGTGCTATCTTGTCAGCTCTTCTCTGAGTCAAGACAGCTTTTGGCATTTTTTTTCCTTCCCAAGCAATATTATCATCAAGAGACTTTGACTTATTTAAATCCTTTTGAGATCAAGTCACAGGAAAACAGGTCAAATTCCCATAGTTTTTGTTCCTTTTCTCTTGTATAGGGACACAAGTCCAAGAAATCAAAATTATTTTGTCTTATTACTGACAAAATAATTTACTACACTGTCTTTATCTTATATTACAATTTGAGCTTATATTTACTTCCTAAAATTTAATTAGAATATCAGGGAGAAAATCAATGCTATTTCATGGAAAAAGTTTCATTAATCTACTAACCATTTGTACATTTTTTCCCTTCTATTGGAATAGTTAACACCAAACAGTTTAAAACAACTTTTTATAAAGTAAAAACAAAATCAGAGCTCAAACCTTGATAAGTTTGAGTTAACTTCTTTTCTTGGAGTCATTTAATGATTTAGTGTTTCAGTTCAAATCATTTTAGTTGCATTTGGTATGTGAGTTTTATAATCACTTTCTGGTATTACTAGACTGAGTGCTTTAATTTTTTTCTCTCACTCTAATCAAGCTTTTCTGCTTTCTATATTATATGTGGAAAACTACTGTCAATAGTTTTAAATTTATTTCTCCCCCATTCCAGAGAGATGAGATTAAGATTACAGTATTCTTTTCTTATTTTTTTTCAATATTTATTTATTTTATTTGACCAGAGAGAGGCAGAGAAAAGACAAGGAAAGCGAAAAAGCAAGCCACTGGGTCTAGGACTTGAACACAGTCGGCCATGGGAGTCTAGCACCTTAACCACCACGCTTCCTGCTAGCCGCAGAGAGGCAATCTTTTATATCCAATTTTAGGTGTCTGAGTCCTTCACTGATTTGCCTAGTTTTTCAGCTCTAAATAGAAGAACTGTGGCCAATTAAATTGGCCCCTTTAAATAAACATGTTCACTTTAAATAAACATGTAACTGGACACAAGATTCGAATGATGAGTTGGGTCCGTGTGGAAAGGAGGTGATTACTTCTTGAAAATAGTTTGCATGTGTGTGTCTACCTGTGTGTGTAGGTATGCCTCCATATTATAGTATGGGGCTGGTGGTTGTGTGCTGGTGAGGTAAAATAAATGCCTTATTCATTTTGTAAAACTTCATCTATGCCTAATGTTTTTCAGATGAACTCATTTTCTTCTCTAGTTGACTCATTAAAGTACAAAAATGATAAGGAATAGTTGAAGTTTCAGCTCTGCTTAGAGTAACAGCCATTAATTTCAAATCAATACCTTTATTTTAGATAGGAGATTATATTCTATATCTTCAGCAGTGCAGACTCTCCATTTTTAGCTATATTTAGTTTAGTATTGAAATGCTGAAACAATTTTGTATGCTCAGAAATCACATAGAAGAAACTTTGGGATGATAACTAATGGAACGGCAAACGTGAGCAACAGTGATTATGAATAAGAGGCTGAAGCTTTTGAGTCTTTTTGTTCTTTGACATTACTCATGAAAGAAACTTCTCATGTTTCAATCCAAATTAAAAAAAAATCACTTGTAAAATAATCATTTCTAAAGACAGCAGCAGCTTTTAAAAAGAAACAAAAATAGCAGACTACAGATTCTCAACTAATCCTTTTTCTCCTCTATTACTTTTACACATGTGGCATTATTATATTTACCTATTTTGTTTGTATTTTTAAGATTGTTGGCTTTGGGGCCACGTGGGGGCGTGCTGGTGAAGGTGGGGACCCTGGACCTGACAGCTTGCTTTCTCACTTGCTCAAGCTCTTTTTTTTCTTTCTGCTGCACGTGCACGCCCTATAGCAAATTAAAGCCAAAAAATAATTGGCTTCTGTCAAAATTCTCTTTCGCTGTAAAACATCTTCACTCCTACAAGCTTCGTTAATCAAAATGAGAAACAGCACTCATTTTGCTCATGAATCTTTGATTTGGGCAGGGCTTGGCCGGGACAGCGTGTCTGTGCCCTAATCAGTTCCAGCTGGGGCAGCTCACAGGCTGTAGGATAGAATCCCTTCAGCCAGGCTCCGTGGGGATGGATGCTACGACCAGATGGGCTCTCAGTGGAATCGGGACCTCTGGTGTGTACCTGTGGCCCATGCATGTTGTTGCCTGCTTACACATTAGGGTCTGTCTGAGCTCCCAGAAAATACCACAGGGAAGCTGTACTGCCCCGCCAGTCACAGAGCCTGCCGTCTGCCACCCTGTGTGTACTGGATACCCGTCTTGAAGATTGGGTATTTTTGAGATATGGAGTTTGATGCTACCTCTCCATAGTAAGAGGCAGCGCAAGTTATTGAGAGACATGGTTACAGTTTTTCTTTTCTTTTTTCAGTTTGCTATAGTGTGTGTGTGAGTGTGTGTGTGTGCTCACTGCAAAGACAGAGACAGTGCAAGAGACAGGAGCTCAGAAAGCACCCAGGCACCCTCAGGGGGTTGGCGGCACCACAGTCCCTTCTTTTGTCTGCTCTCTGGATTCTGGGCACTCGTGCACATGTAACCATCATGTTTCTCAAGCCTCAGGATCCGGGACTGGAACCTCGCAGTTGGCCAAATGGGATCCAGCTGATGTAACCTCTGGGCCACCAGCTGGCCCCAATAACTTTCTAAACCATAACAATATTATGACAAAGACAATTTTGAAATTTGACATATATTTTGCTCATCTCTAACCCATTCCAATTATTCTCAAACAATTTGCTGTTATCTCCTAATTTTAAAAAAAAAGAAGACCCAAATACTTATATTTGTCCAACTTTTTTTTACCTTAATGGAAATTATCTTGATGTCTTTCATAAATTAAAACAGAAGGTCTAATAATGAAATATATTGAGACTTATTCTTTTGTCTACTTTAAAAATAGCTTCATCTCCATCATAATCATTAGCCTATTTGGTATGAAAACAATACAGAATTGTTAAAAATAAAAAAGAAAACATTGTTATTAATTAACCAGTACTAGAGTACATTTGTTTTGAGTCACTTGACATTGCTTACTAAGAAAATGAGGTTTGGGGTCTAAAAGCATCATCTGAAAGAATAAGATGCTCGTTTTGAAAGCAGCATTACTATGACTGGGGACATCCTCAATTTAGTGCTATCTTGTCAGCTCTTCTCTGAGTCAAGACAGCTTTTGGCATTTTTTTTCCTTCCCAAGCAATATTATCATCAAGAGACTTTGACTTATTTAAATCCTTTTGAGATCAAGTCACAGGAAAACAGGTCAAATTCCCATAGTTTTTGTTCCTTTTCTCTTGTATAGGGACACAAGTCCAAGAAATCAAAATTATTTTGTCTTATTACTGACAAAATAATTTACTACACTGTCTTTATCTTATATTACAATTTGAGCTTATATTTACTTCCTAAAATTTAATTAGAATATCAGGGAGAAAATCAATGCTATTTCATGGAAAAAGTTTCATTAATCTACTAACCATTTGTACATTTTTTCCCTTCTATTGGAATAGTTAACACCAAACAGTTTAAAACAACTTTTTATAAAGTAAAAACAAAATCAGAGCTCAAACCTTGATAAGTTTGAGTTAACTTCTTTTCTTGGAGTCATTTAATGATTTAGTGTTTCAGTTCAAATCATTTTAGTTGCATTTGGTATGTGAGTTTTATAATCACTTTCTGGTATTACTAGACTGAGTGCTTTAATTTTTTTCTCTCACTCTAATCAAGCTTTTCTGCTTTCTATATTATATGTGGAAAACTACTGTCAATAGTTTTAAATTTATTTCTCCCCCATTCCAGAGAGATGAGATTAAGATTACAGTATTCTTTTCTTATTTTTTTTCAATATTTATTTATTTTATTTGACCAGAGAGAGGCAGAGAAAAGACAAGGAAAGCGAAAAAGCAAGCCACTGGGTCTAGGACTTGAACACAGTCGGCCATGGGAGTCTAGCACCTTAACCACCACGCTTCCTGCTAGCCGCAGAGAGGCAATCTTTTATATCCAATTTTAGGTGTCTGAGTCCTTCACTGATTTGCCTAGTTTTTCAGCTCTAAATAGAAGAACTGTGGCCAATTAAATTGGCCCCTTTAAATAAACATGTTCACTTTAAATAAACATGTAACTGGACACAAGATTCGAATGATGAGTTGGGTCCGTGTGGAAAGGAGGTGATTACTTCTTGAAAATAGTTTGCATGTGTGTGTCTACCTGTGTGTGTAGGTATGCCTCCATATTATAGTATGGGGCTGGTGGTTGTGTGCTGGTGAGGTAAAATAAATGCCTTATTCATTTTGTAAAACTTCATCTATGCCTAATGTTTTTCAGATGAACTCATTTTCTTCTCTAGTTGACTCATTAAAGTACAAAAATGATAAGGAATAGTTGAAGTTTCAGCTCTGCTTAGAGTAACAGCCATTAATTTCAAATCAATACCTTTATTTTAGATAGGAGATTATATTCTATATCTTCAGCAGTGCAGACTCTCCATTTTTAGCTATATTTAGTTTAGTATTGAAATGCTGAAACAATTTTGTATGCTCAGAAATCACATAGAAGAAACTTTGGGATGATAACTAATGGAACGGCAAACGTGAGCAACAGTGATTATGAATAAGAGGCTGAAGCTTTTGAGTCTTTTTGTTCTTTGACATTACTCATGAAAGAAACTTCTCATGTTTCAATCCAAATAAAAAAAAAATCACTTGTAAAATAATCATTTCTAAAGACAGCAGCAGCTTTTAAAAAGAAACAAAAATAGCAGACTTGAATTCTTTTAGACAAAAATATTTAATGATTAAAATTTCAATATTGTAGGACCAGCTGGTAGTATGGTGGTTGAGGCAGCTGGAGCCTACACAGCCAACTGTGTGGTTCGGGTCCCAGACACGGTGGCTTGTCAAACAAACCAAGTGCTTGTGCGTGTGTGCCCAAAATCCCAAAAGGAAGGAGAACTGGAGACATGATTGCAATGGGAGGTCGGTTTTGGGACAGAGTGTGCTTTTTCCCTTTCTTGGGCAGGCTCAAGCATCTTCTGGCAGATTTAAAAACAAAAAGTCAAAACTGCACAATTTTATTTTCTAGACATTTTACATAAATCATCTTTAGGCTCTAATTTACTTGATAGAAGTATGGAGTTGGTATTCATTTTAAAGGAAGGAAGTTATAGAAATATACGCTATTAGAGAAAAGATTAGAAATCAGTTCCTGAGAAATAATTCTGAATTTATTCAGTTGAATTATATGTCTTATGAGAAAAAAATCACGTTTACACTTAACAACAAGTTTAGTACTTTATGCCTACTAGACTAGTGAAAATAAAAGGGTGAGTTTGTGGGAATACAAAGAATGATAATGCCAGTTGTCATTTGTGTATGTCTGAAAGACTCTACTAGTTACACTTGGAAGCATATCTTAAGAAAATTTCAGGGATTAAGTCATGGTTTATGAGATATGGCCTCCAAACGCATTCTGTTGTCAGGCTCCAAGTAAGGCAAAAATAGTGACTAAATGTTAGCCAATTGAAATTAAATAAACAAACTCTGTGTAATTAGAGTAGAAAGAAATTTAATAGCATAGGTTACAAAGCAAAGAGATTGAAGATACTAATTATGGTATTAATTAGAACCTTTGCTGGCCTTAAATTGGTGGACCTATGAGAGTACTTTGAAAATGCAATATGTATAATTGAACATTTGGGAAACTACCAATAGTAGAGTGTATTTTTTTTTTCCTCTCTTGAGTGTCCAGCTTTAATTGTAATGGGACGATGGAGTGGTTTTATTAATGATTACCAGTGGCTATAGCTGTATTATAGTAAGATTCCGATAGAGATGATTGTCTTTTGGTTTTGGGATTATACATGAATTTTTAAAGTAACTTTCAGGAAACAAAAAAGTAAAACAGATATGTGAAAATTTGGACTATGGGGTAGATTCAGTGAATTTCCAAGCAAAAGGTACTAATAGCATAGAATTAAATTCCCCTTTAAATAGTTAATATCACGAAATAGTTATCTTGCCAGTTCTAACAGCATAGAATTAAATTCCCCTTTAAATAGTTAATATCACGAAATAGTTATCTTGCCAGTTCAAAGAGTAACGCGTGAACAGCTGTCAAACTGATAGTCCTGTCCTCTTGCAGATGTCAATCCATTATTAACCTGTGACAGATACACATAGCTGTAACAGATGGCAAAAGGGAAAATGACCTAAAATAAGATATAAATGTCAGTAAACAGGAGATGTTATTTCTACATATTAAAAACATATTTTTGGACCAGGCAATGGCGTAGCAGTTACATCGTTGGACTCCGACATGGGTTTGCTAGAGTCCTGGACCTGGTAGCTTGAAACTCATGCCAGGCGTATGTGCCTTAGATCCTGGGAGGAGAATGGATTACAGTGTGGTCATCCTCCTAGATTGGGGGGGGCTGATATCTTACTTTCCCTCTCACTGTCTCTTTCTCTGTCTGGTGAGAGCACATAACCCAAGATAAAAACCTTAATTTTTTTTTGAAGCATATACTACTTTTAAAAATAGAATATAAAGATTGAGCATAATATATGAATACATTTTAGAGATTAGTTATGGAAATACATCTTATCAGAGATTTTAATTAGACAAATACTTTTAAAACAGTATTTTAATATTTTTCACTGCTATAGGATATGCAATTAGGGATATTTCAAATCCTCTACAGATGCATAGTTTTCAATCTTTTATTGTGAAGTAAATATAAATGATGAAAAGCAAACATGAAAAATGTTTAGTTTTGGAATTTGTGGGAAAATCGTTTTGCAACACGGACCATGATGAAGACAGAAGTGAACCAGTAACTCCATAAGCCCCCACCCTCCATTCCTATGTTCCTGTTTCAGTCACAAATTGTTCCCTATCCCCAATGTGCCACTCTCCTGTTTTCTATGATTTTATGTTATTTTGTGAAGGTATAAAATCATGACATATTACAATTCATTACCACTGCCATTCTGCCTTAGTTTTTCAAGTGCTTACCACCTGCCCTTTTTTTCTGTCTTGATATTACTTTCGATTGTATTAAAGTCAGTTTTGTGGAATGTAAAATTCAGTTTTTGTTTTTGTGGGGGATTTTGGTATAAAACTGTGGTACTGAAAAGACTACTCATAATCTGATTTTGATTTTTCCCCTACATACTCCATGGCACATTTATTATTCTTTAATATTGTATAATTTCTCTTTTTTAAAAAATCTAGGTTGATATTTATTTTAGATATATGTGCTTCAAAATGTACTTTCATACTAAAAAAAAATCTCAGAAAAATGTATCATTTTTAAGATTTGTTCTGGTCCCTAATTTTCATTTTGGTTTCTAGGGTCATATAATATATGTATATTGAATCTTGTTTGTCTATTTTCAACATTCATCAATTTATCTCAAAGCCTTTTAACTATTTCTTTGGTGTTTTAAGTTGTCTTTCTTTTCTTATACTTTTGTTAAGACATTATCTGTTGTTTTTCTATGATATGCTTATTTTATTCATTCATCTTTCCTGGTTTTCTTTAGTTCTTTGTCTGTGTTTTAGCTCTTTGAACATAAGTTAAGACATAAGTCTTTGTCTAGTTAGTCCTGTGTTTGGCTTTTTCTTCTTTTACGAATTGACTATAGGGCACATATACTTGTTGGGATGGGGGAAGATATTGAGAAAGCACCTACATCCCCAATGGTAAATAGCCATGCCACAGTCTATACTCCTCCATTCTTGAGACTATAGGCATGCATGCACACTCACCAGTGTCTTGCAAGCATCAAGACTGGGACTCATACTACAAAGCCGGCCATGTTGGATCCAGTCACCTTAACCACTGACTGGCTGATGTGTGTGTTGAACTTCTTTAGGATGGTTTCTGTCACTTTATTTTTTTTTAAATTTGTTGACGGTTTTAATAGTTCATTTGTCTAGTGACTTTTCCCAACTACTTTTGCAGAGAACATACTTCTTGCCTGTCTACCTCACAGAGGTCCTAATTTCTTAGGTTATGTGTTTAGCTAGTGTTTTCATAGGTATCACTGAATGCTAGGAGCTTAAAAAAATGAAAAAGAAAAAGAAAACAATCAAGTAACTCTCTCTCCCTGTCTTTGCGGCTAGCTTTGTGCTGGGTCTGTTCTTTAGGTCTTTACTTGACCTGCACTGAATCTAGGGATTAGCCCAAATTGAAAGTGCCTCTGGTCTCTTCTTGGCATACGTGTTGATCTTGTTCATGTGACTTAAAAAAAATCATGATAGAGCCCACATGTGTGCATGAGTGCAAGAAAGAAACGTACTCCACAGGGCATGGCCATGTTGTAGTCTCCTTCCTCCAGTTCTCCAGCCCATGAGGATCCTGGGTACACACATATGTGCCTGGGTGTTTTCAGACCAGCCTGTGGCCTCGAACCACAGTGTCTGCCAGAGCTGCACCACAGAGCCTGAGCTTACTACACGTGGCTTTTGAATAACCCTCTTCCTTACTCCCACAGTGTTCTAGTTTCCCAAGAAAAGTCTTTCCTGTTTTTACCACCAACATTTTAGGTAGCGCATTGGATTTACCAAGTGTCAGTTTTGGCCTCAGGTACCTGCAGGTTGTTCTTCAGCCTTGTTTGGAAGCTGTGCCATCACTTTCCGATCTGGTGATCTGGTTGAGTTCTGAGTTGGACCAAGACATAACTGTCACGTGTCAGTTCTTTAGGTAGCTCCTGACAGGATAGAGCAGTTCTATCCAAAATGTGTGGTAAGTTTTGTTCTGCTCCCTCCAGAACTAGGAGCCAGGGTCCCACCCTAGGAACAAGGGCTGCTGTCTTCAAGGCTGCT
>NW_006159723.1:283338-319957 GCF_000334495.1 Tupaia belangeri chinensis
TGAACCAGGGAAGAAGTGGGAAAAGAGCCAGTGAGGACGCCAGAAAGCGGACCTTCTGTTTGTGCTGAGTCAGCGTTCACTTGGCTGCTGTGACCCTTTGGCTGTCTTCCAAAGTTCTGACAAAGTGGGTTCTGACAGTTTCCACTTGTGTGTTTTGATCCATGGATCTTGAACTTGGAGTTGCCTTCGCCTACCCTGCCACTCTGTCATTTTGCTGATGTCACTGAAGTTTTCATGTTGGAAATAAAATTTTCTCTTTATTTCTCCTTTACTTCCTGGATCTTATTATGCTTCTGTTTTACAAATCGGGATGTATGTTGTTCTTGAATGCCTTTATCTTTGATGTTTTGGCTAATTTAGAAAGAGTACGTTACTCTTCTCAGGGCATTTTATTTTTGTAAGTAATAATGATGTGTTAATTTTATTTGATGGATTTGACAGTTGCCTACCATAAACCAAGTAGGGATGGGAAATCGTAAGGGGAGTGATGAATCAGTAAAACTTCCTCTCCTTACCACTCCACTTTTATTATAGCTAGGATTTTTAGAAAATTATTTGTAAATTCTTCTGCATAGCATTTATCTCCTGAGGTTTTGTCATGTCTTTGGTTTGAAATTCTCATTTTAAGATCTTTACATGCTGCCTGATTTTTGCCACTCAAGAATCAACTCAAATGTCACTTGTTCATGCAACTTTCTTTGATTATCCTACCTCAAGCTGTCATAATTATCCTACTGTATGATGCTATTTTAAATATATTTGTTTACATGTTTATAATCTGTCTTTTGTCTCTAGAAAGTCAAGAATGTTTCAGAAGTCAATGATTTTTATTTTTTCCCTGTAATTACCTGAGGGCACATGTACTCACCAGAGAGAAAGAGAGGGTCACGTCGCAATCCTTTTTTCTTCATTTGTCCATCCTGTCAGGATTTTGGGAACTTACACACATGCTTGCTGTATTTTTCGAACTGTAGGGCCAGGACCTGAAACACAGTTGGCCTTGTGTGATCTCAGTCCCTCTGCAAAATGCTTAGCCGCTATGCTAAAGGGATGGCTACAGAAATCCTTTCAATAATAATCACTGTTACGTATCTAGTTTTACAGAGATACATAGCTCCAAATACTTGCAGATGTTTTTCTTCTCTAAAATGGGATGCTTTTTTGCTTGTTAATTTTCTTTGGATCAGCAGATATTTAAGTTTCTTAGGGCTGTGTAAATAGGCAAGAAAAACTGTATTACTTAAAATGCAAACTAAAGATTTCTTTAATGCTTGAGCAGTTTTTAGCATGTAGAGGTTTTTAATGAAGTAATATTAAAAATGTTATTGTAACTAGCATGGGATAGCAATTAAATTCTAAATTTCTTTTAGAGTGTCTCTCGCTCTCTTATTTATTTATTTATTTATTTATTTATTTATTTATTTATTGAGAGGTTTTTGCTATAGGGTAAATGTGCTGGCCAGAAAGACAGACAGAGACAGAGAGACAGAAAGTGAGAAATCACCCCCAAGGGGGGATGGCCACATTGCAATCCCTTCCCCTTCACTCTCCTCTTGGGATTTTGGGCATGCATGCACACGCACCCAGCATGAGTTTAAGCTACCGAGTGGGAGACTCAAACAGCAGTGATTGCATGGTAGTCCAGCAACAGAGCCATTATGCCAATTGCTAGTTCCTAGAAGGTCTTTTATACTATGAAGCAAAAGGGAAAAATAAGGGCGACCTGTGCTAGCAGAGTCAACTTACTGTGATATGGTATTTAATTTCATGATATGATAGATATAAACCAAGCTACTTTTATTTTTAAATTTTTTATTTTTTTTAGATTTTTGCTGTAGGGCATGTGTGCTTGCCAGAGAGACAGAGAGAGATAGAAAGCAAGAAATCATCCCCCAGGGAGATGGTCACAGAACAATACCTTCTCCTCTTGGGATCTTGGGCATGCACTGCATGTTAAGCTGTCAGACCTGGAACTTGAACCACTGTCATTGATGTAGGAATTCAGTGATGAAGTCATTATGCCATCTGCTGATCCCCCAAAATCACATTTTATCAAGCTCTTTTTCTAACTGTTTTTCGTAAGAACAACATTTGGAACAAAGGAATACTCAGTTTTAGTATTTGTAAGTATTTTCAAGGTATAAGGGAGCTTCCAGACACCTAAAATGTAACCGAAAACTAAGGAATTTTTATCTTTCTTAGGGTCTTACTGGGTCATTCTTTGCCCTTTGGACATCATACATGTAACACAAATACAGATCTATTTCATGAATTTCAGCTTTCCCTATAAACTTTCCATTTTGCCTTCTAGCTATGATAATCAGTAAAAATTGTGTCAAATATGTGTAAAAAGTTGAACTCCAGATGGGTGCAGATGATGGAGGAAAAAAAGTGTTACTTTTCTGAAGTTAAAATGTAAAATTAAATTGTTTCATGTGTAATATTTTGAAAGATAGTCTTATATTTATACATTGTCATAATATTTTGTTTCTTCCACTGAAGATGTTTGTTTTTAATTGACTAATTCATTTATTAACTTTCCTATTTAAGGCAAACTTGTATCTTTAAATCATGAAATTTCTTATGCAGTTGCTGAGGAGGGAATTTTCATCCTTATTTGCCATTTTCCTCTGAAATGGCAACTTTAGGTATTTGACACAAAATTTTAAATTCTGCTTTATAAATTTATTTTGTGCTTTCCTTGTATTAGAGCTTATAATCTTAAAGGCACAGCAAACTGTTCTGTCTTTTACTCTCTCTCTCTCTGTATTTTTCTATGCAATAATATGTCATAACTTTCCTGACGACTCTCGCTCTCTTTATATAGAAAGTTTATTTAGAGTATTCATAATAGGCAGTATATCTGTGTACAAGGAGAATTACCCTCATCGGGGTCTAGTCATGCTGAGATCCCCTTTCCACAGCCTGCCAGCACGTTTCCAGCTGACCTGAGGATCTAAGCAGCAGTTGGCCACGTAACTACTAGCACTGCAACTTGATTCGCTACTGACTGTGCTGCTGGGCTGGGCCTATGTTTTAAAAATGAGACTTTTAGAAAAAAACATCCTGTTTTAGTGATACCTATATTTACTAAGTTATGTATTCCTCATGTTAAAATCACACATTTTTATAGTTTAAGATGCCACATAAAATGCATGAATATTACATGTGTGCTGTATATAAAAATAAATTCCATGTAGGTATTTACTGTGTAGGTGCATATATATAGTATACACACTCAGGCATATACTGCACGTGTCTATACATGCATAGGTGTGTGTACATGTGATTATGGGTATAAACAAAACATACATCTGTATACATATGTAAAATGTATTGTCTTCTGTGGTTTCCTATGGCACTATGCTTTTCGTATTTCTGTGATATTGTTTCTATAGTAACTAATGCACTGGAAAAATCAAAGTGGAAAACATTGGAATTGCACAAAAGCTAACCAAAGTCCATGCCTAGTTGATGAGGAGCAGGTGGAAGTATTTGGGGTTATATATTTGGAAGTGAATAAAAGCAAAATGAAATCATTAATCTTTACAAAATATGATCTAGGCAAGGTAGGCACACCAGATGCTTATCTTTCACCAGGAAATTACCAAATCATTATGGTTTTCAAGAGCACACATGTGTGCAGCCCCAAAGCCTTGGGCACTCCACGTGCAGCACAGAACCTGTCCACAGTAGGGACACTGTGGAAGAGCACTGGGCCACGCTGCCAGGCAAGGCACTGTTTCTAAACTAGGGGTCAGTGTCCATTTAAAAGTATCTAGAAATGACATTTCTGTGAAATCGCAGATGAATTATGCCTAACAAAAATGGTAAAGTGCCTGGAGACAAGATGAATTTATAGTTAAGATATTTTACTCTGAATTTAATTCTGAGAAATGAAGTCATATAAGAATAGAACATAAATGCTTCAAATCTTGCTTTGTTATAAACCCTACTGAAGCTAGATCTGAAGTATACTAATAGTTAGAAAGTACCTGGCAACATAGTAGATCTGAGTTAAACAGAAACACAACATAATTTAAACATTTAAAAAATAATTTGAAGTTTGCTGCCCCTGGTTTTCTCAGCTAGATTACTTGTATTTAAAAGCACTTTCACCCTTGATAGGCAAGGAAAATAATGTGCGGTTTTTGTAACTGCCATTTATGCGTACTATTTGGTCATGTTAATTTATCATATTAATGATCATTAAGTAAATCAAATTTGGCTATTATGTATTTCTCCGATCCTTAATTAAATAAGTATAGATAAAAGCATCTTTTTTGTATGATTATATAGACAGAGCTAGAATGTCTTAAGATGAACACAATATTAATTAAAACTTATCTGTAACATAAATATTAAATCGTTGAGTCTTGTTTCTATTAAATATTTAGGACACAATATTTTAAAATATATTTTCAGTATATTTAAAAATACATATTCAATACATTTTTATTGAATAACTTTTTTCTACGTTTAATCTTTTTTTTCCATGAACAAGAGATGGAAAGATAGTACCTCCCACAGGGTGTTGGTGCCCCGATTTCTGCCCAGCAGCTTCAGCTGTCCCTGGGCCGGGGGCCTGTGTCTGCTCGTACTAACTAGGGAGGTCTCTGGACATGAATGCCCAGGGTAGGGGAGCTTCACCGAGCATCACATGTAACTTCTGCATCCCTGTCCAGCCCCGCCTACTGAATAACTTCTGAGCATAGTTTCTTCTGGACCTATGGAAGTGGAAAGATTGCTAATGTAAGCCTGAATATAATATCCTAAATAATTACAAGACATACTTGATAAGTTCCATGGTACGGTTTTAGATCAAGTGTTAGACAAGGGAGCAATTCAAGATGATTAGAAAAACTTCCATTTACTTCATGGTGTAAACAGCATTTCAGATTTGTTATGTATAAGTGGCTTTTAAAAGAGGTCTTAAAGTGTAAGAACGGAATGTGGAGAAAAGGAAAAAAAAATTAAAAAGATAGATTAGCTCAAGTGAAAACAGAGGCATGATGGGTTCCAGAAATGATAAGCAGTTTGTCCAGTTTGTGTTTAGAGCACAAGAAGCATATTGACTAAAAGCAAATACAGGGAAGATCCTGAGAATAATGTGAACTTTTGTGTTGTTCTATTTAAGGGAGAGGAATAACATAGTTGCATCTGTATTGTATGTAATTGATTGGGCATATTGCACTGAATATATGGAAAAATTGCTGGTGTAAGAAGCAACTGAACATTTAGAAACTTGGGAATTGCTGAGGAAAGCTCAGGATACGTGTGTACTGAAGTCCTGAGAGTGAACAGTTTCACTTGAGGAGAGATTGAACACAGAAATTCTTGGGAAATCGCAATATTGTAGAAATTCTCCATGAAGTGGAATTAGGGATGGAGTGGAACAATGGAAAGAAAGTTTGGAGATCATAGTTTGGGATTTCAAAGCAGGTAGCAATAGTGGTGACTTCAGGTTGAATAAACTAAATTTTTAATATGGTTAGGATTGAGCTATTCTCAAGGGATAATTTTCTGTCAGACTTTACTACCCTACAGTTAATTATTTGTTTCATCAAACAAAAAAGTGGGGCTAGCTGGTGGTATGGTGGTGGAAGTGGCTGGATACCGCTTAGCCAAATGTGAGATTTAAAAAGTAGATCTGGCAGCGTGAAATATATGCCAGGCATGTGCACGTCCAACAGCTTGAAAGGAAGGAAAAATGGAGGAGAGGGTTGTGATGAGACCATTCCCCATGGAGGGCTGCTTTCTTTCTTTCTCTGTCTCTCTCCAGTGAACATGCATGCCCTTTAGTAAAATTAAAAAGAAAATGGTGATATATGTAATGTGGCAAAGCCTTTTCCATTTTTTTGGATGATTTGAAAAATATGGAATATTTATATTATCCTTTGTCTATTTCAAATACTTATGTAGCTCAAGTAATTACAGTTTCATGTTTTGAATTATAACAGCATATATCTAATACACAGAAAGCTTTGGGTGATATTTTCCATGTTGAATAAAGGAATATTTTTTAAATACATAGATAAGATTTAATTAACTACTTTATAGTTGAAAAAAGCCGACTGAATCACCTTGAATTAAAACTTGAGGGTTGTGAGGTTTTTTCCTTTGCTTTTTCACTTTTCCTTTCAGCATCTTATGCTCTCTCTTCAGTTTTCATCATTACATGTTCTCATGGTTTTCTCTTCTTTCGCTTACCAAATTGTGCTTCTATCTAATGATCAGTTGGAAAGTTTAAGACACATATACTGAGATCTGAAAGAATGAGAAATCACTTTATGAATTAATAACATTAAAGTGGACATGAGTCAAGTAGACCTAAGATTAAATTCTAGCTCCACACTTACTGTGTAGGTGATTTTTTGCAAATTTCTGTATTTTTTTTTTAGCTAGTACTTTTCATTTTCATCTGTAAATCACATAATTAGACTTTATAGGGTTTGGTGTAAGAATATACTGGCAAAAAAATGGATATGAAAAGCTCAGAATAATGCCTGGCAGTTTAGACTCACTAATATTCTGTGTTACTTTTATTTCATCATCTTTTCTTTTGGGGGGGTTGTGCATTTCAATAGCACATCACCCCTTAATAGCACAGAATGCATCTCTGCTTCTAAAAAGTCAGGCGCTGCTAAGAGGCAGATTACAGTGATGAGGGACAGGAAGCCATCCCACTACTGCTAAAGTGACACACCTGCTTGGCTTGCTCGAGAGGCCAACGTGGTCTTGTCTAGTTGCCAACCCAACTGTGAACGATTTTAAAAGCTTGCCAAAACATTTTCTTCCATGCCTTTTCCCTTAGGCTTCTAATTACGAGTGAATTTTTAAATGTGTGACCTTTGATATTGACTATTTCTGGAAAAAATCTTTATAGAGGGCTACCAGAGGCAGCAGCCCTGTGATTCTAAATCCCTTGCTAAGCAGAGAATTCTCATCCATCTGAATTGTATTTCTTTGTAAACTACCTTTAATGGTTTGGTTTGGGCAGTCTAATCTCTCTCTGGAGATAAGAAAGACATTCTATGAACACAGCAAGTGTTTTAAGACTGGAAGGGAGGAAAGATCTAATTAAGTAGAGAGCTTTACCTGGTTTTCCCCTGCTGTTATTTATAAGCAATAAATTTGCCTCTAGATTTACACCAGTAACAGTTTTATAATTTTTATATTGGCTCTAACTTTCCTTTTCATCTGATAATATCCCAAGAAAACTTGTAGGGGAAGATGCCCTAGCCCCCTCTTTTATGAATCTTTATCCATCAGCTGGTAATACATCCAACCTTGTCATGTTATTTCTGTAAAATTGTTTTTATCCTTCTAGAACCAGCCAGTGCACCCCCTTTACATATATACATGTATATTTATGTGCATATGTGTATTTACATGTGCACATACATGTTTATTTTTAAGTTCAGATAAAAACAGATAAGGCCATTACCAGATTCTGGACATAGATAACAAATAAAAAGTGGCTCTTTGAAAAAGTTCAGTTGATGAGAACACCAGTTCACTGGAGGGGACACCAGCATACATATAAATAAACTTAACATAGTGAGAGAAGTGTGTAGACAAGCATGCTCAACAGTTGCCCAGCACTGTTGGGTTAGGTCAGGGAGGCTCAAGGAGATTCCAGATGTTTCCTTGGAGTTCTGAAAGATAAGAAGGAATTTGGAAGGTAAAGAGTGGGAGAAGATGGAGAGGGGCGGCAGAGATGGGAGGAATGTACAGAGTCCACGGAACCTAGCAGGTTGGGTCTCACAAGATCACCTTCACAATCCTGACTCATAGGAATCCGAACTGGAAAATTTTGTGCATTTTCCTCTCTTTTATATCATTTGTAAGTCTTTATTTTTATAGGTAAAATGTAAATACTTAGCCCGAGTAGATACTTTGTTCCTATCATAATTGTACTACTGAGTGGTACTTTTCTTGAGGACAGGGATTTGGTCTTTTTTTTTTTTTTTAACTCCTTAAAACACCCATAAGCAAGTCTCGTAATTATGTTTGTTTACTATTGTTCACTAAGAAACGTGCATGCATATTTCAACTCCAACCGTAACTTACAAAGGTAGTGCTATTACTTCTGCTCATGGTCAAATAAAGTGACGCTTAGTAGGGTCAAGTGACTTTTCTAAGAGGCAAATTTAACTTAAAAGATCTGACTTTACATCTATAACATAATAAAAATTACTCTACCTTCACAGAGAGGTCAATTACACATTACCTAAACCCTAAAAGGACAAAGATTCTCGAAAATAAAATTTTAATTAGTGCAGTTGAACAACTCTAAATGAAGAGAACTTATCAATGTGTGATAATATGCATAGTAAATTCGGAAAAATCATAGAAAACCTTTATATACTACTATGTACTTGAAGGGGCGAGATATATTCAGAGGTGATTTCACAGTCTCGTATTACTATATTGATACTTTCAGGATAGACATACACATGCTCTGAAGATGCGTCTGGCATGGCCATTCTAGAAAACAGAACTGCCGTAGCTAACCCTACCTGGACAATCACAGAGGAAACAGGTGTGGTGGGAAAAGGTGGGAACAGAAGCAGGAAGAACAGGGACAATAAAGACGTTTGCTGGTCTCTTGTGAGATTTTTTTTTCAGGTCTACAAACTCCTTTGTTACCAGGTGTCCTGGTTTTAGGAAAAAGGTCTCCAGAATTCACGATCCTGATGATCTGAGCTTCTGGCTCCTGTACGTGCCAGTGAATTTGTAACTGTAATGTGGTCTAGGGAGCATCTGCTTTTTAATGTCGCTTCCTCTTCCCATTCTAGGATCATCAGTTTAGTTAATTAGAGGAATGGCAGGGGTTAAAATGCTAGCAAGTGTTGCCGAATTATGTTATTGGTGGTGTGCCCTGGAAACAGAGAAGAGAAAAATCCAAGCCTTTCCTTTTCTCATTATAACCCACATGAAAAAATGTGAGGTGAGACACTTAGAAACGGAGATTGACGAACAGCACACTCACACTGGTTTACTGGCATGGACGATGCCCCCTCACAGTAGTTTGCATAGGAGCCAAACAATACAGTAATGTCGCCACTGCTCACACTGTTGGCTTCCCGAGTTGGCGGTATCTTTGGCTCCTGTTGGTTGTTACTTTGAATAATTCTCAACAGTGGCAAATCTTCAAACATAAAGAGTCAGTTCTGTTTTTGCCATTAGAAGAAGTTAGAATGTGCCAGATTTGGTGACTAACGTGGGTGATCAAAGTGGAAGATATGATTTCTTGCCAGAAGCAAAGTGGATTACAAAATAATGGAACTTTTTTCTTTGTATGTCTTATAAGTAGGCTCAATTTATTCCAAAACAACATTTGTAAACTTATTTTGAAGTAGTGTAGCATCTCTGTAGTATGTATTTCCAAGCTAGCTATTTTGAATGCTTCTGTTCTGATATATGTACATAAGAATCAGTTTCCTTTTTAAATTTATAGTCACACCTAATATTTTATGTTTTGTTAGTAGTATAACACATTTTAAAACCTGTTTGGACAGGTTTTTTTTTTTTTTTTTTTTTTTTTTAAGGTTTTTGTCAGAGGGCATGTGTACTCTGCAGAGAGAGTGAGTGAGTGACAGGGAAAGTGAGAAATCATTCCCCAGGGGGGGATGGCCATGCTGCAGTCCCTTTGCCTCCATTCTTCTCCTGGGATTTTCAGCACACACACACACACACACACACACACACACACACACGAGCCTGTTGTGAATTTCAAGCCTCCAGACCTAGGACTTGAACCGTGGTCAGCCGTGTGGGAGTCTTGCACCTTAACCACCATGCTACCTGCTGACCTCTGTTTAGTTTTATCTTATTGAAGTGGGGGGAGGGGAGAGAGAGACAGAAAACAACCTTTATGAGGGATGGTTGTGCCACAATCACTTCACCCCCATTTTTCTTTCAGGATTTTGGGTATACACACACATGCTCCCAATGTGTTTCTCTAGCTGCAGAGTCCGGGACTCAAACTGTGCAGTAGACCATATGGGATTCAGCTGCCTTAATCACCCTGCAACTGGTCAGTCTGCCATTTTAAACTAACAAAAAAAATTTTTTTCTCAAATGAAGAGAACATATATGGAGAAATAAAGAGAATAATTTGTATTGAGACCTAAGAAATTTTACCTCAAAATTAAAAAAAAAGAAAGAATTTAAGAACCAAAGATTTAGAACTCATTAGGAAAAGTAATTTCTGATTATTGTGAAGTGAGGAGTCAGACTAGAATTTTTTTGAATGCTATTGGTTCATTTTATTTATTATTGGTTCTCATCAAAGCCCTATGTAGTAAATACTACTGTATTAATATTTTGTTCTGTGAGGACAGAGGGAAGAAATGTAGAGATCCCTAATCTCAAGTGTTTCTCTTTTGTACTTCATTAAACTCCTAGGATTCTCTAAGGTCTTTCTTCAGCTATTGGAAGATAAGGAAGAGATTCATTAGATATTTTATTTTGGTCTCAATCCCCTGCTTACTGACCTCATTTCCCCAACATACCATAATTCTTCCACTTTCCTTCCTCTCCTGCAGCAGTTGGCACACACAGTGTGATTGAATGTTGCAAATGGTCTCCGGCTGAGTGCCAGTCTTCCACATCTAAGTCCTCTGTGCTGTTCACCATCCCGCGTTCTGTGCCTTGTCTCTACTCCTTGTAAGCAGATAGAATGGTATAAGATGTATGATTTTTCTTAGTTTATTCACTGACTGGGAGATTTTATAGTTGGCAAACTAAAATAATTCATCCATCTCAGTTTTGTACTCTGCCAGATAGGCATTCTGAACTGGGCCATGTAGGACAGTAATGAAGCCCTGTGCATAGAAAACCAGATCAGGAGGTGACCGTGGTTCGCATGGGCTCTGGTGGCTTCAAAAACATGGCAGTGACTTGTACACACCTATCACAAATTCTAATGGAGTAGAGAAATGGAGGAAAGAGGATTGGGGTATGACCATGCTCCTGTGTCGTGTGTGTTTGTAGGTTTGTACATTCTCTTTCTCTGATGAGCCCATGTATCTTCTGGATTTTTTTTTTTTAAATTAGTACATTTCTCAAAGATTTCTGAAGACCAAACAAGATAATCCATTTGAAGGGCTTAGTGCAGTGCCTGCTATCATGTACTTTAAAAAATTACTATTATTATCCATCTTATTAGGAATTAGTAGTTCCAGAAAATGTTACTGTGCTCGAAACTGTTTTAACTTTATTACTTAGAATTACATTAAAAATTATGTTTGAATCTATACAAAATTTAGACAGCCTAGTTATTATGTGTCGTATATACCCAGAATGATACTCCCTGAATCGCTAATACAATGGTTAAGTGACTCCTGTTAATTTCTAAAAATAAAATATATCTTCAAATGATGAAAATGTTTCACTGAGTACATTCTCAAAAACATATCACCAAATCTGAAAATAACTTTAAGGGGGTAGTTCAAGCTCATTTTGTACTTTAGTAAAAGTCTGAGAAATTTAAATGGCTCCCGGAATGACAAATTTCAAAGGAACAAACTTAAATATATTTACTAAAAATAAAAGATACTAGATGAGTTGTTAGTTCACTGTTATTGAAATTTTTATTTTGACATAATTTCAGATTTAAACAAAAGTTGTGAGAATAGACAGTTTCTGGATATTCTTCATCCATATTTTCCAAATGTTAACATTTACCACATTTGCTTTCTCTCTTTCCATTTATTAGAGTGTATGTGGGTGATTTTTTTTTTTTGAAATTTAACTTTATTTACAAACTTTATCCTACGAATAAATATGCCAATTTCTACTACTTAAAAAAAATACACACATACACATATACACACACACACACACACACACACACACACACAGATGGGTCAGAAGATTGTGTAAGGATGACATTGCTTGACTTCCACATGGCTGAGTGTGGTTCGAGTCTCAGAGCCAGAGACTTGAAACTTACACCGGATGCGCATGCGTGCATGCCCAGAATCCTGAGAGGAGAATAGATTAGAAGGGATTGTGGTGCGGCCATCCCTCCTGAGGTGTGGTTTCTTGCTTTCTGTCTGTCTCCAGTTAATGTATACACTCTATAGCAAAAATCTCTAAATAAAAAAAAAGCAAACAAAAACACACACACACATTTTAGCCATTTAAATATAAGACATAGAGCCCTTTGCCCCTCAATATTTAAGTGTATATTTTCTTATGTTAATGATCTATGCATAATAAATTAGGAAATTAACATCGAAACCATTTTTTTAACCTACAGGACTTAAAGGATTTTTAAAATTGCCCTAACAATGTCTTTATTTAAAAATAAATGGCAAATGGCAAGATTTTTTCCCTTCTAATTTCCAGAGGGTGTTTACTACCCTTGAGAAAGAAAGCAACTCCCAATGGGGTGTAGTTACCAATCACTTCTCTTCCATTTTTTCATCTTATGGAGATTTATGACATATATATGCACATGTACCCAGAATATTTTTCAAGCTTTGGGTCCAGAATTTGAACCATAGTCAGCCATAAGAGGTAGGAACCCCATAACCACAAAGTTATAGGGCCAATTCAGGATCTCCTCTTAAGAAAAAAAAAACAAAAAACAAAAAACAAAAAACTTGGTATAGGATGTGTTCTCTGGAGAGAGACAAAGACAAAGGGAGCAAAAGTATGAGAAATCACCCCCAGGGAGGGTGGCTGAGCTGCAGTCCCTTTTCCTCCATCTTCTCTTGGGATCTTGGGTGTGCATGCACAAGCACCCAGTATGTTTTTCAAGCTGCCAGGTCCAGGACCCAAACCATAGAGTCGGCCATGTGGGATCCAGTGCCTTAATCACCATGCCACATGCTGGCCCAGATCTCCTTTATAAAGCCTGAATAATATTTTTTATACATACATACCACAACTTCTTTATTGTTGCTCTCTCACTGGATATTCATATTGTTTTTCATATCTTAGATATTATGAATAATAATGCCATTAATGAGAGGTATACTTATCTTTACAAGGTGGTAATTTCATTTTCTAAGGTGTTTCATGCCGGGGACCAGCCTCGGCGGGGGTGGGTTGGTTCGACGGAGGCGACGCTGGAAGAAAAGGAAGACAAAGGCCTCGTGCTTTTTCATGCACGTCCTAAGCCGGACACTCCTCTAAGATCGCTCTCTGAGGAGTGACAACTGCTAGGAAATATCGTGCCTTTTTATTGAAAATGGGATACATGCAAGTAAATGGGAGAGGGGCTACGTGACCTAATGATCAATTCATAAAGTTTTAACAATTGAGATCAAAGATTCTATTCAGGGTTTGATTAAGGGCAGGTTGATACAATTCAACAATAGATTGATGTAAGCAAGCTTTTGGAAACTTCTGTTCTGGGAGCGTGGTTTCGGAGAACAGTTTCAGCAGGCAGAGTTAATTATCAGCCAGTACTTGGCGGCAGCCGTCTTGCGGTTACTGGTTGCGTTGCTAGAAAAGAAAATCTCAAGTACAGATATTAGTTTTTATAAATCTCAATAAAGAATGATATTTATATAAGTGGGGATACAGCCCTTTCAGCTGGTGGTGAAGTGACTAATGAGTTAATGGAAAACTTTGTGGCACACCTAGGCATTCTTATTGTGCTTGTGGCGCCCCCGTCATGTATTTTGTCAGAACATTAGCTACAGTGAGGCAGGAGGGTCCTGGGTCAGTTTCTGCTTAAGAGGTAATTTTTAAGTTTATATAAATGTGTTTTGAAAGGCCTTCCAACAATCAAGAAGAACTTTAGCACACCCTCTATTGTGCCCAGTGAAGCACTGTAATCAACAGTAAGTGGTCAGGGTAAAGGGGAGCGGTCGGGGGATTTTGGAGAAATCTTGCTACAAATATGTATGGGAAAACTATGTAATTCTTTTATAGTAATATATCGAGGAGTCAGAGGGGGGTCACTTCCCAGCAAGGCTATTACAGTCCCGGAGCGAATAGCAGGCGGCCTTGCCGACAAGCTAAGAGACCCAAGCTTGTTCCATGGTCGGGGGGCGTACAGTCGCGGCCTTGCCAGCTCACTGAACCGACCGGAAGCGATGCTCAAAGGTCAAGGGCTCAGACGGGTCCTGGAGCCCCGCCGGGTCGGACTCCTCCAGTTTCAGTCTGTTGTGTGGCTGAATAGAAATACCTCAGACTGGGTGATCTCTCAAGAAAAATAGGTTTCCGTAGCTCATGGTCTTGGTGGCTAGAAAGCCCCAATGGGGCCAGCATTTAGCAAGTCCCTTGTGCTGCATCATAACATCTCTGCTAGAAAGAGAAAGAAAGGTGGAGGCATGCGAAAAGGGAGCAACCTGTTGGCAACCATTTTACTTTTATAGCAACCCACTCTTGTGGAGATTAACCTATTGCCATGGTAATAACCCTTTCTTGTGTGAATAAGAACTCACAACTGCCATGATACAACACTAACTCATGGAGGCGGTGCAAACATTACCTACCAGACCCCATCTACCACCTCACAATGCTGTTACATTGGGGACCAAGTGTCCAGCATAGGAAGCTTTGCAGAGGGCAGCCAGATCTAAACCATAGTGTCTAGGTATATGCCCAAAAGAGGTATTGCTGGGTCATATGATAGTTCTATTTTTAATTAAATTTTTTGAGCGGTTTTGCTATAATGCACGTTTGCTTGCCAGAGAGACTAAGAGACAGAAAGTGAGAAATCACCCCCAGGGGGATGGCCACACTGCAGTCCCTTCTCCTCCATTCTTCTCTTGGGATCTTGGGCACACACGCACACGCTCCCAGTGTGAGTTTAAGCCACTGGGTCTGGGACTCAAACTGTGGTCATCTTCCTGGGAGTCCAGTGACATAGCCATTACGCCAACTGCTGGTCCCCTATTTGTAATTTATTTAGAGACCTCTGTACTGTTTTTCATAATGGCTTCAACCAGCTACAGTCCTACCAACAATGTACAAAGGTTTCCTTTTCTCCACATTCTTGCTACCATTTGTTCCCTCTTAATTTAATGATAATAACCATCCTAATGGGCATGAGGTGGTACCTCATTGTGGTTTTGATTTGCATTTTCCTGATGATGAGTCATAACAAGCATCTTTTCATCTACCTGTTGGTCATTTGTGTGTCATCTTTGGAGAAATGTCAATTTTGGCCCTTCCATTTCTCTTTATAATTTTATTTTATTTTTTTTTTTGTGAGAGATGGAGGTGGACAAAGACAAACATGGAGCATCATACTTCTTGATTTCAAATTGTATTACAAAACTGCAATAATTGAAACACCACAGTATTGGTACAGACACAGATATATAGGTTGGTGGGATAGAATAAAGAGCCCTCAAATAAACCCAAACATATATAGTCAGTTAATTTTGTTTTTTTTTAAAGAGGTTTTTGCTACAGGGCGCATAAGCTCGCCAGAAAGACCGAAAGAAAGAAGGTGATAAATCCCCCCCCCCCCAGGGGGTTGGCCACACTGAAATCCCTTCTCCTCCATTCTCTTCTCAGGATCTTGAGCACACACGCACATGCAGCCAGCTTGAGTTTAGGCCACCGGGTCCGGGACTTGAACTATGGTCAACTACATGGGAGTCCAGTGACATAGCCATTACGCTAACTGCTGTTCCTCAGTCAGTTAATTTTTGACAAGGGAACCAAGAGGACACAATATGGGCACGCAGTCTTTAATAAGTGATGGTGGGAAAACTGTGCATACAAAACAATGAAATAGGACCCTTATCTTATACTATATAGAAAAATCAACTCAAAATGGACTAAAGACCTAAATGTAAGACCTGAAACTATTACATAGAAAAGAACAAGGGAAAAGCTCCTGGACATTGGCTTTGACAACGATTTTTTTTTTTTTTTTAAAGCACACCCAATACATGGGATACAAATGCAGAAATAAATAAATGGGATAATTTCAACTAAAAAGTTTCTGCATAGAAAAGAAAATAATCAACAAAATTAAATGCAGCTTACAGGTTGGAAAATTATAAATGATATATCTAATGTATTTTTTTTTGGGGGGGGGAGGTTTTCACTATAGGACGCGTATGCTCGCCAGACAGAGAGAGACATAGACAGAAAGTGAGAAATCACCCCCCAGGGGGAAGGGTCACATCGCAATCCCTTCTCCTCCATTCTCCTCTTGGGATCTTGGGCACGCACGCACACGTGCCCGGTGTGAGTTTTAAGCCACGGGGTCCAGGACGCGAACTGTGATCAACTATGTGGGAGTCCAGCGACATAGCCATCACGCTAACTGCTGGTTCCCTCTAATGTATTTTATAACAAGTTTCTAGACTGCATTCTAAGGTTCTAGATTGCATTCAATTGTCATAGCTGTTTAGCTTTTTAATCTGGTGCCATTTGTCATCAAAACATCAGATACTTGAGAGTTCAAGAACGAAAGGAGCTTGTTGTGTAAGAAATGGAAGGAAGGCACAAGGGGCTCAAAGTGAATGAGAATTTCTTCAGGTGTGGAAGAACTTGGACTAAGTAAGTGGGTGACTAAACCAGCAGTATGGCAAAATTTGGTGCCATTGGGCAGGAAGCATGAGATGTGCTTGAGGGGAGATGCATGGGTCTAATCACTTAGGGCATATAAGCTAGAATAGAGGCCCATTATTTTCTAAGTAAATTTGGAAGTTATTTAAAGATTTAAGCAGAACAATGACATGGTTTTAAAAATTGGCTTTGTAGAAAATAGGTTAAAAGTAGAAAATAGGTTAAAAGAGTGTACATGACAAATCAGTCTGTTTAACCTATCTTGCCTTCTAGCACCATTATTTAAGCCACTCTTCTTTCTTATTGGACTTAAGTGCACATCTAATTTGTCTTTTTAGAAACTTTTCTGCACTTAAAAATGAACAGTTATGATGGGAACCAGCAGTTAGCGTAATGGCTATGTCGCTGGACTCCCACGTAGTCGACCGCGGTTCGTGTCCTGGACCCGGTGGCTTAAAACTCACGCCGGGCGCGTGTGCTTGCGTGCCCAAGATCCCGAGAGGAGAATGGAGGAGAAGGGATTGCGGCATGACCATCCCCCCTGGGGGGTGATTTCTCGCTTTCTGTCTCTATGTCTCTCTCTGTCTGTCTGGCGAGCGCACGCACCCTACAGTGAAAATCTCTCTCAAAAAAAAAAAAAAAAAAAGAAAAGTTATGATGAAAACCAAAAGCCAAACTGGAGCAGTAAAACATGCCCTGTAAGGCAATTGCACATGAAAGGGTTGCAGTTCAAGTCTGGAGACCTCTCCAATTACCTCAGGCATATATGTACCTATGATCCGACTAGCTGAGGGTGGGTATTGGATTTCAGAGTCAAGATCCTGCTGAGGGTGTTGTGTCTGTCTCTGTCTCTCTCACTCATGGAACAAATAAATGAACATTAAAAAAAAAAATGGTACTGTAGCCCTCAGTTACTAGGAGGTGGTAGTCGTTGACAGGTTGAAAGTAGGAGTTGATGGAGAGGGTAATATAATCAGATGTGATCTCATAGTTATATGAGGTTTTATTTTTAATAATTACTTTTTTATTTAATTTTATTTATTGATTCATTCTTAATTTGAGCAGAGAAAGACACACACACACACACACACACACACACACACAGAGAGAGAGAGAGAGAGAGAGAGAGAGAGAGAGAGAGAGACTGAAGGCTACCAGGTCCAGGACTCAAAAGGTAGTTGGCCATGTGGGAGTGTCCAGCACCTTAGCCACCATGCCACCTGCTGGTCCCATTATATTAGGTTTTGTAAGAGAAAGAAATAATAAACTGAAAGCTGTAATGGAAAATAAATAATACTCAGGAGAAAGGGTTGTTTCGTGAGGAAAGGTCTTGAAGAAACTTAAGGTGAATAAAGTATGGACCAGAGAGTCTGGTGATTATCACATACACAGGGAGGCCTGTCACCTGGTTGCCTTGCAGTACAGCAGTGTTGGGTGAGTGTATCTGTCTCTTCTAGGAAGGAAGTCCAGCACTGGAGTCCTGAGGTCCTTCATCCTGTCTACATGGCATGAGGCCCAGAACGGGGCTTGGGAAGGGTTAGGAGATGGAAGGAGTGGAATAGAGGAATGGGAGTTAGACTTTCTAGACATAAATGGATCTTTTTATTTTTACATAGAAAGGATTTTTATTGATAATGCCCTATGATGTCTCATGTTGTAATGCAGATACTTAATGGTCCAATATCCCAACAGCAGTATAGGTCAAGTTTTTTAGTAAATGCACTGTGCTGTGAATCATATTTTTTACTTGATTCCAGCTTGGTTTTTATATTCATTGTGGCTTAAGTTTTTTTTTTTTTAAGTTATTTAATTTATGGGAAACCTAGTCTCATATGAGAAGTTTATAATTTAATTACTGTATAAACCTGTGAAAAAGCACTGTGTAAGAGATTATTTGATTGGAGGTTTTATTAGATGATTTCTAAGGTCCTGTCCAATTAATAACATGATTTAATGATTGTAGCATTATTTTATATCAGAGTGAGCCAGGAAAAGGAAAAAAAAATGTTAAATGTGACCTGAAGGAAAAATCAAGAACTCTAATGAAGACACATAGAACATGAACAATTACTGAGCTTCTGATCATTCAGAGAAACTGACATTTATGAAGGTACAAATTTATGTTGGTTTTAGAGGCATATTTCAATTGAATGAGTAAATTCTAGAAGGATAGAGGTTCCAGAGTTGCAAAAAGTTGTGCGAGTCTTAATTCACCCCCTTATTTTCCTTCTACTTAATATACAATATGTCTTGCATAATTTCCCTAAAATGTTTTACCAAATTATTAACATTCTTACAAGCTTTTCTTAATTGAAGTAATGAACAAGTAACATATATCTTAAAAATATAGTAGGCCCCACTTTTCTGTGGTTTTGCTTTCTGTGGTTTCAGTTTACCAGTATCAACTGCAATCTGAAAATGTTAAGTGGAAAGTTTCAGAAATAACCTATTTATCCATTTTAAGTTGGACGTCATTGTGAGTAGTTAACTCTCTTGCCTCTTGCTCTACTCTGCCTGGGACAGGAATTGTCCATTTGTTCTTGTATGGACGCTGTGTACATTACCTGCTTGGTAGTCTCTGAATAGCTGTACCAGTCACCTGATTGAAAAAACAGTACCTATAGTTTCCAGTCCTGTCGTGATCTCAAGTGTCCACTGAGGGTCTTGGAACATACTGTGGGTAAGGGAGGACTCCTCAATAGAAAGTAGGATGTGAAAACAGAAATGCATGCAAGGTTACCTAGTCTGACTCAAAAACAAATAATAGATTTTACATTTCCTTAAAGAAAGATTTTTCCCCTTCATAAATATTCTTTTCACAGAGATTCCCCTAATGATTGACTAATGACCTTAATTTACAAGGAGTCGGTCTGCAGCTGTAGAAGAAGACAGACAGGTGATTTACCTGAGACCATAACCCTCCAGTTGTTAAATATGGTTATCAAAAAAACATAAGCCGCCTACTTCTTTAAATGCTTATACTTTTTTTAGAAATTTCCAATCAGATGCTTTGGGCCAAAGGACAGCCGCTTGTTTGACAAGCCTAGCTTAATCACGTTAAACACTGCCGACAGAACCATGCACCTGCAACACGTCAGCCGCAGGGTCGTACTCCGAACAATCCTTACATCTCACTATCAACAAAGTTCTATGTCTATTTAGCTAATGTGTTCCCCGAATTCATTCACTCAGAGCATATGCTCTAACAAATGTTCATTTTCAGATGCTGGAGCGTGTTTAGGATCCAGGAAGGTTGTAGGTTTTTACCTAGAACCATATAGATTTGAGTTTGAGAAAAGCAATCCAACCATCTTTTTTCACAAGTAAGGGAAATAGTCTCACCATGAGAGACAGGGGATTCATTTTTCCCATCTTTCACCAGGGAAAACGTTTCCCATATCAAATGTTTACCAATGAAGAAATCTTGATAAATAATTATATAAAGCATTTATTCATGGACTTTTTTAGATACTGGGTACAAAAAGATATTTATGTAGCAAAGACCAAGATTTAAAAATAAATATTGAGTCACATAACAAACATACTACACATAAAATAAACTTTTCTGCTTTTATCTGATAGCTAGATTCCTTGTGTATAGCAGAAAACTTCAGGGGAATTTATGGATCTGAGATTCACTAATAGTCTGATACCATGTAATGGATACTGCAGAACATTTCAATATATAAATGAGGATATTTTATTCCAGTAATTACTCTTCTCATTGAAAATATGTCAAAATATGTGTCATAGCCTTTTTACCAACAAATAAACAGAACTTTCCTCAAGCAGGTTGGTTTTACTGGTACATTGCAGCAGGAGAGACAAATGAGAAGTCATGTGTGTCTGAGTATTCAGAAAGACGCTATATAGTATGGATTGTGTCAGGTGACTTGGGCACAGACTCACATCAGTAGGGCTTTGCATTGGATACTGTTAGGAAGCAGAAGTAATTCTGTAGTGAGTATCTAAATTCCTGTTAAAGCGTAAGATGTCCTTGCATAATAAAATGGGAGATATTTGCTATACAAAAGTGTGAGGAAGTTACACATTGGTGTCATCAATGTGTAATTATATACAGAATTATATTATGTAATAACACAAAATACATATAAGCACAATATTGCTGTAAGGATGTATTTTATTGTCTATTGACATTGATTAAAAAAGAAAAATGTATAATATAAATTGAGTAATTCTGAATAAGCGGTTCAAAAAATTCAGAAAACAGCATGTTTTTCCACTAAAATTTGTAAAAATTTTACTTAAGTAATTGTGAGTACTGATGGTTTTTATCCTTCATGAAAATGTTAGGATTTTGGGGGAAATTGATATACATACATATTACTTATTTATATATATAATGATAATTATATATTATATAATAATCTATTATATGAATTATACAAATATATATGTAAATACAAATATGTACACACACACACACACACACACACACACATGAAGGGCCTTCAAAAAGTTCATGGGAAATGTGTATTATGGAAAGGCTATGGATTTGAAAAATTTTTGCACCAAAATAAATTCATACTAGAATTTTACTTTTCCATATGTTACATGTATATATTACAAGTGTAGTGTTCAGATACTGGTGTTTTTTATCTGATTTTTGCCATCATATATCTAAGAAACTTAACATTAAAACATGGGTAGAAGCCATTAGTCTGGGTATTGATATGTAACATTGCTATAGAAGTTTTTTAATTGTGAATTTTATGAAGACGAAGGATTAATTGAAAAAGCTATTGAATCTAAGCTCCTTTTGGAAAAAAAATAGACAAAATATTATGAGAAACTTTAAAAGAAGGTTCTTGGGTTCTTAGGAAATTCCTCGTTATTCTAGGCCATGGCGGTAGGTAAGGCCTCTAGATCTTGCAAGGCCTACTGTGTGATTTGAGTTCCGGATCTGGAATCTTGAGAAACGCCCTGAGAGTATGTACGTGAATGCCCAAAATCCCTAGAAGATAATGGAGAAGGGATCGTGGCATGGACATCCCTAATGGAGGTTGCTTTCTCACTTTCTCTCTCCATCAAGTATATGCACACTAGAGCAATATTAAAAAAAAAAAGAGTCCTCATTATTCTGTGAAAATTGTGACAATATATGGCTGAATGGATAGTGTGTTTTGTCTGTATCAACCTACGTTACTTGATGGACTTGGCCTATTCCATTTTTCCTTTTATTGTTCCCTAATCCAACATTTTGCCACTTAATAATAGTAAATACTGAATTGTGCAGTTGATCCAAGTATTGCTTTTTTGTATAAGTCTCTCAATTTTTACTGATTGCTCTGATCCTCATTTATAAGCGCTTCTAATAACTGTCCTGCTTCACTTTAGAAAGACACCCACAACCAAACTTCACGAGGTGTAGCTCTCTGTGAGTGTAGATGCTCTATCTGTGTCCATTGGCATCTGAGTTCTCTTTGGCACTGCTAGATGCCCTCTGTCTGCTGGTAAATGAGATACATGTTTTGAATTACATGGGACAGTTACTTCCTGCTGGGATCCAGCTAAAATTTAGTTCTTTTGTATGAAGGTGACTTTTCCTGCCTAGGATTATTTAAAATAACATCCCTTCAATTTTGTTATTCCTACAAGTATATACATGAAAAAAACCCTTTTGATTCACTTTTCTTTCAAGTGGTAATGTGATACTTGTATTAAGATGAGCTCTAGCATCTAACTTTTACCATCTCTTTAGAGATGTTCACTTTAGTGGCCAACAGGGTAAGGAGCTGGGCTCCCTCATCACTAACTGCAGTTGGAGTCTCGAACCTGGTGTCTTGAAAATTACACTGGGTTCTTATGTATGTGTGTGCAAAAAACTCAAGAGGAGAATGGAAGGGATCACAGTGTGGAGGGTAATTTCTCACTTTTTCTCTATGGTGAGCATATGTACCCTATGGCAAAAATAAAAACAGAAACAAAACAAAACCTAAAACAAACAAGAAACTCACTTTGAAGTGATTTTAAATGTCTCAAATACCATATTCTTCTTCGTTTGAGGTATGCTGTACTTTTATAAGTAGGAGTATATTTCCTTCTGAAATTTCTATTAGTCTTTTTAACAAACCTAACTTGTTCTTAGCACAATCACCACCGTAGACATTCTCATTTGGTAGAACTCAGTTGTGCTTATTAACACAGTCACCACCAAATAAGCTCAGCCTAGTAAACATTATTTTCAAAACATTATTTACTACTGATGAAGTAAAGCATATTGGGCCTAGCATTGAAATAATTGGGATTTTCTCCTAGCTCTGCTTTCTTGTGACTAGGCCCTGCTGATTAACCTTCTTGATCTTTATGTTCCTCAAGTACAAAAGAAACTGATTTATGATCCTAAAAAACTCTGTGCATATTCAAATGCCATAAATTAAATAATCTTTTAAATATATTAAGGTAGATAGCTTTTTAAGAAGCCATATGAAATTAATTTTCTAAGGCTAAGAATTATTTTGGGTTATGAGTAATCACTCTAATTTCTGCCCAACCTTTCAGCATAGGTTATTAGAATTTTGTAATACTATTTCGAGATCATTCTTTTACTTAAAGTATAACTAATAATTATTTTCGTTTTATGTCTTAGAGCGTACAGTTGTAGAGTTGGAAGAGATTTTACATATCATCAAAAAACTCTCTCCGTAGATATTAGAAAAATGAGGCCTTGACAAGTTCAATGAGTTGCCAAAGGCAATGTACTTACTAAGAGAAACTGATATGTAAGACAGTTTTAAGGTGCATCCCCAGCCCAGTAAGGTCAAATTAAATTTTGTCAAAAGGGCAGACATATTAAACTATTAAGTGTTGATTTAAATTATTTTAGAGATTTAATATCTGTGCACCGTATGTATCTGTGGTTGTGAGTTAAAGGACTGGCTTAACACATTTTTGCGTATGGCATATGAAAAAAATATCAGTTGGATGTTGGCATTACAACTTCAGCCTTATTTTTCTTTATGAAAGACTATCCATTGGCATCTCTTTGACATAAAAATTCATTATGTAGGTTTAAATGTTCACATTATGATTGATATTCAGATTATTTTCAAATTTGTAATACAGGCATACAATTATTGTACTCATTGACTTGAAAATATACTTAGATTATGTATTTAGAATAAATGGTTTCTTGTCCAAAATATACAACATATGTATCTATAACCCATATAATTCGATGTTTATAAGGAATCATAGAATTTTCAATCATTTCAAAGTTGAAAATGCCTTAATTTTTCAAAATTTTAAAAGTACTTGTTAATTTGTTTTGTCAAGTTGGGCTGTTATTCAACCATTTTGATTTACCATTAAGACATTAATAGGAAAATAGAATATTTTATGCCTCATTGACATAAATATGAATAAAACCATTATTTCATTTGCTACAGAGTGATGCTGTCTATGACTTAGCTTATGCCTACTAATATCAGTTATAAAAACATATTCTTATGACCACAAGCCAGTATGTTTTTATGTATTTTGTCTTTATTTCCCTAAACTTAAAATTTTAAAAAAAGTGCCTTTTCTGTATCTTCATTGACCTATTGTTTAAGAATTAAGTATCAGTGTTTTTAATGGAAATAACTCCAGGATCTACACATATATGATGATAAGGCTACAATTATATTTTCCTTTTTTAGAGAGACTTTTGCTATTAGGCACATGCACTTACCAGAGAGACAGAGAGAAAATGAGAAATCATCCCCAGGGGGGCTGACCACACTGCAATCCTTTCTCCTCCATTCTCTTCTTGTGATTTTAGGCATGCACGCACATGTGCCTGGTGTGAGTTTTAAGCTACCAAGTCCAAAACTTGAACCCTGGTCAACTACATGGGAATCCAGCAAAACAACCATTACACTATCTGCTGGTCCCTGTATTTTCTTTTTTAAAATTAAAAAAATATATATTTTTAAAAGTATTTTTAATACATTCAGGTATATTATTGCAGCCTGCAAAATGAACTTTCCCAGCATGAATACACTGTGTATTAGTCCAGTTAAAGTTATTTTCATACACAGTGTCATCAATAGATAATTTTCCATTTCCAGTTAGAAAAAGTATTTGGTAAGAAATGCCATGGCATGCAACATATCAACTAAATTTAATTTCAAATCAAATATTTAAACACATTTATATTATTAACATGATTATGTGATTTTTATATACTTTAGATTGATTTTCATATTTTTACCTTAAATTAATTCAGAGTTCTCTCCATTTCTCTTGGGTCTTATCAAGAGTACAGTGAGTCCAAGATAATGCAGCAGTAGCTTGGGAACCCTGAGTTGACACCAGTTGGTCTTGGGAACCTTCTTTGCAAAGTGTATGGAGATAGGGAGAGGGTATACTTTTCTGATAGATCACGATAATAATGGGGAAAAATAAGTTTCTATATTTTGAGCTTCCATACATAAGTATTAATGTTTTTATTAATAAGGCTGTTAAAATGAAATATATACTATATACCCATTGAATTGCAATGAGTAAATTTTATATTATTGGAGAAATGTTGTAGAGTTGATGAGTACATTCTATTATCTATTATTTTATGAGACTATGAATTATGATCATTTGCAAAATATGATTAGTGTTGGCTGTGAGAAAGGACTAAACATGCAAAATGCATTGGTGTTATTTGAAGCACGAGGCCTCCTGTGATTGATTTCTGTCATTTCATTCACTGAAAATTGATCTTTCTTTTTAGAGAAGGTTGGAAAGATGGCTCAAGCCTATTTTAATAGCCTTACAGGCAACTAATAAAAATTTATTTATTTAGTGTCTTTAATTATATTGAGGTTTTAAAGTGTCTTTTATGCTATCCCTAAGGTATAGCTGCAGAGGTACCAGGCTGCACAAATAATCCTGTACTTACTGCTTTGGAGGAGAAAATATTGTTTGTGGTAAGCAACTTGTCAAACAGGTTAAAAATGATCTAATTATGTGAAATCTATTAGTCTAGAGTATAGATTCAAAAGTGCTGATCATTAATGTAGTATAACGTGCCCTTGATAATTTCTGCAAAGCAGCACCAACGATGATGTGTGGAATGCATTTTTACCTTTCTTTATTGTTCTAGACGTAGTGGGTCTTTCAAGTGTGTGTTAATTCTTTTTTCCTTTGTAATGACTATGACATATGTATCATTGAAAAATAGTCCAGGAAACAAAGTACATCTATTCCAAACAACTATTCTAAAAGAAAAACACAACAAAATTCTCAGCTCCCTTACCTTATATATTCTTTGAAAAAAAAAATTAATAGCTCTGTAAAAGAATAAGTTTTTAACTTTTTTTGTTTTGTTTTTTTGGAGAGGTTTTTGCTACAGGGCGCATGCGATCGCCAGAGACAGAGAAAGAGAAACAGAAAGCGAGAAATCATCCCCCAGGGAGATGGCCACGCCACAATCCCTTCTTCTCCATTCTCCTCTCAGGATCTTGGGCATGCATGCACACGTGCCTGATATGAATTTAAGCCACCAGGTCTGGAACTCGAACCGCAGTTCACTACATGAGAGTTCAGCGACATAGCCATTAAGCTAACTGCTGGTCCCAAGTTTTTTTTTTAACTTTTTTGATCCTTCAGTTCTTATCTATGAATTCTGTCACATAGAGCATTTGCAAAGATTAAATCGTATCAGGTATTTACAGAACCAAGTTTTACTCCTCCAACTGCAACTCCATATACTTGATTTAACTTCATCTTTGTTCTCATTTTCTCACGTATTTTAAATATATTTCATTGACTTATGATGCAAGTATATTTGTCAGCTACCTTAAATATTTTTGAACAAAAATATCTAAATATTAGCTCTTGGTGTAAATCTTTTTTTTCTTTTTTTTAGTTTGCTTGTTTTCAGAATGTAAAATTCATACAGCAGATCAAAATACAGACTCATTATATGTAGTTACTTTTGGCTCATAACAGGTAGTTCAAGGTACAGTTTTTTTTCCCCTAAAAATCTGCTCTCTGCATTAGTACTTTGGCTAATAACTATTGGGCCATTAGAAAAATCTTAACACATTTTTGCATAGAAAGATAGAGATATAGGCCATGACTTTTCCTATGACCCGATTAATTATATAACCAAAATGGTAGATAAAGCACTACCTCATCTATAAATGCTCAATAACTGCTCAGTGATACATGGTTTGCAACATCAAAAAATAGAAAGTTTTCAATAAATGCTATGGTTGAATGTGTTTCCCCATATTTGTGTCAAAATTTTATTGCTATTGTGATTGTATTAGGTAGGTAAAATTTAATCCAACTCCGGTATTAGGAAATGTGGGGTCTTTGGGAGGTAATTAGGAATGGATAAGGTCATTGGGGTGGGTCCCCATGGTTGGATGCTGGTGGCTTTATAAAAAGAAAGAAGAGCTAACCCATGTACTCGCTGTTTTACCATCTGATTCCCTGCCTTGGGACTCTACAGAGAGTCCCTGCCCATATGTTCCTCATGGTAAGTGGCCCTCCCTCTTGGACCTCAGATTTGTGAACTGGGAAATAAAGAAATCCTTTATTCTTCATAAATTACTCAGTCTGAGGTATTCAGTTATAACAACAGAAAACTAGACTGAATCAGTAATCATTCATTTTTAACCAGAAATTCCCCTTTATTTCTCCTGTATATTTTTCCTCCGTTATTAACCTATTAGTTTCTCCAGTGTGTCGTGTACAATGTAAGACTGAGTTTTGGTATGAGGCATGATTCAAAGTACTCATAAAGGAATTTACTCCTCAAAATAACCAGATACGATTGGGAACTAAGGAGAAGAGAAAACTGAGCCATGAATGAATGAATGAATTTAGCTGTGGTTATTTACTGACTGAGTGACTCAGCCAGAGCAGAACACAGCAGTCTGGTTCTTTCATCTATTCTGAATCTGTTCTTAAAGATTATGTATTTTGGGGCTGGCAGGTTGCATAGTGCTTGGGACACTGGACTCCCACATGGATGACCATGGTTTGGATCCTGACCTGACAGCTTCCTTTCTGCCCCCCCACCCCCTTCAATCTGGTCAAATTAAAAAAAAATAATAATGATAGATAAAAGTAAATATTAGGTTGTCAGGAAAGTCATGACATTTTTTTTTCTATGCAAAAATGTATCATGACTTTCCCAAAGACCTAAAAATTAAAAAGAAAAAAATTATATATATATATATATATATATATATACACACATATACACACACACACACACACACACACACACACATATAATCTTTATCTCTTCTATAATAGTATGTATTTTATAAATGGAACAAGGAGGCCCCCTGGGACCTTGGTTATTTTTCCTAGTAGTTGTAATATAACCACTAAATTATGACAGGTTTTTCCTGACCCCTTTAAGATAGATTAGAAATTGGGCAGTGACAGCATGTCACTATGTTCACATAAAAGAGGTGACTGTTTTTGTTTTTTCTACAGTGCTAATAATTTAGAAGGGACTAGGACCTCACAGTGTTAATGTCAGTTGCCCAATTCTGTATCCACATCAATTAATTCATCTGGACAACACGTATTTCCATCACAATGCTGTAGTTTCTCCATTCTAATACATTGTATCCTGGGAATTAATCACCAATATAAGGGCATGCTGTGGAGTTTAACTTTACTGTTTTTTTTCTTTCTTTTTTAATTTGCCAAAGAGTGAGAAGGAAAGTGAGGAAGCCTCTCCCAAGAAGAATGGTCACTTCAGTCCCTTTCCTTCCGTTCCTCCTTTTGGAGATTTAGACATATATGCACACACACCCAGCATGGTTTTCAAGCTGCTGGGTCCAAGACTTGAACCTTGCAGTCGGTCATGTGGGATCTGAGCCACCTTAATCACCACACCATTGACTGGCCCAGAGTTTAATTTTACTGTATGGAAATTTGATAGTGGAATTTCAATGATTTGATTCTGAAATCGGAATTTAGCTAGAGTAAAAAATTATTTTCTCCTACACATGTGGTCTTACCTCTGCCCTGTGGTTTTAATTTTGTTAGTGACTATTAAGTGCCCACTCAGTTTCATTCTTAGACAGCCAGAGAAGATGATAAAGGCAATCAGAGTTCAGGTGTCTACAGAGTAGTAATTCATTTATTACTCTTTTTTCAAGTATTATATGATTTTTTTTTCCTCCTCCTAAGCTGAAACAGAATTTTAAAAAACAGGATTTCTGACTCTCTGTAATTTCTATAGGTCACTAAACATCCCATTAGTATCAAAAAATGTAGTAGATGTCTCCACATATTAGAGTTTTTAATGTATTTATAGTTATACTGAGATAGAAATGGTATTAGAGACCTGGAACTTAGTGTACTTTTTTATTCTGTTAAGTGACTGTATTGAGTCCATGACATTATGTGTTCTCTTGAGGTAGGAGAAAATACCATATTTTTAAAGAGGAGCTGAAAAAATATAGAGATAGCTATATCCATGGCAACAGCATAGCACCCATACACAACGCCAGGCTGTGCTAGCTGAATAGCTGCATGGCAACTGCAGGGCCTGGGGCTGAGGAGAAAGGACAGTATTGAACCAAGGCTGTGGGGGCTGGGGGTGCATTTCAGATGTGTCAAATTTATCTACTGATAGACTTGATCAACATATCTTTCTTTTAATGTTTTTTTCTTTTTTTCTCTCTTACACATCATGTTTGGAGTTTTCATTCCAAAAATTGGTTTGTGTCCTTACGGGTATGGTATGTGCTAATGGAAATTAAAATCATTATTAAGAAAGAAAATTATCTGTAGAGTTCATTGATTGCATATATTTTTGAGGGACTGGAATAGGTTGGCTAAAAGAAACTACTTTTTTAATTTAGAAAGGAATGGCTATTTGTATGTTTCCAAAGGTATAATATAGAATTTGTTATAATTGGTTCAAAGGTATATTTTATCTCTAACATTAGCAATAAGCTGGGCCAGCAGGTAAAATGGTGGTTAAGGCGGGTGGATCCCACATGGCTGATTGTGTGGCTCCAGTCTTGGGCTTGCTGGCTTGAGAAACGTGCTTGGGTGTGTATATAACACATGCTGGTGTGCACACTTGCATGCCCAGTATCTCAAGAGGAGAATGGATTGCAGTGGGGCCATCCCTCCTGGCAACTGATTTCTTTCATTCCCTCTCTCCCTCCCTTCCTGTTTCTGTCTCTCTGGTGAGTACACATGCCCTATAGAAAAAAGAAAAAAAATCCAATCTAGTTATTTTTTTTCTTCCATTTATTCCTAGGATGTTCTGGGTTATATCCTGAGGAGTAATGAACAAAAATATGATTTCAAGATAGCATTATTAATTTTCCCAATATTCCAACAGGTTACATTTCCTGACCTGTTTTATTGTACTGGCCTTTTATTAAGTACTTACTTGATGTATTCCTTCTTCTTCCTCTTTCTTTTCTGTCTCTCTTCTCTACCTCTGCTTCCTTCTACTGATGCTTGACTTCTTCCTTGCTTTATTTGAATGATCACTATAAAATGGATATAGAAAATCAACTGTCTACTATCACTTGGCTAACAAATGTATCTGTTTAATATCAGAAATATTTTTATGATATTATAATTTAAGCCAATACATTATTCCCTGTTGTCTGTTAAAGTTCATGAAAACTTATAATGCATTCTTTTCCCCTAAATGTAATCTGGTCTCTAAATGATATCTACAGTAGCTTAATGGTCTCTAAGCTTTTTCTTTAGTTACTGAACCCTTTTTAAATAAAAGTATGCTAAGCATTAAAAAAAGGAACAGGGGCCAGCAGGTGGCATGACGGTTAAGGCACTGGGTTCCCAAGTAGCCTACTGTTTGAGTTCTGGACCAGAGAGTTGAGTCATGCTGGGAGTGAGTGCATGTCCAAAATCCCAAGAGGAGAACAGAGAAAGCATTGCAGCTTGCCATCCCGCTGGGAGGTGACTTCTCACTTGTTTTGTCTCTGTAGAAGATATTTGAGTTGAAATTAAGGTGTGTATGTGTGTGTATGTGAAATGGCAGTAGAGTCTCAGCTGAAATGTAATTTTTTAGGACCTTTGTAGACTTTAGTTTCTCTTGTTTACTGCTGTATACCCAAATCAAACAAAAGTATCTAAAAGCAGGCTCATTGTGCCCTCAGCTGCAGTTGCCCTTGAGGGATCGATGTGGAGACCAGCTTTAAAAACATGGCTCTACATTGATAGGTCTGGACTTCTGTACCATTCTTACTGCTAAGGGCATATACATTAACAGCAGGTTGGCGTGTGCCTGCGTGTTGTACATACGTACAATGTACACATATTTGGGAGCCATAGGGATGTTTCAACTGGCATGTAGCAAAACTCATGAAACACAGAAAGATGCTTCCAGCTACTCAATGCCTAGGGAGTTTTCCTTCTGTGAAAGAATGAAAATCTCTAGGTTTCAGATAATATTGTCTATAGCAATTCATGATGCATTCTAGAAATGGCCTTTGGAAGCACGCCAAAGGGAAATGTTTATGGAGCTAGAGTTTTAAGGAGAGCCTGGATCATTGTGGTAGCACCGTGGACTTCTCACATGTACTGATCTTTCTTACATCTCACAAAATATTTGGTGATTCATGCATAATTTCTCTTTTAAAAATATAAAAATATGTCTGCTGAAAAATAAGTAGGTGAAGTTGAATGTATTTTAGAGTAGGCAGTGTTATAAGATAGTAATACAGACTTTCCCATCGTAAATGTCGATCCTTGTGATTTGATCTTCATAAACATTTATGATATACAAAGCTACCCTTCAATATGTTAATAACATATCCTTTTAGATGTAGTTCCAAAATTTTGCCTACTTCTCTTCATGACGATGTGACCAAAGAAATATTTGAGTTGTTTTTATAAATTGTCAGTATTTGGTTGTCACTATTGTTGGTACTGAATTACTCTGAAAAACAAAAAAATTCAACAATTTTTACAGTAGATGCTTCACTTGTGGCAACATATGATATCATCGGGAGGTATACAAATGTGGTATGCTTACCCAGTCTAAAGTAAGATAATAAAGCCACTTTTCCTTAACAGCTACATTCATGATATAAAAGCCCTAAAGTCAAGGTACGCAGTCCCTGGAAGAGAAATGAGATTTATTAAAATGTAGCTCCTGCAAAGTTTTTCAGCGACATTTTAAAAGCACAATTAGCATAATTTATCTTTAGTTGTAGAAGTTGGTCACCCTGAGTGACCAAATTTTTATTAATTTTTTTTCAGAATCAATACTTTATAACACAAACATTTGTATATAGTTTTTTTTAAATATGCCCTTTGTTTTCAATGATGAAAAACTAAGTTACCTAGAATTAAATGGAGAAAGTAAAATTAGGTTGTGAAAGACTTTAAACATATATACAAAAGGGTAGAGCTAATTTATCCTTGAAATACGTCCTTCAATAGATTAAAAATATGCCCTTCATGAAATGCCATCTACTCACTTCTGATGATCTTGCTTTGTGATTTGGCAATTAAAATTCACTTTCATGTGTCAGTATTTTGTATGATCTGTTCAATGACACCCTCCAGGTAAGACTCTGTAATGAGCTAGCATTGTATTCAGAATGTTAATGTCTATATGTTGTTGTTATTATTTTTAAAGTATTCAACCTGATTAGGAAACATATGTATCATTTTGCTACTTTATCATGATTCTGTTTAGACCTGTGAGCTAGATTTTATCAGGATGTATGTTCTGTTTTCATACCCCATTTATTAATGCTGAGAATATGGCTGATGTCATCAAAGTGATATGTACCTTGGATTCTGCAGTATGGTCCTTAAGGGAAAACTAGAATTCTAATATTAGTTTTACAGTCCTCATGTCTGACTATTAAAAATGAAGCTGTCAGTGCGCCAGTTCCAGTAGTGACAAAGTAATGACAAAGAATACAGTATTACTGAAATAAGTGCGAATTTTTTTTAGATAACTATGTACTTAGAACATTACCAGCAGGGAAAAGAAAAACCATGTAGAGAAAAATTGTGTACCACGATAAAGAAAATATAAATAAACAAAGGATATTAGGTTAAATTAACCCTTTGTTGATATTAAAACTTCCATGCACCAATAACTGAGAAGTCTGTGGTGCTTCATCATGCTGATTAAGATACATATTAAGAATTGGTTATAAGACAGTATATATTAAAATAACTTACAGTCTCCTATGTAGAAACTTTCTGTAGGGAACCAGCAGTTAGCGTAATGGCTATGTTGCTGGACTCCCACGTAGTTGACTGCGGTTCGCGTCCCAGACCCTGTGGCTTAAAACTCATGCTGGGCGCGTGTGCTTGCGTGCCCAAGATCGCGAGAGGAGAATGGAGGAGAAGGGGTTGCAGCGTGACTATTCCCCCGGGGGGTGATTTCTCGCTTTCTGTCTCTATGTCTCTCTCTGTCTGGCGAGCACACATGCCCTATAGCGAAAATCTCTCCAAAAAAAAAAAGAAAGAAACTTGCTGTAAAATGATTCACACTGTATGACAATCATTAATTTAAATCTCACGTGAAGGTGGGACAACTGATATGCACCTGTGCACTTTATGACTCAACAGGCAGTAACGCACTTAAAACCTAACAGGGCAGGCATTTCTGGCTGAATATAGCATTTTCAACGTATGCTATTGCTGCCCAGAAGCAGTTTAAACAAGTAGTTACCAGCTTATTTAAATCATATTTCAGTTATATTAACATAAAACATATACAATTTTAGATACTCAAATATATGGTATTTTCTACCATTCTAAAAGCATTTCATTTCTAGAAATAAGATGTAACAGAAATTGGGGAAAAGCATCTAGAAAAATCCTGAAGTGATATATTCTGATGTTCTTTTCTTCCTTATTTGTCCATATCATGTGCTACTTTATCTTGTATGGCAGATGCTATAAAAGCCAAAGCAATAAGAACTTCCAAGCATAGGCAATTTGTGTGGAGAATGAGGAGCTCTGCAAATTGTGTATGTATACGTGTGTATGTGTGTACATACTTTTTTTTGAGAGTATTTTTTATAGGGTGCATGCATTCACCAGGGAGACACTAAAAGACAAAAAGCAAGAAATAACCTCCCGGCGGGATGGCCACAGCACAGTCCCTTGTCCTCTATTCTCTTCATGATCTTGGGCAGGCATGCACATGCACCCAACATTAATGTTAAGTCACTGGATTTAGGACTGTCGAATATGTGGAGTCCAGCAATGTAACTATTTTGTCATCTGCTGGTCCCTCTGCAAGGTATGTTTTAATACCTGATCTCATCTCCCAATATGTTCCTTATTGAACAACATAGAGGAATCTTTACTAAACCTTCCTTCCTTGCCCTTTATGGACTGACCAAAGTGTTTGACCATCTCCAATAGGTGAGTAATCTGTGCTGTGGTAGCCCGAGTGAGAACAGAAACACAAGTAAGGGTGTTCTTGGTGGAGAGAAGGGGAGCAGGAGGTCAAGTGGCCCTGGGAAGCTCTCTGTGGGTACTGTCTTAATAAAAATGCAGAATTACTACAAGGAGATTGCTAGGGCTTTCTTAGTGTAGAAGGTGCCTTTCTTATATCTTTTATTAGATGCTTTAGTCAGTAGTATAAATAAAATTTCTCTCTACTGATTTCAAAGGTTCAACATTCCCTTTCCTTTGCCCACCAAGTTAGCTGAACTTCAAACACTTAAGGAATAAAAGATCTTTTGGTTCCATATTTTCCATATTCTCCTCCATGTCTCAATGGGTTGCAATATTATCTTTGATTGTGAAATAAAAACTAAACAATAAGTAAAATGAAAGAATCAACAAATCTTCCAACATTTGTTTGGTCATACAACGCTTCATCATTGTTATTGGAAGTCGTATTAAGTATTTCCTACCAGCACTTCCTGGTGCTTAAAAAGATTGCACATTCTCTTCTAGAGGACTCTAAAACAGATACATTTTCTCCCAAATAATCCTGCTGAGGGCAATTGTTGGTATTGCTGTCAGAAAAAAGAAAAGAGCAATTTTATGTAGGTGGTGGGTTTTTACCTTCATAGGCCATTGGCTGTTTTGAAACTCAGAACAAGTCTTGGATTCTCAGATTTCACTGTGGTATATACTCCTAATAGGTGGCCTTTGCACTATTTCCCTGGAGTCACCATGGTGTTCACAGGGGTGTCTCACTGTGGTATCTCCGGGTCACCTTCCAGGCAGCTGCCACCTCACTTACCTCACCTCTTTCCTCTGTGCCTTCTCATGACCCAGTCTTCTGAAGGTCCTTGTGTAATTCTCCATCCTGAGGAAGGTGGAAGCTTAGTCCATGTCAGCTGCACAGCAGGTAAATGAAACACTGGCCACCTAGATCCAGGGGTCTCGGGCCTCATCACTGAGGTTGTGCCTGGCTCTCCAAGTCATATTCCTACTAAGCAGTCATAGGAGACAGTGCTATAGCTACCAGCGTTACATGTTGAGAACTTCTTGCTCCCTGGATCTCATTTCACACACAAAGATTTAATTCAGTTCCTGATTCCTTGTCCGTGGTGTTTCTGTGTGTGTGTGTGTGTGTGTGTGTGTGTGTGTCAGATAGAGATGACCTGAGTCCTAACATCAGAGTTCAGTTCCTGCAACAGTTTCTTGTTAAAATGTCATCTAGGGAACAGCAGAACACATAATTAATTGTGGTTCAAGTTCTGGACCCAGCAGCTTAAAATTCACACTGGGTGCATGTGCATGTTTGTCCAAAATCCTTAGAAGAGAATGGTGGAGAAGGGATTGTGGCATGGCCATCCCCCCGCCCCTGGCAGGGGGAGGGAGGAGGTGATTTCTTTCTCTCTCTCTCCCTCTCTCTTGTGTGTGTGTGTGTGTGTGTGTGTGTGTGTCTGTGTCTGGTGAGTGCATGCACCCTATAGCAAAAATCTCTCTAAAAAATGTTATCTAATGTCAGTTACTATTATGAACACGATATTGAAGAAAACCTTTATTTTATAGCTTTTTTTTTAAGAGATTTTTGCTACGAGGCATTTGTCTCTGCATTTTTTAAAATGTTTTCTTTAAATGCTTTTTCCTCATGTGTTTGAAACTCAGTATCTTTGATAAGACCTGGACTGATCACAAAATACTTATTTAACTATCTCTGAAGGGAGAGAAGGGAGAGAATTCCTTTAGAACAAACGATTAAAATTTTGCCATGCTCAACTTCATGGCTATGAGGATTTCTTTTCATATCTAATAGTCTACAGCCATTTTAGTAGGTTACTGTCAATGCTATGGTTGTTTTTCAGGTAGATTCTATGATCTTTACCACCTAATTTTCTTCAAATATATTCCAAGTGAAAAGATGTGTAGTTAATGTATGGAGATTTCAATAAGGCATTGCCAAGGTCTCTTTTAGTGTCTCTGTTGGCAAGATGGGAACATGTTGACTGGTAATATGGAGACAGCCAGAATTATAATTGGTTGAAAGATCATACTCAGATAACCTTAAGTTAGGGATTAGCGTTAATTGGAAAGTGGATTTCCAGTGATTTATCTAGGGCGCATTCTTGACCCTATCTCATTGTAAAGTTTCATTATTAACTTGGATAAAGATATTGCAATCTATCTTTTCAAACTTGTAAATGCTGTGAAGCTGAAAGAAATATTAACTATGTTGAAGTCCAGAATAGAAGTTCTAGGAAGTTGGACAAACTTGAAGGACTAGAGCATACTTGTCCAAATGATATTCAACAGTCATTTGTCAAGTCTTTTTTTTTTTTTTTTTTTTTTTTTTTTTACAAAAAACTAGCATTGGTGGCATGGTGGTTACTGTCCTCGACTCCCACATGATTGACTAAGGTTTCAGTCCCAGACATGGAGGTTTGAAAATCATGCCCGGTGCATGTGCGTGTGTGCTTAAAATTCTAAGAAGAGAATGGAGGAGAAGGGATTGCAGCATGGCCACTTCCCCCCACCCTGGGGGGTCATTTCTCTCTCTCTCTTTCTCTTTCTCTCTTTCTCTTTCTCCAGTGAGGATATGTGACCTATGGCAAAAACAGAAACAAAAACCAAAAACCTTAGTGAAAACCTAGCATCAAGTACAAACAAGAGCACAGTTCTAGATGAAAATAAACTCAATTTGACTATAGTGTGAATGTTCAGGCTCCGAATTCAGTATGGAAGGGAA
>NW_006159723.1:321287-450969 GCF_000334495.1 Tupaia belangeri chinensis
GGGAAAGAGAAAAGAGCATTGAGTTTGTACTGTGAGCACATTGGACCAGTGCTTTTCTGTCCTCTCCTTCTTTACCTTCGGCAATAAACCAGCGAGATAGAAATGACTATACGTAGCATAATGAAGGAAATGAAAAAAAAAAAAATCCTGCCCAAGATCATTCAACAAACAGAGTACTTTTAAAAGTTGAAAAAAATAAAGTCCAAGTTTATTTTGAGGCAAAAACTTGAAACCTTTATAGTGTTTTCATGACGCTCCTTTTCTAACTTTAGACCTCTTCGTAGGGTTCAGAGCTGACCTGTATGCCCAAGTCCATCAATGAGAATTCACGTTACTATAAAGAATATAGAATGACAGGGTTCAGAAAGGAACAGGGAAAAAGGTACATTCACCCTACTCTAGCTACACCTGGAGGCTGGGTATAGTTCTGGCCCCGGTTTCAGAGGGACTTTAATAAAATGGATCAAATCCAGAGAGGAACAGACAAAAATAATTCCATATCATATACACATGAAGATGATTAGATCTTTTTTTTTTAAAATAAAGTTTTCTGGTAGGATGTAGTAGGTTATTTTTAATATGACGGAAAGGCTATTATCTAAAAGAAAAATTATGTAGTTTTCTTCCTGTTTGCCCTCAGAGAGAAAACCCAGAATCCATGAGAAGAACATTGGGTGTTGCAGGTTTATTCAGCCTCAAAAAGAACTTCTGTATATTGCTGGTTTACTTTTTACCCTAGCTCTTACTATCTTATGGTATAACATACATTTTTATCCTGTATATTTTGTTTTTCTCACTAAGATAAAAATTCTCTGATTTCAGGGATTATGCCTGCTTAACCGCAGCATTTCTGGCACCAAGAATAGTACCAACAATATTTGTTGAGTGAATGAAATAATACCAGAATTCTTAGATTAGATTATGATCAAACCAACAATATTTTATTATAACAAAGATTTTTTTTTTAATACTAGCCAAAGAACTATTAATAGAGTTTATGAGTTCATAAAAAGTCATATGTATTATTTAGTTCTTTTTAGGGCAAGCCCAGAAATGTCAATGAACTATTTTCAGGTTGGAGGGAAAAAGGATGTTATAAGTCCATTCAAAACAAAAATCGTGTAATTTAATATAAAAGGAACACCATGTTCTCTGTCTCTTTAGAAACAGCGACCCATGATGGTTGATTAGTTTCTCAGACTGTATTTGGGATACACTTTCGGGTGTTTTATTTTGATGCTATAAATGATCATCCAATTCTGTTTCATAGAGACGTGAGCTCTGCATTTCGAACTTCAAGCGGCTGTACTTGTTGGTTGTGCGATGTTGAACAATTTATACAACTTCATGGCTACTGCTTCTTCAACTGAATGTACCATTACTTATTTTCATTACATTATTTAGAAGATTAAAAGCCCAAATATATGTGTGGTATTGAATGCAGCCTCGGGTACAGAGTGAGTATGTGTATTAAATGATTATCAGTATGAGTAATAAATAGTAGTCCTCTTATTACAGCTCCTCACCACGAATACTCTACCTTGGGAATCCTAAGTGTTGAGGTGTGTAACAAAGATTACTTGGTGTTTAGAGGTGCTCTCAGTCCTTTGTCATAACCCCTGCAGTTCTTCTGTCCTTCCAGTAGAAAAGCAGTCTTAGAATATGGAATAAAGGGAGGACCGGGTGGATTACAGATAAGATAAAAAATTGTGTCTGTAAGGAATATAATGTCTCTCTCCCCATTTGATCCTCTCACCAGCTTGTTCCTTTTAGGTGCAGCCCCTTTGTTGAGCTTTCCCTGTTTTTCCTGAAGGATTGAAACATAATAGGAAGTTGAGTAGCCACAGAATGCTTTGCTCCAGAAGCCTAGCTTGCTCCCTCCCATTATGGTGCTTCCCTTGCTTTTGTGAAAAGACTCCCACACTGGCATCTGCTGCTAAAAATCAATTCTGGGAGAGACATTTTAAAAAATGACCCTCCCTCAGGCCATAACAGGTCTGTCATGGTATCTTTGTCTTCACAGTGTTTTTGAAAAATCTACAGGGTTTTTTTTTTTTTGTATGAAACTTTATTTTATGAAAACATACTACTGACAACTACCAGAAAACTCTATGACTTGAGTCATTAAAGAATTACGAGTTGACCTAAGGCACACTTCACTAGAGAAAGTTCGAGCCTATATCATTTCTTAAACTTTTGATTTTTGAAAATTATATATATATTGGTCTGAGCCATTGATAAGTACAGTGTGCACAATAGCCCTTTAATTCTACATCCTTCAGTATGCATTCCCGAAAGAGAAGTGCTCTTACGTTATTGTGGTAGCTATCAAAATTAGAAAACTAACACTAATAAAACCTGCTATCTGAACTATGAACATTATTCAAATATTGTTATTTATTCCAGTTCTATTCTTTACAGTTAAAGAAAACCTCCATAAGAGATAAAAAGAGAAAGAGAAAATAAAGAGAGAGGAAGACCCTAAACATGGTCCCCATGCCATGGGACGTCCCCAGAGTCAGTTGGCCTGAGACATAGCCATGCATGTGAACTGCTGGCATGCTTTAGGGAGATTCTGGGACACAAACCCAGGATCTTTCCCATGCAGGTCCAGTTGCATTATCACTGTGTCACCATGTGGCCCCAATGCTTTCGATATTTGTCCTTGATATTTTTCACCTCCCTTATCCACTGTTACTTGAACACAGTATGTCTTTGGTCATACTTACTTTGAACATAGTGTTAACCATGTTCATCTGTATTATTATCTTCTCTGTGTTCTTTATATATGTACTCTACAGAATCAGAATCATGCAACGTAACCTGACAAGTTTTCTCAAAGTTTGAACGGTATTTTTTCTTGAAAGATTTTTGCTACAGGGTGTGAGCGTTCGCTGGAAAGACAGAAAGTGAGAGATCACCACCCCCACCCCAGTGGGGATGGCCACATTGCAATCGCTTCTCTTCTGTTCTTTTCTTGGGATCTTGGGCATGCAGGCTTACTCACCTGGCGTGAGCTTGAAGCTGCCAGGTCCAGGATTTGAACCACGGTTGACTATGCGGGAGTTCAGCAATGTAACCATTACGTCATGTGCTGGTCCCTTGAACAGTATTTTTTTCTAGGTACAAGACAAACAATATATGCAAGTAAACTTGAATTTTCTACTTAAAAATTAATATCACAGATGCATGTATACTAAGTATAAATAAAATGTTGATAACTCTAATGGGGTGTTGAAACCTAGTGTAATATGATCACATAATTGTGTAATCATAATTGTTGCTTCCATTAATAATTTCAAGTGTGATTTTAATTTAGGCTTAATAGGTATTGTTAGTTAAATAACTAAAGAATAAATTTAGTAATATGCCAAGGAAGCATTTCATTTAAAAACGTGTGTGTTAAAAATAACTTTATAAAATAGATGATACTGTTAGATAGGAAGATGTTGCAATTATATTAAAAATACGTTGGCCTAGCTGCAGTGTGGACTGCTAAGACACTGTGCTCTCAGGCTGGGACTAACACTGCTGTCCAAATTAGGTTCTGGGCTCACCTAAAGCTGGATGCGGTGTTGTGCACCATAACCTCAGAGACTCGAGGAGGCTGAGACAGGAGCATTGGGAGCTTGAGGCTGGCTTGGGCCACTTAGTGAGATCTGGTCTGAAAGGTAGGGCATGCTTGTGGTTCCAGCTATTCTGGAGGCTGAAGTAGGAGAATCGTTGGAAACTGACACCCTGTCTTCAAAACAAAAACCCCAAATACTAGTAGAAGTCTTAAAGTGAGACATAGAATTAGAGGTGGCAATCCGTAAACCTTAATAAGCTTAAACTTCAGTAACTGCTTCTTAGAAGAGTATTTTCAAGAAATTCTTTGATTACCTAAATGGTTTTCCAGATCGTGTTTTTGAAATGATATCTACTTTATTGCTCTTTATCACTGATGAAAATGCTCCATTGCTACCTTTCATCTGATCAGCATTGACAGATCATTATGTGTACTGTCATTACAAATCTATGTACTTCAGTTCTTTTGATTGATGGCTTTCTTTATGTGCTGTTGTGACAAACCAAATATGTCAGAGTTCTTAATCCCTTAGTGCCAACTACACACATCTGCTTTCGGACTAGATTGCCTTGAAATGCAGTGTGTGATTACACACAGGTTCTTGAGCTATGCTCCTTTAAAAGACAAGACAGAAGTATCAATGGAGGTATTATTTCCATTGAAATTTAAAAATCATGGTAGATGTTATAGCCATTCTGGGAACCAGAAATTATAAACAGTTTTCTGCTTTTAAATGGTAGTTATAAATTAACTTAATGTGACCAACTGTATTTTTGCTACAAAGAATACTGTCTAATATGATTAGGACAAACTCGAAGGCAAAGTGTGTTCATTTTAAGAGTAGTCTTTGCATTTAAGTGTCAGGTCTTTAAAGCCTGGCCATAAGCTAATAAAACTGCTGTCAGGATCATCACCAATAAAGTTACCTCTCGAAATAGTTTTTCTAATCATTTCATCGAAATGTAAACCTAATGTCTCTTACTCTAGATTTCCATCATTGTTCTTATTACCCCGTCATGCCTCTTTCTTTTGATCATATGGTTTTCCGTATGTTTGCTGCACAACTACACATTTGTCAGGACACACACACACACACACACACACACACACACACACACACGGGGAAGTGGGACAGGGGACCTAGGTGAAAAACAGGAGTAGCAAGGAGAAACAAGATCAAGGTGGACATAACTGATTTTCTTCTATGCTTTGTCTTCTCCTGAGCTGTCGATAGGTTCATGTACCTAGTATTAGAACTGAATCCTAACCCGTTTCCTGGCTGTAAGGCTTAAGCAGAGTTCTCTTAACCTTTTTTTTGATTTTGATTAAAACTAAAACTACCTTTCTTGAAATGAAAAATACATTAAAAAATACCTACTTAATGACCACAATAAACTAGCTAGCCTCAGCTAGGTGCTACTGTACAGTATGTTCATTCTACTCCCAGCGTTTCATGCCTAAAGTCAGACATGTTTTCACAGATATGTATATATCAGCTGAACTTGCTATTGAAAGTAATTAGACTAAGATATTTTGTTAATCAATAAAATGGGGAAAAAATGGGAAGCAACTGTAGATACCGGAGACAGTATGGGAGGAGGGTGGAAAATGGCAGAGGGTAAATATTGAATATTCATATTTGTATTCATATATAGTGGAGAAATATGTCTGTGTGTGTGTGTGTATATATATATATATTCATTCATACATATGAATATATATAAATGAAACAATTGGAAAATTATTTGTTGACTGAAACAATTGGAAAATTATTTGTTGACAATAACATGTATGTTGAAGCCACTATACAGTGTATTCTGGATGGGAAATCACATTTTGTATGCTGTGATGATGTTTAGTAAATGAATATAAAATAAATAAGGGGGAAAAAAAGATGAATGTAGAGATAGAGCTTAAGCCCGTAACATGTGAAGAGAATAAAAAAAAAAAAAAAAGAGTTGGGACTAGTAACAGATAATGTAATGGCTATGTTCCTGGACTCCCATATAGGTGACCGCAGTTCAAGTCCTGGACCCAGTGGCTTAAACCCATGCCAGGCGTGTTTGCGTGTGTGCCCAAGATCCCAAGAGGAGAATGAAGGAGTAGGGATTGCGGCATGGCCATCCCCCTGGGGGATGATTTCTTCCTTTCTGTTTCTTTGTCTTTCTGGTGAGCGCACACACCTTATAGCAAAAACCTGTCCAAAATAAATAAAACAAACAAATAAATAAAAAAGTGGAAAATATGCAGAGGATTAGATAATAACTGAATAAGTGAGAACAAAGAGGAAAAACAATAAAATATTTCTATAAACAGGAGAGGTGACATATGTAGGGAATGAAACCAAGATACAAGTCCCCAAATAGAGAGTGGATTAAAAAATATACAAAAGGAATAGTGAATAACTGGTATTGAAACTGTCATGACCACTTCAATGGTAAATAAGTTTACTGATTTTTAAAAAAAAATTCCTAAATCTCACTTCACTCAGCCTACATATAATCAGAATAAATCTGAATATTGTTGAATTTAGAAATCCAGATACTTACATATGGCAGAGTTAAATACATAGGAAAGATACTTGCCTTGTATAATTTTCAGCCTCATTTTAAATTCGCTCCATGTTTTCTTCCATTAAAGCAGTTTTCATTGTTGTATTTTAATAATTTGTGGAAGCAAAACTGGCTGGGTTAAGTGATCTTCGTGTTTGTGATTACTTCCTACGAGCAACTTACTATTTAAATGTAAGGAATTTAAAGGCAAATGTGACATTGTGCTTATTTTATAAATTTTTTTGTCAAAATATGAAAGATTTGTATTAATATCCCCTGTAGGAGTCATTTGGAAATGGACACATGTCTGTGTCTTCCTGTATCGTTTAACAGATAATGGTAGAGGCTTGAATGCCATGGATCAGCCAGATTTTTGGACAGTTTTATATAATCTGCGTCCTCAGGATTTCAGTGATATTTGGGTTTTCATTGTTTCGGAGGACATCTGCCACTAGACAATCAATGCATACTAACCAGGTTCTCAAGATATTTGATAGGAGAGCACAATTGAATTCATAATTGAATTCATAATTGGAGCTATAGCTAACCCCCAGCGGAGAACACATGTTCTGGGGAAACAGTGCCTACGCTGGGTATTGGTTCAGCGTGTGTGTGTACAGAGGGCCAGTTGACCAGAAGTTTCTGAGTAAACATGGATGAGAATAAAACTGGCTGGATATTCATTCTTATGACATTTTTATATTAAAGTCTAATGATTTGATGAAATGTCTTCCCAGTTAGATATATTTCTATCATTTTTAATAGCAGTTGAGACTTTGTAGAGTCAAAGAAATACTGATCAGTGGTTTCCACTTTAAAAAAAAATAAAAAGCCGTTAAGAATTCATCTGTTGCAGTCACCGTCTTTTTAAATAGTATGAAATGAAGGCACAAAAGGTGATTTGGTTTGTGCAGGCTGCTTAGCAGAAATGTCACCAATCTTTCTTTGTATCTGCTAGGTTTTTTGTGTAATGCCTCAATTTCTTATTATAATATTTTTAAAAAATTATTTTTTAGATTTTTGCCATAGGACATGCGTGCTTGCCAGAAAGAGAGAGAGACATAGAGATGGAGAGTGAGAAATAACCCCCAGGAGGGATGGCCATGCCACAGTCCCTTCTCCATTCTCTTAGGATTTTGGGCATGCATGTCCATGTGCCCAGTGTGAGTTTCAAGCTGCCAGGTCTGAGAGTAGAACTGTGGTTGGTGGTGTGGGAGTCTAGTGCCTCAACTGCCATGCCACCTGCTGGCCCCTCAATGATTCATTATTAAATGGTTGGTTTGTTTCAATGACAATCACTAAAATATTATTCATATGTGTAGTAATATTAATAGACATTTGCAGTTCTATATTTTACAAAGAGTTTTGTGCTCGTGGGCACATGTGCTCACCATATAGAGACAGAGAGGGAGAAAGAGTGAGAAAGCACCCCACAAGGTGGATAGCCATACTGCAGTTACTTCATCTCCTTTTTCTTCTCAGGATTTTGGGCATGCACACACATGTGCCAGGTGTGTTATTCAAGCCACCAAGTCCAGGCCACAAACTGAGCAGTCAGCCATGTGTGATCCAGCTGCCCACTGGCTTCTCTGATTTTTTAAAACATAGGTTCTCAATCAGTGTTATCTATACTTGATTTTAGCTAAAAGCTAAGAGGTGATTATTTTCACTGAAAAAATTTTAAGAGGTTTTTGCCTTGGGGCATGTGTGCTGGGTGGGGTGGGGTGGAGAGGGCAGGGACAGTCAGAGGGAAAGTGAGAAGTCACTCCCCAGGGACATGGCTATGCTGTAGTTTCATCTACTCCATCCTCCTCCTGGAATTTTGCGCATGCACACGCATGTGCCCAGTGTGATTTTTAAGCACCAGGTCTGGGGTTTGAACCATGGTCAGTCATGTGGGGGTCCAGTGACATAACTGCTATGCCACCTCCTGACCTCTGTTTTTACTAATTTTATTCAAAGATGGTTTTTTACCGGTTGTGCAGGGTACCATAACTTTTAGCAAAAAACTGATAAATATGGGATTAATTAATCCTAAGAGTAATTATCACTTATTATACTTGCATTGTAGAACTTGTTTTATTTTAATTTTTTAATTTTTATTATCATCATAATCTTTATATTACATTGGATTACATATAACTTTACAGTATATTACATTGCTTTTTCAAAGGGGAATGCCATGCATGTCAGTCAATACAGAGACATTAATCTCCTCGCTTCATCATTCAATAACTTTTCTATGTTTTTCCCAATCATTATTATTATTATTCTAATTTTTTTTAAAACAGTCAATCACTATTTCTCATTTTGCTTGTAAAAAGACTTTACCCATCATGAAATACTTCTCAGACCAATCCAGTTGAGAATACTATACATGTCATCATCAACAGTTAATAACCCCTATCTGTTTCTCACTAACGTCCTGTCTCTCTATTGTTCACTTGCTATCTTTCTCTATCCTCTTCTCTTCACTTACCCCATTCCACACTGTCCTATTCTCATTAAGTACCTTCACTGTGTTTATGTCCTCCGAATTTTTGCTCTCTATTATAGAGTGCGGATAGTCGGTATATATTGAGTGGATACATACAATATCTTTCTTTCATAGCCTGGCTTACTTCACTCAGCAATAGATCCTCCGTATCTGACCATTTTCTATCAAATTCCAGGGTCTTGTTATTTTTTATGGCTGGGTAGTATTCCATAGAGTATATATAGCACACTTTTCCAATCCATTCATCAGTTTGTGGACATTTAGGTTGGTTCCATGGCTTGGCAATTGTGAATAATGCTGCAATAAACATGGATGTGCAAGCACTTTTCTGACTGAGCGCTCTCCTGTCTTTCAGGTAAATACCCAGAAGTGGGATTGCTGGATCAAATGGTAGTTCTATTTGTAGATCTTTGAGGAACCTCCATATTGTTCTCCACAGTGGTTGAACCAGTTTACATTCCCACCAACAGTGTAGGAGGGTTCCCTTTTCACCACATCCCCACCAACACTTATCACTTTTTATATTCTTAATCTTTGCCACTCTGACAGGGATTAGGTGGTATCTCACTGTGGTTTTTATCTGCCTCTCCCTTATGATGAGGGATGTTGAGCATTTCCTCATATGCTTTTTGGCTGTTCGTATGTCCTCCTTAGAGATATTTTTGTTCAGCTCATTTTCCCATCTTTTAATTGGGTTAATCATTTTTTTTTCACATAAGGCACTTGAGTTCCCTGTGTATTTTGGTTATCAGTCCCTTGTCTGAGGCATATTTAACAAAAATATTTTCCCATTCTGAGGGTTGTCGGTTCACACTTGTTACTGTGACCTTTGCTGTGCAGAAACTTCTTAGTCTAATATAGTCCCACTTGTCTATTTTAGGGATTATTTGTAGAACTTGTTTTATTTAATAAAATCTAGTTTTCTCTTGAAACATTATATTGCATTTCTCTAAATTTTCTGAGGCTAGTCTTCTCGATCTGGCTATGGCTGGTTTTGGAATCTGTAGTATTCTGATCACAATGTGCATAAAACTCCCTATGCTATTTTAACTGAAAGAATATAAATAATTTGTACACAAAGTAAAATACTGTGAAAAGTGACATCTTGTTTAAAAAATTAATTAATTATAAATGAAACCTGAATAAACATAAACTTTCAAATCTCTTCACCAAATAGTAGGCTCTTTTATTCTTAAAATTTATTCAGTTTCTCTGAAGTTCCACTTGAAAGAATTATTACTGTTTTCTATAATTATATGTACTCTCAATAAACATTTATTTTGACTTACAATAATTGCCATTTGCAATCCTTAATTGAAATAAATTTGCTTATGGAAATCAGTATACTTCTTTCCATATAAGTTCCTTTTAATAGCCTCTTTTATAAGATTTAGTTTCCTCTTAAAGTATATTTTTTGTGTGTCTGTTATTATTTTAGATGTCCTAATAGTTTACTTTATGCTTGTTCATTTTTAGAGTTCAGTGGTAACAAAAAGTAATTTATACCTCTTTCTATCAGGGATAGATTTTGGAAGAATGAGCAAAATATTTAAAAATTACAAAATAATTTCAAGTTATAAATAAAATGAACAATGAGGAAGAGAAACATTTTTTAAAAATATTTTTAAGAGATATTTTTATTATAAGGCATATGCACTCACCAGAGAGACAGACAAAAATGTGAAATCACCTCCCACAGGGGTGATGGCCTTATGGTAGTCTCTCCTCCTCCATTCTCCTCCTCTGTTCTTGGGCAGGTACACACACATACTCGCCATGAGTTTCAAGCCCCTGGGTCTCAGATATGAATTGTAGTCAGCCATGAGAGGGTCCAATGACGTAACCGTTTTGTCATATGTTGGTCCCTTAAAAATGCTTTATACATGGAGAAGATGGCAAAATAATGATAAGATGCCACCACTGTAAGGCTGACTGATGTGAAAGAGTTCTGGGTTAGTGTCCTGAGGCCCGTCTGATTATACTGGACACAAATGAGCCCATGATCTAGGGCTAAGTTGGGAGTGGATCCAGGTGTCAAGACCTTGCTGATGGTCTTGACTCTTCCTCTCTGTCTCTCAAAAAAATAAACTTAGGCCAGCAGGTGTCATGGTGGTTAAGGCTCTGGACTAACCACATAGCAGACCCAAGTTGAGTCCTGGACCTGGTGACTTGAAAATCATGCCAGGCATTGTGTGTACATGCCCAAAATCCTGAGAGAAAAATGGAGGTAAAGGGATTGAGGTGTGGCCATCCCCCCGGGTGTGTGTGTGTGTGTGTGTGTGTGATTTTTTACTTTTCCTCCCTCTATCTTTCTCTGTGTCTCTCCAGTGAGCACACACATGTACGGCAAAAACATAAACAGAAAACAAATCAAAACTTTAAAAAGCCAGAAGAATATAGCATCTGTTTCTATTTGTGTTAAAAAAAATAGCTTAAATGTCTACATATTTTGTGGCTATATACTCACTGATAATGGATTTTTTTTGCAACATACATAGAATTAAAATGAACTTTTTGAAGAAGTTATAGAAGATAGGAAAATAGTTTAACCTTCTTTTCTTCTGCTTCTTGGGGTCTTAAAACTAGTAGGGAAGATAGTCATTAGATAATTAATTTTTATGTGTGATTAATATGGTGAATAAATTCAGATATACATAATAAAATATAATCTTTTAAAAAAGGTTTTCAAATATATTGACTTGATCTGGCAAAAGTCTATCACTTAATATCTATTAGAATCTTTTTGCTAATCAACAAACCTAAGATTAGTTGAAATAATGGATAAAGAGCAGAAGCAGTGCTGAAATCCAGCACTTCTAAGTCAGAATTTCTTTACTTGACAATAGCAAAAAACTCTTTTTCCCCTGATATATTTATTCTGTATAGTTGTTGGTATTAGAAATGTGTCTTACAAATAAAACAGCACAATTTGTACGAGATACTGGATATAGCTACATAGCATATGTAACACTTATTGTATCCTATCATGAATCATTTAAAAAATATATTTCTATTGGGATCAGCAGATGGTGTAATGGTAACGTTGCTGGACTCTCACGTAGTCAATCGTGGTTCAAATTCTGGACCTAGCAGCTTAAAACTCACCCTGGACACATTTGCATGTGTGCCCAAAATCCTGAGAGGAGAATGGAAGAAAAGGGATTGTGGCATGGCTATCCTCCCTGGGGTGGGGTGGGGTGGGGGTGGGGTTATTTATCACTTGTCGTCTCTTTGTCTCTCTGGTAGAACACACACACCCTATAGCAAAAATCTCTTTTTTAAAAAAAAATCTCCTCTTGCTATAAGCTAAGGATTTAGGAGGGACTGTTTCTATATTAAGGATAATAATGTAGTAACTAATATTAGTTATTATTTTCAAATTGAAGTCTGTTCGTGAAGGCCAAACTCCTTCTACATCATTGATTATTTTTACTCACAACAAAACGTATTTTATAACAATGTACTTAGTGATACAGAAAAGTAATCCTATTGAAATATGAAATAATTTCAGTAGATATCTTCTTATACACATATAACTTTTTAAGAGACATAATCTTTTTATGAGACAGAAGCATAATGTGACATATTACTGGTTTCTGAAGCCGAACTGATGATGATTATTTTTTAAAAAGATTCTTTAAGTGGATCGATAAGTTTTTTGAAATATTCAGATGCATTACTGGTGACATATTTTGTTGCAAAAATCTGCATTTCAACTTAAGGCATGACTTTATCCAAGAGAACAAACAGATTTGTATCAGTGGTAAGGTATTATTTAACTTGATTATTGAAGAGTAGAAGTATGTCCCGGCTGTGGTAACGTGGTGCCGCGGGAATGTGGCGCTCTGCAGTGCTGGAGGCCATGAGGGAGATCTGGGTTCTGTTCCCAGGTTACCTGTCCACGCTGGGCAGGTGCACATGTGCATGTGACCCTGGCTGACTGGAAGGCTGGGTACAGGCGATCGGTGTGAGACCTTGCTGAGCATGCTTGTCTTCCTCTGTGGGCAAATAAATATGAAAAGAAAAAATAGGACTAAAATACTAAAAGTATAACAGAGAGCTTATGCTACTTTTTAAGAAAAATAAGGCCCAGAATGTATTGCATGTCATATTTGCCAAAAAAAAAAAAAAAAGAAAAATTGGTAAGTGCAGTGTAACAAACATTGATTGATTGCTTCTTTGTGTGTTGATGCCTGTGATAAGTGCTTTTATATCCATGGCTAAATGAGCTTATTAATAAGTATGCCTCAAATTATCATTGTCACAGACAGTAATCTTCAAGAAGTAATTTTTAAGCTTCTGTCATGAGAAAGAACCCTCACCAGGAGATATGGCATAAACAGTGAAGAATATGTCTTACTTGACTACAGGGCTCAGAGTTTGTTATGGAAATAAGACACATATACCCAAAAAGACATAGTAATTATAATTATTATAGATGGTCAAACCCAGAAATTATTAGGAAAAGATAAGAGAAGTTCTAGCACATCAGGCTTTCAGATCTGGATGAATTCTAAATAAGCAATTCTGTTGTCTTAGTGTGGACACTTTAAATAAAATCATGTATTTATTTTTCTGCATCATGGGCAAACCACTCATCAACAGTAGAACAAAACTGTTATCTATTTTTGAAAGGTATTTGAAAGGAGATAAAATTGAATTGTCAGAATGATTCAAATTGGGAAACAAAGGTTGAAAAGTAAGCAACTTCATTGTTTCTTTCACTGTGAACAGTCTGAAATCTCAGCAGTAGGCACTTGAATCATTACATTCTTGAGGTTCTTTAAAATAATTATGTAAAACTCCTAAAATTTAGAATGATGTAATTAATAATATGATAATGATAATTTATTCTGCAAATGCTGTCTATCAATTTCTACTTGATCCTTAAGGATCTTTTTTCCTTCCTTCCTTCCTTCCTTCTTTCCTTCATTAGCAAAAGAGAGATAGGCATTCCCATTGGGTCTTCCCCCATAGAGCCCCCAAACCGTGATTCTTACCCAGCGCAGCCAGCCCAGGATTGTGGGCACACGTGTGTACCCTACCTGCCTTGTCTTTGAACCCAGAACCTTCCCTTATGGATCAACCTGACAGCACCGCATCATCACAGCACCATCATCTGGCCCTTACTGTTGGCTTTTATAACCTAAAATATCACTTAAAACCTTTAAAAGTCTCATAAAAGTAACAAATAGGTAATTTTCTCATGAACTAAACCGAAAGGAAAAAGAAAATTATGGGACCAGCAGATGGTATAATGGTTGCATTGCTGAACTCCCATGTAGGGAACCATGGTTTGAGTCCCAGACCCAGTGGCTTAAAACTCATGCCGGATGTGTGTATGTGAATGCCCAAGATCCCGAGAGGAGAATGGAGGAGAAGGGATTGAGGTGTGGCCATCCCCCCAGGGGGTGATTTCTCACTTTCTGTCTCTCCGACTAGCACGTGTGCCCTATAGCAAAAATCTCTCTTCATAAAAAAGGAAAAAAATAGATATCTAAAAGGGCAATTAAAATGTGGGTGTGTGAGAGAGAGGGTTGGGGGTGCATCTTCAGGCTTCTTCATACAGAAGACATAATGGAGGAAGTTAGGTTCTACTGAGCCTCACACTGACATCAGTCAAGAGTCATAGTAGGTGTTGTATTCTAGTATCATATATTGCTAACTCTGTGAAAACGTGTGATCAAGAATAAGGAAAAAGAAATTCTATCCACTGGCTCTCTATACAGAAGACATAATGGAGGAACTTCAATTGTACCCTGACCATGTACTATAAATTGAAGGTAAAAAGTGATGTGGAAAAAAAAAAAAACAGTGATGTGAAAGTGGCATGAAAATCTGTGGGGTGAAAGAGGACAGAGTTAAACCACAGCTCACATCATAAAGTGAAGGAGATGGTATTTCCTAACGGCAAACTAAGACGCAAAGCTGTCTATGGAAGTGATGGCGGATGCATGGTTAACTAAGAACACATCAGTAATTACTGAAGAGTCATGTGGATGAGATTTTGATTTCTACCACTTCTTTGAGGCTTTTCGCCAGTGAAACTGATATTAATTACTGTTACCGTGTGTATTCCAAGCTATTGTGGCAAAGGGAAACTGGAATTTCATGTAGAAATCCTGTTCCTGTATCCATGTAGTCCTTCAGAATGTAGGTGTTGCATTTAAATGTGAAGATTGCTCTGTAGCTCCTGTGGGGAATTTATGTGCTGGAGTGCAGATGCACACACACACGCATGCACACACATACAATGAGATATACACATTCATTTGCAGCCCTGATTGAAGTGGCAAAAGTTTGGGTGTACCTAAAAGATTAAATAAAGTATGGTTTATTAAACAATGAAATAGTAGTAATTGCTTTGGGTACAGTCATGCCTCACTTAATGACCTACCTGGTTAAAGACTGCTCAGACTTAGAACCATTTCTCCATGTAGGGAATCCCTTTACTCTTTGTGAGTCTTGGGAATCTCCTTTTCTCAGTCTTGGTCTCTGTCCTTGTAGGTGCTTAATATTCACTACACGAAGTAATCACAATAATGTGAGACTACATATTTTGTTTATACATTGGCACTTTACTGTGTACCCATAGTAGTATTCATAATAAATGTTAATAATGATTACTGTAGATTTATTATTATTTTTAATCTTAAAAAATTTTCAGGTTTTTGTCGTAAGCATGTGTGCTCACTGGAAAGAAGAATGAGAAAGAGAGACAGGGAAAGTGAGAAGTCACTCCTCAGGAGGATGACCATACCATTTCTCCATTATCCTCTTGGGATTTGGCACATGCATGCACATGTGCCAAGTGTGATTTTCAAGCCACCAGGTCCAGAACTGGAACTATAATTGACCATGTAAGAATCTAGCTGCCTTAACTACCAAGGCACCTACTGGCCCCAACTGGATTTATATTATTGTGTTGTAATGTGGCTTGTCACTTTTCAGAACTTATCTAATACATGCTTTTTGTGTGGATAACTTACATTATTCTAGTGTGGTGTCATGAGATATCTGTTGAAAAACACATACCCGGTGGCACCACAATACGCCAGAAGACATCCACCTTGAAGCACCCTGCTTGTCTACCAATTTGCTTAACAACCTAGTTGTAGGAATAGAACTCCATCGTTAAGTGAGGAGGGCCTGTATCTCTTTATAGTTGTGGGAATGTATATCTAAGATAGGCTTTGACATAAATAAATTGCAATATAGCTATATTTATTTATCACATACAGTTTAAAAATTTAAAACATGAAATAGGAGATAATCTGTCTTTGTGTTTGCTTATACAGGCATAAAAATTCTAGACTTGAGATTAGTTATCACTCTTGGGAGAGTTGGGAGTAGGAATTGGGCAGATGAGGGAGAAGGATGGAAGACAGATTAGATATTCATACTGTATAACTCTTTGGTATTTTCTATACTTTATATTGTAAAAAAGTGAAATTAACTGTATTCTATTTAATAGGCTTGTTATTCACTAGCAGTGGGACTAAGCTGCTCACATTCTTAGGAGTAATAACTACTTGAATATAGAAAAAATGACCAGATAGGCTCATAAAACCCATTGTAACTCAGACTATTATGTTTTTGAATTTATTCTCTGCCTCGTTTTTATTTTTAACACTTAAAAGTAGTGTTATATCTGGTTTAGTGAGAGACCAAACTTCTGTTCATCCACTTTATATAAGCTATTCACATTTTACTTTCATGAGAAAACACACAGTAAGTAAACACGCACATATCAAAGAGGACTCTTGGGCTGTGTCACTGAGGATTTTGTGGTTCCGCTCAAGTTTCCACAGCCTACAGGAACACAGATTACTGTTTCCTTATAGTGATCCTGGGGGATGTTCTCTTCAGAAGGTGGAATGAGCCAAGTTTGCATTTGTGTCCTTTCAGTTGTCTTTCCCTTTCCCTTGTTGAACCCATAGTCCTCAAGCTATTTCTAGTTTCTGACAGGCTCACCCCTAACTACAACTTTTCTATCCCACTAACAGCTATTGAGCCTGTATCCTGCAAAACATCGTGTTGTCTTTCCAACTTGCAGTCACGTGGGAAAGATGATGAAAATGCCAAATCCAGTAATTGGCATCAGATATGTTAAGTTGGATTCTTATTCTCTGACCAGGACATTTTTGGTCAACTCTTAATTCAGTTAAAATGTTTTATAAAGATATCAGTTTGAGTCATTTGGGGCCAGCCCTGTAGCACAATCACTAAGCACTGTGCATTGGGAGCCAGATCTAACATGGCTGACTACAGTTCAAATTCCCTGGTGGTTTGAAAACCATGCTGGGCATGTGAGTAAGTGTGCCTAAAATCCTGATGAGAAGTAGCAATGGGTGAATGGGTGAGGGGTGGGGGGCCGGGAGAGAAGGATTCCAGAATAACCGCACCCTGCTGGGAATACTTTCTGTCTCTTTCTGGTGAGCACACGCACCTTCTGGCAATAAGAATTCATAATTCAAAAGTTTTTTTTTTTTGTATAATATATTCTCAACATAAGTTCTTAGATACATGACTGAAGAAATTGTTTCCTATTCTTTCTTGATGCCATCCTTTTTTGCACAAGTTGTTTTTTTTATATTTTGATGAAGTACAGTGTACTATGTTTTTCTCTTTTGTTGTTTCGTACTTTTGTTGTCATAGCCAAGAAACTATTTGCCTGTTCCAAGGCCAGACATCTGTACTCTCTTCCTGGGGTTCATTTGTAGTTTTAACACCTCTCCTGAACGTGCTGATAACATGCAATTTGGCAGTAGGTTAAAAAACAAATAAACAGAGCTAGCCCTTGACCTGGATGTTAAGGTGGCTAGCTCCCCATCGGGCTGACCACACAGTTCAAGTCTTGGACCCCGTAAATGTGTGTGCCCAAAGGAGGGAGAAATGAAGGTGAAGGTATTGCAGTGTGACCATGACCCGTGGCCTTTTTTGCTTTTCCTCTTTCTTTGTCTCTCTGGTGAGTGCAGGCACCCTCTGGCAAATTATAAATAAATAAATAAGCAAAGAAATGAACTACAAAGGCTTTATTACTTAAATAGTAAATTTACATGAATTTATTAAACAAATAGTTATTGGTTACCCATAATGAGCAAGTATATTATTAAGAGATGACTGTTTTTATATGATAACTTACTTCATTTTATCACCAATTTTTTGTGGTATTATGTATTAATTTTTTGAAAATGAAAACAAAGTTAAGTACTTTTCTAAAAGCCACAATGTTAATAAGGAGTGAAGCTTGAGTTTTTTGTTTTGTTTTGTTTTTTAAGAAAAAAAAGGCAAACAGAAGCCAGGTCTAACTCTAAGCCTGCTTGTAACCAAACCAGCTAACATAGTGTTTGAGAACATGAATGTTGGAGCCAGAGAATTGAGTCTGAAGAGCAGTCCTCAAACTTCCTAGCAATTGGACTTGAGGATAGTCAATTCACTTCATCATCCTATGCAAAGTGCAAATAATCATAAGCCCCATTTAGAACCATCCTGAGAATCAAACTGGTTAAGCATTTGAAATACCGTAAACCCTGCCTGGTACATTATTAATGACCACAAATACTGCTTATATTTATTCATAATGTTTGTTATAAATGATTTCTGCCATCAAGGAACTGACATTCTACTAGAGGACACAGATATTGAACTAATAACCATCTCTAAACAATTATATAATTACAAGTTTTCCCAAGTACTATATACAGAAGAAAAAGAATAAAATAAATTATTAATAAGATAGTCCAGGATCTTCAGTATTTCTGTGCTGTGGGGGAATAAGGTCTTTTTATATTTGGTATATCAGATGTTTGTATAATAATTCATGCTTTAAAATATTTGGAATGTACATATAGTACCATATAAGGACCAAAAGTATGATTAGTATAAAAATGTCCTCTCAACTAAAAAGTGGGTCAAAACCTGCATTCAGAAATACAGAAAAAGCATATAAAAATATTTCAAGAAGTCATATTCCTGCAAAATTCAGTATTACCATTTCATATTTCTTTTTAGAGATAGGTAGGTAGACTGTATATGATACATTATATAAAAATAATGTCAAAGTGATAGCTCATTTTTTCTCTGTAAATTTCTTGCATTTAGTCTCAAAAGTCAAAGTTAATAAGCCACATTATATAGAGTTACTATCAAACAGCCAGTGATGTAGACTCAGCTATTAGATTTTGGGGAAAAAAATGCTTATGGTACACTCTGTCCTAGAACAGAGGACCTAAGAACATTATGTGCAAGTGACTGGAGACATTGTGCCTTGGGAAGGGGCTAGAGCTTTTTTCCCTTAAGAGTAGGAGGGCTTCCTGATCTCCTCCTGAATAGTCCTGTATTTAGGCTTTCTTTCAGAAAAACAAATGAAGGCAATTCTGTCATTCAAAAATAAGTAGTTTTTCATGTACATTATTGAGAATAGTAGACACTAGCATCAACAAAATTTCCATACACTAAACAGTATGTGATTATATAGTTATTGTGGAATGAGCATTTGGTGTTTTGTTTTTAAATTTATTTTTATTTTAAATAGTTTTACCATTTTCCCCTTTACACAGCCAAGCACATACTGTCCTGGTATTAAATGGGGAATAGCAGCTTGCTGCTAGAAATGGCTATGGTAATTGGGAAAGAAGCATTGTAAATAGACAGGACTGAGACCTGACAAAGCCATAGACTCCTGCATAATCCACCCAAACAAGATCCCTTTATCCCAGGTCTGAGCTCAAACATTTTTAGTTGATGGTAGTAGAACAAGGGATCTGTGTGTGTGTCCAGACACGTGTGCATGTGTTATGTGTGTAAGGAATACCACATTGAGCACGAGTAATGATGATTGAAGTAAGTAGTATGCGCTTGCTTACCCTGGAAGGTAAACAACCCTGAATGAATTGCAAACCAGTCTGGCTGTTGCTCAGGGAACCACTCTTATTTAGAAGATCTAAACAGTCACCCAGCATAATAATAGATGGAGAATATAAAAAAAAACTGGCAAATTCAATATTTTCTTGAAAGTTTCTCCAAACTTACTTTTTCTCCCTCCTGTATTATTATTATCATTATTATTATTGACAAATTTTTGCTATAAGGGGCATGCGGTCCCCAGAGAGACAGAGAAAGACAGAAAATGTGAAATCACTCCAGAGGGGGGTTGGTGGTGCGTGGGAGGGATGGCCATGCCACAATCCCTTCTCCTTCATTCTCTTCTCAGGATTTTGGGCACTTACTTAAACATGCCTAGGATGAGTTTCGAGCCACCAGGTCTGAGATTCAAACTGTGGTTGGTCATGTGGGAATCCAGTGACATAACTACTAAAGCCATCTGCTGGCCCCTCCCTTATGTATTTTTAAGAACCGTATTTAATTCTTCTTTTAGAGTGGTAACACAAGGGACAGAGCAGCACTCCCAAACATCTCATGTCGCAGTCCACCCCAGCCTCAGCCAACCACTCTCAGCTGGGTTGTCCAAAGTGGCCATGGGAAGAGAACCCAGGTTGAAGGAAGGAGTTGGAAGGGTGGAGAATTTAGTGGCATCTCAGTCCTCCCTACTACCCTGAATTTTCAGCTAGGGAGAATGCTATACTGTTGGGAGATCCTCTTTCAAAAATGCTCAGGGATTATGCTTCTTGGTTCCTATCTGTTCCTTTGTGTGTTTTATTTTAGCTACTTTAAAGTTTTGTTTTTAGTGAGAAAACATGTTCAGTTTTTTCATCTTAACGGCTTTGAAGCAAAATTTAGGCAGTATTATATCAATATATTCTCTTTTGTTAATCCTTCTTTTGTATTATCTTAAACTTTGAATATTCAATCCTGCTCAACATTTACTTTCAAATATGCTATACTTTTACTGGTTTTGGTGCTTTATTGTTATTCTTAATCCTCCATCTTCTAAATGTAAACTTTTCTTGACGTTTATTCTTCTTTTAAGTTCTTATCTTAATCGTCACGATTTTTGTGATTTTTAATACGTCATAATTTCTCTTAGCATACTATGTTTTTATATTGATTTTCACCTGTTTTACTTATCAGTACTTTTTAGGTTTTTATGTCTCTTCTGTTTGTGTTCTTTTTTTACTTTGTTTTCATACCATTTATGTTTTGTTTGAAAATTTTCTCCATAATCCCTTTCTTATTTTCCTTAATTTTGTGGTTGTAGTTACTGTAGGTAAATAATTAAATAAGAAAAAATGCCATGGGAACAGACACACAGAGAGAAACTTCCTTCTAGTTACAGTTTACCTTTCCAGGTCCATTTAATATACCTCCCCCCATTATTTTTAGGAGGCTTCACTAGAAATCTTTTATTAAGTAGAAATCTATATTTTCTATTTTCATTGCTAATATATAATATCCCATTTTTTTCTGTGTATATGTGTGTTTGTGTAAAATTGGATCTTAAGTTAGCCTAGAGTAACTAACCATTGTTTAGATTTTGTTATTCATCAGAAGATAAGTTAGAAGTCTCTAACAGTTCAATATTGAAATAGAAACTATTTCTAAATTTGAGGCTAAACTGTGTGCCAAGTGGTTAATTGCCTATTTAGAAAGATTACATTTTACCATTAAATCAGATCATTTCTTTGCAATATCAATAGCAAAAATCTTAATAGTTTTTTCTCTGAATCACGTAATCTTAAAAATAAAGAAGCAAAAGATAGAGAAAGGGACAGCATTTATTTTTGTGACCTACATAATAATGTTTTCTATAATGTTGATTTGTAAATTTTATATTTCTATCTCTTATTTAACTTTAATAATTTTTACTTAGGTAAAAGAACTTAAAATTTAGAAATAAGTTTATATGACTTAGTCACTCTTAATCACATTCTTTTCTACTTTCACATTAATTTATTGCACTTAAATCCCAGCGCAGAATTTGAAATAACAACTGTTCAGTCCTGCCATCCTCGTTAGCGTTGTTATTAGTTCATCCACACACCCTGATGCACTTTTCAAGGCAGAAACACTGAGTTGCTTATAGGTCACCAAGCACACCCTGGCATTTCAGACTTTTATCTCTTTGTACTTGCATTCCTGTTGCCTGTAATAAATGTCCTCCTCTTTGTTCACTGGGGAAAATCCCCGGTGACCTTCACAACCCAAATCAGAGTTTATTACTTTCAGAAACTTTCTGTTGGCAGTTCCAAAGAGCATTCCTTTGTGTTACTTCTGATGTTCTTCTGTACATTCTCTTATGCTACATACATGGGTAATTTTGCATTTATTATATTGTAGTAGTGAGTTTCTCTGACGGAGGGATCATTCATCTCTATAACTATGCTATCAGTCATTATTTTTATTGATTGTAAATGGGTTTAAAATAAATTGGATTGAAATTAAACTGTTATGTTAGGTAAAGAATGATCCATTTCAGGGGAGGTTAATGCACTGGACTCCCACATGGTCCACTGTAGTTTGAGTCCCAGACCTGGTGGGCTTAAAAATCTCTCTGGGTTGGTACCAGCAGTTAGCGTAATGGCTATGTCGCTGGATTCCCACGTAGTCGACCGCAGTTTGTGTCCTGGACCCGGTGGCTTAAAACTCACGCCAGGCGTGTGTGCGTGCATGCCCAAGATCCTGAGAGGAGTGCGGAGGAGAAGGGATTGCGGCGTCGCCATGCCCCCTGGGGGGTGATTTCTTACTTTCTGTCTCTCTATCTCTCTCTGTCTGTCTGGTGAGCGCACGTGCCCTATAGTAAAAACCTCTCAAAAAAAAAAAAAATCATTCTGAGTGTATGTGTATGTGTGCATGCCCAAAATCCCAGTAGGAGAATAGAGAAGGGATTGTGGTGTGACTATCCTTCTGGGGGAGGGGAGTGATTTTTCACTTTCTCCTTCACTGTTTCTCTCTGGAAAACGCATGCATCCTAAGCCAAAAACTTTTTTAAAAAAGAAAAAAAAATCACTTTATAAAAAGATTTAAATCTAGTCTGAGATCAGGTGATAATCTAAGTGATGGCAAATATGGAAGAAGAAAATTGGAAGTTTAAATTTAGAACTTGAGCTTGAGGGTCTAGTGTATTACTTAAGTGGCTAGTAAGATTTTGGATGTGGGCCACAGGAGAAAGATTAAACATAAGTTATAAATGAAAAGGAGTAAAGTTGTATAAAACGATAAAAGAACAACAACAAGAAATGGGAACATCAAAATCCAGATCTTGAGGAATGCTACCATTTAAGGATCTACAGAAAAGTGAACATGGAAGATTCTGCAAGGATGGAAAAGTGACACAGGAAAAGTGGTAGGGCTTGTTCTCCTGGAAAGTGAAGGGTGAAGACAGTTTCAAAATGAAGTGATTGTTTATTGTGTTCAGTAAAATCATTTGATATTAATGACAGCAGTTTCATTGCAATGATGAGGAAGAAAGTTAGATTTTAGTCTTTAGTAAAAGATAGATGTATTTTAAGAAATGAGAGATGGTATCTACAGATTGTGAAGAGGAACATGATAGATGGTGAAGAGGAGGTTGTGGGGTTGTGAAAGGATTCTTTTTTTTTTTTAATGTTGAAACAACTTAAGGAATGTTAAATTTAGCCAAAAATAGAATAAGATTATGAGCGAAAAGAGATTGATAACATATAACAAAAAGGGAAGAATAAATTAGGAAGTGAAGTAACTTTGCACTGAGATTAGTGATCTGTAGACATGAGTAAGTGTGTAGACTAGAGAAAGTGATTTATCTGAGAAAGTCATCCCATCATGCTGTTTTGTCACTGAACTATGATGTGATGTTATTGACCAAGACAGTTCTATGAAGGTAAGTCTTTGTCAGAATAATACAAGTTAAGAGCAATTGCTTTATTTTATTTTTTTTTGGGGGGGGTTGCTAGAGTGCGTGTCACTGGAGAGAGAGTTACAGACAGAGACAGAGAGTGAGAAATCACCCTCTGGAGGATTAGCCACAATGAAATTCCTTCTCCTCTACTTCTCCTCTTAGGATTTTAGGCATGCATGCATATGTGCCATGTGTCTGGAACTCATACCATGATCCGCCATGTGGGAGTCCAGCATCCCAGCCTCTATACCACCCACTGTCCCCAAGAGCAGCTGCTCTTAAGACAAGAAGAGGAAGCTACATAGAGACATGTAGGAGTGGCAGATAACCCTTAATATGTAGAAATGAGTCTGGATACATTGAATCTTGGGGCTATGAATCTGTAAGATCTTTGTGATTTTTCTCCATTGATTCTTAGTAGCCTGGATTTGGAAGCAAGGGAAAAACATGGCAATACTAATTCAAGTTTAGAGTTTTTCAGAATATTATATAAAACCGAAAAAGAAAGGGAGGAAACATGAGAGTTAACATAGTATTTGTTCAGGTAAATTGAAAGAATGGAGCACTAGGTTGAATCTAAGTCTGATGCAAGAGAAGAAGCAAGAGGGGGGTCGATGCTGTGTTTATCACCTGACAGTGACAGGAACTATCATTGGAGCTTGTGCAAAAGCAAAGTTTTGGTTGTAGACGGTCTAGAAAGTAACCACTCCTTGGAGAAACAGCTACTGCCAGAGAAAATTTTAATAATAAATTTCATATTGTGTAGATTCTGTATTAGTTTTATTTTTTCCCTTTTACAGATTAAGTTTCTATTGGTAGAATGTTAGCTTAAAATTAACTGTCATTTTTAGCCATTTATAAGATAAGGTTCAAGACAGATATAACAGAAAACTTCACTAAGTGCTGTATTTTGCAATGAAAATGAAAATGTGGATTTAAAATCTTGGGAGTTGATTATTTTGCCATGAAAACATGTCTCAACTTTGTGTTGTAAAAATCTTTTCATTCATGTTTGTACGTGGGTGTCCTAGACAAGAGATTTGTTAGGAAAACAGAGTATGCTTTTTACCCTGCCTTATTGTTTTATTGAGGAAGAACTAAGAAAAGTAAATGAATTTTTTTTAACTTATAACATTAAGTCATTCATAATTTTGTAATATAAACAGATTCTGCCTTCTAGTTTTTTTCCCATCTAATCTTTTATTTGCATGGATCTTTATGGAAAGATCCATGGAAACAGTTGGTAATATTAGCTATAGTTCACATACCTACAGTATTATTAACAAATTACTTTCATGCACCTTATTTCCTTTGTACTAAGTTGCATTTAACTCTGTAGCACTCTCCAAAAGGACAACTTAAAATGGCTTGTTAAGTAGGTCCTAATAAGTCAGAAATCTCCATTTCTGTGGTTTCATATTTCTATGGAGAAGAGTTTCCAAAAATAGCAGGCTGGGCCTTTTACCTTACCTCTTAGTCCTCTTCAATGGAGGTAGAAAGATTACCTTTTTTTTTTTTCTTTGAGAAAGATTTTTTTTGCTATAGAGTATGTGGAAATGCAAGAGAGATAGACAGAAAGTGAGAAATCACCCCCCACCCCCAGGAAAGATGGCTATGCTGCAGTCTCTTCTCCTCCATTCTCCTCTTGGGATCTTGAGCACACACGCATACACATCCAGCATGAATTTTAAGCCACCAATTCTAGACCTCGAACCGCAGTCAACTACATGGGAGTCCCACAATGTAACCATTATGCCATCTGCTGGTCTAGGTGGAAAGATTATCTAAGTAATAGTTTTGTAGAAGAACGTGATACAAGCATATTCTCTCAAAGTAGAGGTACTTGTGTTTATTCTATAGCGTTTAAGAGCTTAATTCATCTCTGCTATTGGGTTGTCAGAAAAGTCATGATTTTACTACGCAAAAATGCATCATGACTTTTCTGACAACTCAGTACATTGGGATAGGCTAGGAATTATCCGTCCTGCTTGTGACAAAATAGACAAGCCTTTCATTTTCAGGTGTGGTAGGGTTGCAAGCTCATTTTGGTCATAGACATGACCTGTGTTCTGATTGGTCTATCAGTGGTAAAAGTAGCATTTAATCATCCATATGCCTTTCTGTGATTATTTCCTGATTGGCTTTTTACTTATGAAGGGAAGGGAATGTGATTCAGGCACCCCACACTGTTATGTGCAGCTCAAGAAATGAATGATCTGCCATTGGAGTAGGTGAAGGTGTGGATAGTGCCTGCTTGGGAGACACTCAGTAAATTGGCGAATACCCTAAATTGAACATATCATGGCAGCTGAGTGTCAGCCCTGGTACATTGAGATAAGAGCTAAAATACATTGACAGGAGACCAGCAGACGGTGTAATGGTTACATCACTGGACTCCGGCATGGCTGATTGCAGTTCAAGTCCCAGACCTGGTGGCTTGAAACACGATGGTCATGTGTGTGTTCATCCCTAAAATCCTGAGAGGAGAATGGAGGAGACAAGATTAAGTGTGGCTACCTCCATGGGGGTGATTTCTCACTTTCTGTCTCTCCATCTCTCTCTGTCTCTCAAGTGAGTACACACACCTTATAGTAAAAATGTCTCAAAAAAATATGCAGACAGAATGTATACAGTATGGATATAGTGTCTGATTTTGGCCATAAAGAGCTGCAATCAGATTGAGGTAGTCTTTGAGGTACTAGCTCTTGTTTGGTGGTAGTGGCAGGCTCGAGTAGGAAGTAACGCTTAGATGAAATCTGTTTTGAGCTGCTTCTTGAAAGTTGAATAAAATTAAGAAAGGGAACAGAATGACAAACCTTGGGAGAAAAAATATAACATGAAATCACTTTCTTCCTTTCATTTTTTTCTTTAGAAGTCTGTCTCTAAGAATCAGTACTTTTTTTATAGCCACTTGAAATTAAAAAAGAAAACCTTTACACAACTATTCTAGAACATTCATTATAATGGTTATTTACATGGTCAGTAGCAGTGGCCACTAGAAAAGATACCCTGAAAATTAAAAAAAAAATCTATTTCAAATGCATAAGTAATTCACATTTCACACTGTGACTCTTCTCTGGAAATAAAAAAAAATATGAGAGTTTCTTAGTGTTTATTATAAAGTATCATGAAATTGTGAATTGGTTCAAATACAGAGTCTTAGCATAAAACTAATTCTTGGGGTTTATAGTAGTGTCTGCATTGAACAGGCTTTAACTCTTCTTTTAAAAGATCAGTTGCATGAAAGGCATCCAGCTGGAAAATTCATTTCCCTTCAGAGTATTCTGCAGTGACTACTAACCCAGTTTTGGAAATTTCCAGCCATAGCTTTGCTAGGTATCTTATATGATATACTAAACCAGTAGGAAATTCACTGGATTGATGCATTCATACATTTTTCTGAAAATAAGTCTGGAAATTATAATCATAAGCTTATAAGAAATGTGATTTAATACCATGTACGGTCTATTTGTGCACACAACTATTTAAAATTGCATAGAATCAAAGAATTATGACCGTTTTATAATTATCCCATTTAATCCCCAACCCAATACATGAGGAGTCTATAACCTTGAAGACCAGTTAACTAGCTTTTTCTAAGCCATGCAGACAAAGGGGAGATCACATGCTTATTAGACAAATCACAGTTATGTTGGCTACTAGGTATGTTTATCTCCCTCTCTCTATCTCTTTTTTTTTTTTTTAATTACAAGGGGTCTTCAAAAAGTTCATGAAAAAAATGCATGATTTCTGAACTTTATCATCTTATTTTTTTATACATTCAATTACTGTATATCATTGTAGCTTGTAAAATGAATTTTCCCAGCATGGCTACACTACATATTAGCCCAGTTAAAGGTATTATCATACACATTATCTTCAACAGATAATTTTTTCATTTTGGGGGAGTTTTTTTGCACCAGAATAAATTCATACTTTAATTCTATTTGTATACAAACATTTTAATGTCCCCTCACATTTGATTTGCCTTCCACTGATTTTAATCTCAAGTTTGTCCCTCACACAATATGTAAATATAATACATGAATCTAGTACCAGTTTTAAATGATAGCTTTGCAAAGAGAGATGAAGTTGTCATGGCACTCACTCACACAGCAATTTTAACACATAGTCTCAGCCAGGTTTTACAGAGAGCCAAAGAGAGGTGAAGGAGAGCACTCCTGTTTCTCTTCAGCCCCATCTCTTGTTCTTTCATGTGACTGCTTTCCAAATGCCTGCACATCATGCATGGCAACCTCTGAGAGTATTATCTTTGGTTATTAATATCGATGAATCATAATTACATATATATTATTACCAAAGATCATAATTGAGTACTGTTTAGTCCTAGTATCTGTTTTATGTTTATTAATTTAATGCCTAGCAAATAAATGCCTGTTACTCATCTGATACCTTGAATCCAGTATAGGGAGAGAAGGGATATATTGGGAAAGAAGGCATATATTGTAGGAATTAGACCTCATGCGATTGTTGGAGGAGCTGGGGAAACAAAGGTAGGAAAGGGCTGTTCAATGATCTAAAGAAAGTTCTCCAGTCGGTCCTCCCGATGCACTGTCCTTGGAGACAGCAACTCGTGTGAGAATGTGAAGAACCCAGGACTTTCAGTTGCTGGAATGGAACTGCAAGTGTAAGCTTGTAGAGAAGGGGGTTAGAAGTGCCTATGTCTGTGAGCCCTGTGCCCTCTTGACCCACTGCCATGAGTCTAGTAGTGCCCCTGTGGCTGGAGTCTGCTGAGACCTCGACATCAGTTACAATCTGCGTGTGATGCTGATACACTAGAGAGTAATGGCCACTGCTTCATGTTCATCTTCTAAATCGTGTACCAGTCCCTTTTCGGATGGCCTCTAACCCAGAACCATGAAAGGAGAGGATACCATGCAACGTAGTTCATAGCTTAACTGAGTCTTAACCTGGAGGGACTATGTGGGGTTCCCTGGTGGATGAGACTGCAAAGGTTCCTGGCTTCTAATGCCTTACTTTCTGGTGGTAGAGTCCAAAAATGATAAAATAAACATCTTAGTTAATTCCAAATAGTAAAAAGAACAGAAAAATAATTAAAAGGAGAACAGAGAAGAGAAGGATAAGTGATTGGAGCAGCAAAAGTGATTGGAGGGTGGGTAGAAGGTTTCCTTTTTGAATAATGTGAATAAGAAAGACTCAACTAAGAGATGCAAATAAACTTCAAAGGCCTCAGTATAATATTCTGGATTTTTTGCCTAGTTAGGGCAAAATCATTATAGGCAGAGGATACAAAGCATGCTGGAACAAACGTGGAGAGTTCTTAGTGAGCCAAGGGTATGTCTCAAGTTGAGTGAATGAAATGGAGAGTTTTAGGAGAAATTAGGGACCTTGCAAGGAAGAGTTCATAGAGAATTTAGAGAAACATGAAATGACTTTAGACATGGATGATAGGAGTCCTTGGGAGAGTTTTAAGCAGAACTGAGAAATCATGAATTTACATTTTAAAATGACAATTCTGCCTTACTGTCAAGAAATGGTCATATTTTGAATCTATTGTATAGGTAGATAAAAGGATTTGCTGATAGATTGTTAAAGAAGAAAATGGAGTTTAGGATGATGCTGATGTTTTTGAGCAAATGAGTGAATTTTAGTGGTATTCGCAGATCAGGAAAAGAATGGGGCGTGGGTGAGTTTAGGAGATAAATTGATGTCTACTAGAAATTCAAGTGGAGATTTCATGATGGTTAGGCATTTACAAAAAAGAAACTTGAGTTCAGGAGAAAGGCAGACCTTGAGGTAAATTCTTTGGAGCTATCAGATTTTATATTGTATTTAAAGACATGATATTGGCAGGGAAGATGCTGTGGAGTTTAAAACGAGGTGGTGTATTCTAGTTGGGAAGATTGCATAGGGTTTTAAAAGGAAGAGGTATCATTTTCTAGTGTCATGCTTAAACAGAGGGGCAACATTTCTTATTCACAGTCTTATTAATATCCACTTTCCATCTACAAAAGACATTGTGCTCATTTATAATAAATTTGGTATTTTAGAATAAAACTTACACATCGGGGAGAAAGAAGCAGGATAAATTCTAAAGCTAGAAGTAATTTAGTGCAGATATGTTGAATAAAGATGTTGATAAACTTGAGCTACAGATCTGTTCTCAGTAACCAAGAGAAGAGCAACATGATTAATTAAACTAATGAAGTTTGAAGATCCATAATATTTATACATTATAAAATAAGAAGAGAAATGGAAAAGGAAAAAAAACTGCTCAGGAAATATTTGGGACATCTCTGGAGCTTCCATTGCAATGGAGATACTGGGTCGTTGGGAAAGTCATGACGGATTTTTGCATAGAAAAACATGGAAAATAGGTCATGATTTTCCCCATGACCTAATAGTAATAAATCCATCTCATTTGAATTGTCCAGATGATATTACCTAGAATGGAAGGCAGCATTTGTTTTTTTTTCCTGACATTCCATTAGTGAAGTGAAATTTAATGAGAACAGTTCTATAGGGCCTAAGAGTTTAATACAAGTTCATAGTTCTTTAAGATTCTGTCTTGATCCAAGATAAAGCTCATTTATTTTAGGTCATCTTCCATTAAATCCTCCTAATCTGAAGATGGTAATGAGGAGAGAAGAATAATCTCAAGGTTATTCTTTGTAACAGACCTGTACTTCTTTCTCTTTGTGATCATCAGAAGACACATGGAAAACCCAGTATACTGTTTATTTTCTGTATTCTTTGGAACGTATAAAGAACTGGACAAATCCCCCGTCATCGTAGTGTGCGATTGCAGATGACCAGCTCTTTTAGATGAAGTAAATTGGCTTTTTAAATGAAGTTTAAAATTTCAGTAGTGATAAGCTTTACGATAGTTAAGAAATGCTCCCAACTATGGCCAGGTTAATGAACTGGAAGTAATTCTCTGTGAACCATGACACAAATGCAGCAAAAATGTAGTAGTTAGGAATACCTATAAAACATTTTTTAAAAGACTAAAATTCTAAAAATAAAAACAAAAATTCGCTTAATAAATGGGGGAAATAAAAGTTTTAACATCAATGCCTGAATCAATTTAACAATCTTATGTCCTCACTTTTTCTACAGGGTGATATGTTTGGAACTGAAATAAAATTCAAGAATGTACTTCTAGTTTGTTCTGATAATTCAACCAGAAAGAAAAAAAAATTATAGTTCTAACAACGGAAAAAGACTATCTTTTATATTTCTGCATGGAAACAACAACTCCAAAGTTTGTTAAATGGAGAATAGCTAATAACTATTACTAAGTACTTACTAGGAATAAAATAATTTAATGAATAAAAAAGCACAAAATTCCCCTGACTAAATCATAGTTTAAATGGTAAAATTTTAAAATCATTATTAAACATTTTACTAAGGCAGTTAAATTTTCAATTGTGCTGAATTCAGAATTTTTGAAGTTTTTAAAATAATTATAAGATGAATTTTCATAGTTACCAAGAGGGGAAAAAAAATTTGGGGGGGGCGGGGTAGGTTTTTGTTATAGGGTGCGTGCGCTCGCCAGAAAGAGAGACACAGAGACAGAAAACAAGAAATCACTCCCCGGGGTGATGGCCATGCCACAATCCCTTCTCCATTCTCCTCTCAGGATCTTGGGCACACACACACACACACACCCAGCATGATTTTAAGCCACTGGGTCCAGGACTTGAACTGTGATCACCTACATGGGAGTCCAGCGACATAGCCATTATGCCAGTTGCTGGTCTCAGGAAAAAAACTTATATCAGATAGTTTACGTACAATTTTCTGTAGCAAAGAAGTAAAAAAGATGATTTTTTCCATGAGTATGATTATTAAATAGATGACAGCAAATTCAACCAAGAAAATCCATCTTTGAAGTGTGCTAAAGGGTGGCTGGCTTAGATATGACAATTAATCACTATATTATTTATAGTATAGGAGCTGCTCAGACTACATTAATCAGGGATAACGTCTGCTTAATTAACAAGACTGCCGAAAAATGTCAGACATGAGCACCAAAACACAATTATGCTTTTAAAAAGAAGGTATTAGCTAGAGACTAATAATCACAAAAGGGAAATTTAACTCCTCTCAAAATCTTTCACCTGCTTGAACTTTATACTTTCACTGGATATTTCATGAATACATGATTTCCTTTCAGATTGGAAAGGATATTCTTGGGTTGTTGGAAAAAGCATGACGTATTTAAATGTGCCGTGACTTTTCTGGTGACCGATATTTAAGGAATATAGTAGCAAAATAGTAACGTAATCCATATTAGAGTGTTTCAGTTCTGATCAATTCTCCTTTAATATGTCTGAATATTGGTGGGGGTGACGAAGGTGCTGGATCCCATGTGGCCAACTCTGCATTTTGAGTCCCAGACCTAGTAGCTTGAAAAAACACACCAGGTGTGTGTGCCCCAAATCCTGAGAGCAAAATGGAGGAGAATAGGTTGTGGAATGGCCAGCTTCCCTAGGGGGTGATTTTTCACTTTCTCTCTTAAAACAAACAAACAAACAAAACTTCTGTATAGGCAACTGTCCCCTGTCCCATATGGGTTGAACAAGCATGACTACAGTGGCAAATTAGACTGGAGTTGCCTAATTTAAATTTTGCCTCCCTCATTCCCAAGGCTGTGTTATGCTAAGCAGGTTAATCAACCTTCCTACACCTCTGTTTCCTAAGTTACAAAAAGGAGCTAATAATGGCACATAACTTACAGGGTAGTTATAAAAATTAACACACTTTGTGTGTTAATTGTTTCTAGCTATACAATAAATATTAGCTATTATTTAAATTTGTATTATGATGATTGGGAGAGTTATATTCCACCTTCTCTAGCTTTCTGTAGTTTTTTTCTTAGCCTCTGAGACACAACCTGTTCTCTCCCATTTTCTTTCTTTTAGTGCATTACTTTACTACCTGAGTGTCTGCTGTCAGCCTCGTACTGTACAATGGTTGCTTTACGGTTCAGACATACAGCTTAGCCTTTTTTTGGGAACTTGTACCTAAGGTACCTCTTGTATGTAGTTTCTTCTGATATTTGATTTGTTCCCTATATCCAAAACTAAAGTCAAAATTATAATACGGAAACCATTAATACGACCTTACAGCAACATTCACTGACAGCCAGCATTAAAGTATGCTTATGGAAACGTGGATTCCCAGTGCTGATGTGTATATGGAACGTACAATAGCATGATGTACAAATCTTTCATGGGGCCAGCCAGTGGTTAAGGGACTGGATCCTACATGGCTGACTGCCTGGTTTGAGAAACATGGCAGGCACAGGGCTAAAATCCCATCAGGAGCTAGAATAAGAGAAGGGATTGCAGAGTGACCATTTCTCATGAAAGTTTTTCATTTTTTCTTTCTTATTCACTCTCCTTGTTTCTGTCTCTTTAGCAAGATGTGCCCTCTGGAAAATTAAAACAAAACAAAACAAAAACAACTTTTATGTGCTGAGTCGAAGCAGGAAATGGGGCTCAGAATGGACAACACATATGCTTAGTTTAAGAGTATGATAAAGCAGTGTGTGCCATACAGGAGAATAACAGGGAAATCCAGATGTCTAGTTAACACACTATCTCCACTTTAAATGAAAACAGCAAACGAAAAGATGGGATTACGAAAATAGTGACACGTTCAGATGTATAGAAGGGATGGCTTCCAGTAAATGCAGAAGGTGATGTTTGTAAAGTGAAGCTCTAAAGGCAAGCAAATGTGTGGAGGGCAATAACTTGAAAATACTTCCTCTTTGAAAAGAAAATACAGTAGCAAAGACAAAATATCTTTTTTTTTTTTTTTTTTTTTTTTATCTTCGAATGGTACAAATACCGTAATATTCAGGGTTAGAAAACCTTTTTGTTCTTTTAAATTTACTTTTTCTATGAGAGAGACAGACAGACCGACACCTCTCTACAGTGTTCTCATGCCATGAACCACCCCCAGTCTCTGCTGGACTGAATCACACGTGTGCTTCCAGCTTGCTCAGAGAGGTCCTGCCACATGAACCCAGGACCTTGTGCAGCCAGTTGCATCACCATTGCACCACCACTTGACTCAGGAAACTTTTAAGTATATGTTATGTATAATGACTGTGTATACCTTCCCACCTTGTCTTTCTAATGATCTAGGCCCTTGTTCTTGGACATGAAGGTGTCTTCACTCTTTTACACACCCCCTAATAAATGCTGTTTGTTTATAGAACATAGACCACCTCCAGTAAGGAGTCTTCCAAGGTTAATAGGCATGGAAATGATATTAAGCAGGTTAGCTCATCAATGACTCATGTGTTATAAGATGGTGGTCAGGACACAGGTTTTGATCAGTGTTATCTGAACCCTCTAGGTTTATACCATTTCCCTCTAATCTCATCTGCTAGGAACTCCGTTCATACCCAATTTCTAAATGATGGACTTGAATTCACTCCTTTATGTATTTGTGATATTACTGACTTACTGTCTTACCAATGCTTTTATTTATGTATGTATATATGTATTTATTTACTTAATTTACTTAACTTACTTAGCTGGATAGTGTGTGCACTTGTCAGGGAGAAAATGAGAGAGAATTCCTCAGTAGAACATGATCATGACACAGTTCTTTTTCCTCCATTTCTCCATCCTGTCATTGTTTCGGGCATGTACATACATGTGCCTGGCATGTTTTTCAAGGCGCTGGATCTAGGATTTGAATTTCAGTTGGCCACTTAAGATCCAGCTCCTACACACTGCACTATGGGGCTGAACCTAACTAGCTTCCTTAACTTTGCTCTAGCTCAAAAACTCACTCCAAACATGTGTTCACTCTCACACTTAGTCTTTCTTTTTCTAATACCACATTTGTCTTCTTTAGTTTCTTCTGAATTATGGAACCCTCTCATAGTATTTAGTGAGTACTTTATTAACCTATTATATTTTCTCCAACATGAACATATTCTGATAAATGAATGAGTGAAGAAATGAACATGTTGGGAAAAACAGTCTCGTAACATTGCAAAGAAGAGTACAGATACATAGATTTGTTGAATTATGGGCTAAATTACAGCCCACTTTGTTGGTAGAAAACATTTAGTTAATTGCTTTAACAGTCTGTCTCATGTGTCATATTGCCAGATGAACTGAGAAAAGCCAATATAACGAATGGTCTCCAAACCTTTAGTTTTACCTTTAATATAATTACATGATAGAAAATACAGTTTTTAAGAAAATGCAGACAAAGAGACCATCATGGGAGACGAATTTTGAGAAAGGTAACAAATAGAGCATTTTATCAAAAAATTTTAAAAGTAGCAAATTGAGTAAATAGACCAAGTTATCTTGGTTTCATTCAATTGTTGGACTTAATTAAATCAATATAATGGAGCCAACGAAGTAAATAGTTTTATAGTAAATAATTTAGTTTTGCAGATTTTCTTATCTTAATGAATGCAAATTTCTTGTGTCTTTTCTGCACTAGCTGGAAAATAGAAAATATTTTAAAGGCTTATCAAAAATCAAGCTATTGCTAGGAACTCTGTGCATCCTTGGAGATTAGGAATGTTATGTTGTTTTTAATATTTGATTAATGCCAGTAAAAAAGATTATTTTTAAAATAGCATTTGGATTGACACTTATTTTCCAAGTTTGTAAACAATTTACTTGTGGTATTGTAAGAAATGTGTCTTTAATTATTTGTCTGATTTTCTTTCTCCTAATTTCTGACATTTTACTCAATAATCCTGTTTATTACAGTTCATAGATTTTTAGCCAGAGTAACAAAGGCATGCATAAGGATAATCTTTTTTTTTCTCTTTTTAAAATTAATGATATTTTTTCATGAATTCTTTTCCAGTTTTCCAATTCTTTATCAGTGTTCCTACCCCCCACACCCCCTACACACACATATTCCTACCCTGCATACGGGCTTCTAGCTTCTTGATTCCTTCAGGAAACTTTTGATCAGTTTCAATATCAGCGATGCATCCCCTTTCTTAAAAGGTGATTTAAATATATTTTTAAAAGATTAAAATAGAGCACAAAAAAGAAAGAAAATAAAAATGGGTTCTCAGGAGGAACCGAGGATGAGGCTGGTCATACATGGCATTTGCTTACCACAGGGAAGTCATGAATTTAGCTACCAGTTTCCTGCCAGCCACGTTCAAAAGAGAAATCCAGACCATCAACATAATTCATGGTGTTCATAAATTAAAAACAACAGTTAGTAAAGGTATCAGTAGAACTTTTCCGAGTGGAGTTGCTCACCTCAGTAGGGTGTAATACCATAACTATCCTCACTGACATCTTTCCAGGAGATCCCACAGTGAATTTCATGGGCTGGTTCTTGTTTGTTTGATCTCTGATGGCATCATTGTAAAACACAGTTCAGCAAAAGCAATTTTATGGGAGCTTTTAGAAGGAAATAGAGGTGCCGACTGATTAGATCAATGACTATAGCTATATTTGGAACCATGGGTGGCCTTATTATTCCTCAAGCAATCTTCTGTCTCTACTAAATGGTTGATAAACAAGGTAATTACCTATTCAGTATGGTATCATCTGCCTTGGGCCTATAATGAATTCTAATGTCAGTTCAAATCAGACTTAAAGGAAAAAGGCAATCAAAATGGGGTTGGTAGGTGTGACTTATTTAGGTAAAAGTTATAGGGCCTAGAAAGACAAAGGCTTCAACGCATGGTAACTTTGCTTCGAGGCCCGCTATGTATAAAGGACAGGGTCATTTGATGTTACTTGGTTTTCATATGTATGTGCTTTTCAGATGTGAATAAGCTTAAAATATATTTTAAAAAGTTATCAAATGAAATATTTCATAATACATATTTGTCTAATAAGGGAATTAATATATGTATACAATATAGAGTTATGTTTCTCTGAAATCAGCTGCGCTTTCTACTGGATTTCTTAGGAGTGATTAATGTAATAACTTAGCACTGTTGAGTCCATCCATATAGTACTGTAGAAAGCTCAGATGTCTAAAAACAGTAAAGTATTTGCTGGCCCAGCCTCAGTAATGTAGTGTTAGTTAGCATTTTGAACTGCAGTGCTGGGAGCCACATAGTCACCCATAGATTCAGATCCCTGGCCCAGTGGGCCTGAAACACGCAGGGTGTCTGAATGCCTAAGACCCTGAGGAGCTGATGGTCTGAGAAAAAGGAATCGGGGCATGGCATGATTCATCTTAGAGGAATCATGATCCCTCTCTCCACTCTTCCTCTCTTCGCTTTTCTGTCTCTTTCTTTAACTCCCTTTCTCTTCCTCTCTCTCCCCCTCTTGCCTCCTCTCTTTCTCTCTATGTCCAACAAAGGTACATGCCCTCTGGCCAAAAAAAAAAAAATTACAAGTAGGAGTCTGGACAGAGACTTAGTGGTAACATACTATGTCCATTGAGGCTGACCCACATAGGTCAGTAGACCCTCTGGAATCAGGTCAATAGGGCCCCCTGAGTAGGTCAGGCCAAGACTGGATTGCAGTGTCAGCACACTGTTGGGGGTGCTGTCTCTCTGTTTGCCTCTATTTTGCTCAGGAAGGAGTAAATAAATAAATAAATACACACACACACACACACACACACACACACACACACACACACACAAATGTTGATGCACTTAGATTTCACTACACAGACTAACACTTTGCTGCTAAGGAGGAAAAAAAAAAGATTAATGATACATTTCTCCAGGAATGCTTGAAGTATTGTTAATAAATATTTAAATGTCTCTGGAAGTCAAAAGTGTGTCCATTGCTGATATTTGGTTATTCATATTTCCTTTTGTGTTTGACCTCCAACATTTCCCTAACAAAATAAATATATAGAGAATATTAGAGATCAAAACAAACTTAATAACTTATTCTTCTTTCCTGTGTATTATATTATATCTGCATGTCAACTTGTGGAAATAGAGGCTCAATTAAATTGAATTGCTTGGGCTCAAGGCAAGCTACCTTTTTTATACTAATACATAAAGAAAACAAAATAGCTTAGATGTTTTATTGCTTATTAAAATGCATTAGACTTAAGTATTAATTTCAGAGCCTTGGAAGCTTTCTTTGAACTCCTCTGACTAGTCTCAGTTTTTCTTGAACCATGTTCACATGATTTGTTTTTTCAAAATTAATTTTTCTGATATGATTCATTGGACTTTAATGGACTTACTATGCAACAGCATTTAATTGACTGCCTAACTTTTTACATGCTGTTCACAACTTTTTGTCTTTGGCGTTGTGGTTATTTTATAGGTACCTGTTTCAGAAATAACACAACAGTTCAGGCTGATCAATTTGATGAAGATGTCGCCATTTTTCATTTTGAAATCAAGATGTGATGTATAAAATCCATCATCACCAAATCTAATAGTAGATAATAGGCTCATGTGTTTCAACAGCCCAAACTCTAGGCCAACTATGTCACACATGTGACTTATTCTTCGGTTAAAAAATTAAAGTTTGAGGAGCCCAGGTATGATGCCTTTGTCATTAAAAGTATATAATCAGGCTGCCAGGAAGTCAGTTAATTGCATGCATTGATTATCATTTTTTTTTAAGAGAGATGTTTTTGCTATACAGCACATGTGCTTGTTGGAGAGACAGAGAGACAGAAAGTGAGAAATCACCTCCTGGGGAGATGGCCACACCACAATCCCTTCTCCTCCATTTTCCTCTCGGGATCTTTGGTACAGATGTACACGCGCCTAGCATGAGTGTACAGGGTCCTGGGTCCGGGTCCAGGACTCAGACTGCTGTCAGCTACATGAAAGTCCAGTGATGTAACCATTACACCATCTGTTGGTCCTGTCACTTTATTTGTTAAAATTTCCCTAGAGTGCTGCACTATTCAGAGGAAGACAGACAGGTCCAGAAGGAAAGCAAGAAATTATACCCATAAGGAATGGTCATGCTACAACCCTTCTCTGCCCATATCTTTCTCTTGCCTTGATTTTGGGCCCACATGCACACATGGTTGGTCTGTTTCTCAGACTGCCAGGCTGGGGCTTAGACCTTGCAGTTGGCCCTGCAGAATCCAGTTGTCTAAATAACCATGTCACAGGCTTGCCTTGAGTATCATCTTATTGAATTTTTTTTGTGCTCTTTTGTTCCTTCTATTTTATCTTACTACTGGACACTATTATTATTGTCCTTTTATTTTATTTAGTTTTTAAAAAAAATATCTTTTCTTTCCCCCCCAGAAGGCATGTGCACTTCCTAGAGAAAGAGAGAGCGAATGCGTCCTCCACTGGGGTATGATCATGCTGCAATCCTTACACTGTTTTTCTACACTGTCAAGATTTAGGGCTTGCACACACACATGTCTGACATGTTTTCCAAACCACTGTGACTTGTGGGATCCAGCATCCAATGGACTGGCCTTAACCAATACACTGTGGGGCTGGATCTCTGTTATTGTCTCATTGAATGTATTTGATGAACCATCTGAAGTAAGTTATTAAGATTCTAGTGGTAGGGCCGCAGATGGCGTAGTGGTTAAGGCTCTGGACTCCCGCATGACTGATTCAGTTCAAGTGCTAAACCTGGCAGCTTGGCAATCAACCAGGCGTGCCCCAGATTCCACATAGAGAATGGAGTAGAAGCACTTGTGGTGTGGCCATCCCCCTAGGTGGTGATTTATCACTTTGTCTCTCACTGTCTCTTTCTCTTTCTCTCTATCTTGTGCGTACATGCACCCTATGTCAAAAGTATTTTTTTTTTTTAAATACCAGCTAGGTGCTAATTTATAGTATGTTCATTCTACTCACTGAGGTTTATGTCTAAAGTCAGACTTGTGTTCATGGATATGAATATATCAGCTGTGCTTGCTATTGAAAATATTTAGATTAATTAAGATCTTTAGTGACTCAATAAAATGTGGGAGGAAAAAGGCAAAGAAAGCAATCATGGAATACCAGAGACAGTGTAGGAAGAGGGTGGGAGATGGCAGAAGGTGAGAGGGAATTAAGGATGGGAAAAAAAGCAAATTATACAAGAAACAAGAAATGGAAAATTATTTGTTGATGATAACATGTGTATTGATGTGCTTGACTGAGCCAATATACAGTGTATTCTGGATGGAAAAATCTCATTTTGTATGCTGTAATGATGTACAGTGAATGAATGTAAATAAATATTAAAAACTATCCCAGTACTATGTACTGTCTTACTCATATGGCAGTTTACATTGTGTACGTGTGTTTATGTGTATATGTTTCTATACCCGTGTTTTAGCCACATGCATATACTCATGTTGTTTGTCCCACCTGTTTAACAAGTGTATTATTTCCTTTATGCAAGATAGAGCGTGTGTGTGCACACACACACAGAGAGAGAGAGAGAGAGAGAATCACCCTTCACAGGGGCCATTTGTGCCCTGCTCTCCAGTCCGCTGGACCCTGAGCACTTGTCTGCATGCCTGGTGTGTGTGAGGCTGGCGGGGCCCATGGATGCACACTGACCCTGCCATGTAGGGGGTGGCTTGTCTTGAGCACTGTTTTGACTTCTCCATGGAACTGGCCCCACTGCCTTCTTTGAATTGGTATACCCCAGCAGTGCGGGGAGGGGGGGAGTCATATTTTTGCATTCTTTCATTTGCTTTTACATAGCCTTTAAGGAGAAATGTTTAGATACACACAGTCTTGCTCTTTTAACGATGTTTTCTGTACAGTTTTTCATGTATCTCATGAAACAACACCCACGTGTGGTCATATAGTCTTTTGCCTTACTCTCAGTATTTTGAGATAACATCACAGTCCATCCTGGCTCTTCTCAAGCACAGGTGCCTTGTATACAATGAATGTTAAGGAGAAAGGGGACCTTTGCCTGTATTTTCTTTTTAAGAGAATCTTCTAAGAACTCATGCCTGCAACGTAATGAATGCTGCTTGATAGGATATATCCTAAAAATTTAGCACATTTGAACAATTTAAATGTTCATTTTCCTCTTTCTTTTTGAAGGATTGCTACATTTTGGATATTAATTTGCTGTTTAAACAAATGAGTAAATATTCTCAAAAAAGTTAAGACACTTTTTTTAGACAATGCATAAGAAATTGTTGGCTTAATAAAGCACCAGTGAGGTCCCATGTGCCACTTATCTGTTTGTTTGGTTTATGGTAGGACATAGTTATTAGGTAACTCTGGTAGACATCAGGTATCTGGACTTTAGCAAGACTCAATCACTCATCATCTAGTAAATACTTAACATTTATCTGAGGCTCATATGCAGATAATCTTTTAAGCATTTCCTATCTGTTAACTCACTTGATCTTGTGGACTGTTCTGTAAGTGTGGGTGATACTGTTTTTGCCTTTGTATTGATGAGTACACTGAGGTTAGCAGGTAACAAAAGGGACCATTTACATCCCAGACTGTTTGGCCCAGAATTCAGGTTTTTAATACAAAGTTATGTCACTGAGGAGTTGAGGGGAGATGGGGCATCCTGGAGATCTTTGCCTTTGTTCTTCACGTATCATATCTGCATGTAAAAGTGAAGAAAGACTTCTTCCACAAGAAGCCTCAGGACTCTTAACCAAATTTTATCTCATTTGTTTGGCATCTTTATCAGCAAAGAAGATATCAAGGGAGGTCTGGCCTGGTGGCACAGCTGGGAGCAAACTGAGCTGCAGTGCTGGAAACCACATGGTTGAACCAGGGTTTGGATCCCTGGGTTGGCCTGAAAACACAACTCCTATGAGCATATGTGCCCATGATCCTGACAAACTGGAGGGTGAAAGGAAGGGGATCGTGGTGTAGTGAGATCCTTATGAGGGTGCTTCTCTCTCTCTCTCTCTCTCTCTCTCTCTTTCTCTCTCTCTCTTTGGTGTGCATGTGTGAGCTCTCTATGATAAAGAAGAAGGAATGGAGTTCAATAAAGATATCAAAGGAGCCTTCACTAAACTTACAAGCGATATAAAGCTGAGAAAGAAAAAAAGTGTGATAAGCTATGTGACAGGTTTGGATTCAAAAGGAACAACGATTCAAAAACCCAACAATAAATGTAACAGGGGTAATCATAAGGCACTACCTTTGAATCCAACAAACCATGAAAAAAGTACAAGCCACGTGAAAAAGTCATGGGGATTATAATAGACTGGCTCCAGGGCAGAAAATTCAGTCTCAGGTAGGCTGTTTTGATGTTTTACTTGATTTATTTAGTAATTTTGGCCAGGGTATAATTCTGAATTTATACCAATTAATACATTCAGCTCTCCTCTGTTAATCATTTCTCATTGATTTCATTTTTAAAATTCTGTAAGAACTGTGATCCCAATGTTTTCCCCTCTCCCTATGTGGCCTTATATGAGTCGGCAGTGTCTTGGAGTAAAGAGGAAGTGAAATGTGGTCTGACTCTGGTATGTGTGTCCTGCTCTTCCTCGTCAAGGTATACTCCAGTGTGTCAGAGAATGTGAGAAGGGAGAAGGTGCTGGGTGTATCTTTATTCCATAGTTGCTATTCTTGCTCTTTGCCTGCTCTGCATCGCTGGCTTCTGTGTGTCTCTCTCACGAGGCCTGGTGTGAATTCCCTGGAGGACCATTGTTGAGTTCTTGGCTACGAGAGATCCATTCTGAATCTAAGCTGTATTTGAGGAAACCCCTGGCTGTTCACACAGTGGCCCTTGTATATGAGACCTCCTCACTCACTATTGAGTGGCTCTAGACCAGCTGTTGATACATTTTGTGTATCCATTTGAGTCATAGGAAGCTTATGCGGAACGGCCGCCAAGTGTCCAGGCTGTCCCGATGCAACACCCTGTGTAGACTGTGGATCACTTGAATGAAATGCAGAAGTACTCATCTCTGTATGAAGGATCAGCATGGATGTTCTCCAAGTTTACCTGGGAAACTCAATTTGAAGTAATGCAGATTCATAGATTTGCTCCAAGCACCATTCTCATCAGCCTGAGAATACTTTTTGTTTTGTGCTTTTTTGTTGTTGTTTTTAGGCATTTGCTACAAGGTGGGTGTACTCACTGGAGAGAGACAGAGAGAGGGAAAGTGATTTATTACCCCCTGAGAGGGTAGCCATGCTATAATCTCTCCTCCTTCATTCTCCTCTTGGGACTTTGGGCATGCTAACAGAAGTATCCAGTGTGATTTTTCAGGCTACCAGGTTCTGGGAGGGGAGCTGTGGTTAGCCATGTGGAAATCTAGCACCTTAATCTCCATGCTTCCTGTCGGCTCTATTTTTTTAAATTACCTCAGCTTGTCAGTGAGGGTTGGGAAATAGTAAATCAGTTTACCTTCATTGTAATCCCAAGATTCTATACATTATTGACTCTCATTCAAATAAAACACACTTAAAAATTGTGCTTTTATTTTTAATATTCTAAGCAACTATAAAAATATATATATATAATACATTGAATTTGAAAAAAAAATCATTTCATAAAATGTTCCAGTTTGTGTTTAAATAATATGTTGCCTCAGGACCTCAAAACTATATTTGCTTTCTTGATGTGGTTTCTTTCTCTTACTGAAGGAAACTAGTCCAATGAAATAAAGGGTTAAGACCCCTCAGAGGAAAAAAGAAAATAAAATTATCTTTAGAAATGGCTATGATAACACCTCCCAAGGCAAACTGTTGGCAGACCATCGAAGGGCAGATTGCGTGCATCTGTGTGAGTGAAAATCAGCTGAAGGGTGTCAAGTGCTCTTCTGAGTCACACTGGAGTCCCTTTATATTTATTTCCCAAACCAAGTAGTGGTTGCCATTTCCACCAGCCCACACAGTCCTTTTATTTTCTCATCTTTGCTTTATAAAGAGGTAGTTCCTATAGCACTCAAGTAGCTCTCTGGGGTCTTTGTTTTTGTTTTGGCCATGGAGTCTGTGTGTGTGTGTGTGTGTGTGTGTGAGAGAGAGAGAGAGAGAGAGAAAGAGAGACAGAAGTAAGAGAGAGAAAAGTGAGGAAAAAAGTGAGAAATCCACCCCTCAGGGTGCATGCCCAAGCCACAATCACTTGTCCTTCCTTCTCCTCTCAGGATTTTGGTTATGAACACCACACACCCGGCATGATTTTCCAGCTGTCAGGTCTGGGACTCAAACTGTGGTTGGCTATGTGGGAGTCTATGTGGGAGTCTAGCGCCTCAACCACCATACCACCTACTGGCCCTTCTGGCATCTCTTTGGTAAAGGCAGTAATTCCAATCAGAGAGCTTTGCCTCATGATGTGGTTATCTCCTATAGGGCCTCCATCTAAATCCCTTCATTTGGGGGTTGGATTTAACAAGAATTTGGAGAAGAGGCACATAGACACATTGAGACTGTAACACTTGTGCAAAAATAAGTAAGATCGTTTCTAACATTTGGGACCTCATGGCCAGGTTAGCTCATGGAACCATTGGTCCAAAGATATGTTTGGATAAGGTTTCTTTGATGAGCAGCAATATTGAATTTAAAGGATATGTTATTACTCACTTTATACACTTACAAGTTAGGAAAATGGTACACGTATGAAGACTGTCATTCAAAATATTGAGAAATATACTGAAATAGAAGAGAAATTGAATTATGAAAATTTTCTTAAAATTATTAAAATCAAATAAACATAGTAAAAAGATAAGATATCTTTCTGTGAAGAACAGTATAAACATTTAAATGTAACATCAAGAAACACTTTTTAATGACCTAATAAATAAAAATTGCTTTCAGGTTCATTATTCAATCAGAGCCCCTATCAGCATGCTGGAAGCTAAAGTTCTATCTTTTCATTCTATGGTACTTATTTGCAGAGATTATTGCCGTCAGGTTGTTTATACAATACTATAATCCCTCTCCCTCAATTGACATTTTATTATAAACATTTTCCACATTATTATCTGTTTCTTATAAACTTAATTTGAGGTTATTGTGCTATATTTCATTAGATAATATGATTTAGTTAGCTACTTCTCCTATAATTATATATTGTATATGGCTTTCTCTCAGTTTTATGCTATTATATATAGGGCTCTTTTGGACATCTTAGGGTTTTACTGTATTTTTAGTTATTTCTGTCAGAGATATTATAGAAATAGGATTATTAGGTTAAAGAGCCTTAGCATTTTCTTGTTTCGTAATGTAAAAATCTTTTCTGTAACTTAGAGTTCTACCAGCAAGATAAGCAAACACCGCTTCACAAACTGTTCAGCATTTGGTGCTCATTCTTAATCTTGTAAAATATGATAGATAAAAATGTTTTTATTTCCTAGATCTGTGCAAAATACAGATTATGTTAGAATTGGTGAGGCTGAAATTTTTTTTAATGTGTGAAAACTTCATCAGTGTTTCTCCTGTGCAAGCCTTCTTTAGATGTGCTTTTCATTTTCTTACAATATGAATAATTTTGTGATCATTTTTACAAGCTCTTTTTAAAAAATGATAGCCCTTTAAAAATGTTTCTGCTATTATTTTTACTGATATACCCTACTCAAGTTTTTAGTTTTAATGTGATTGAATCTCTATCTTTTCTTGCTAATATGTGTAACTTCAGCCATATTCATTTATGTCTCAGAGCAGTCAGAGATCTCTAGAAGCTTCATTAACTCTTTCCTATCATTTAATTTTCTAAGTTTTTGGAGCTCCTAAGGTTAGCGCGAGTAATTTAGTCAGTGAGAAAAAGCTGGCTCCTTGTGGGAAAGCACCTTTATCAAAGCAATTGGATCAAAGCTGGCTTTGAGTCTCAGAGAAAGCAATTAGATTAAAAGAAAATTAAGATCTTGGCTCACAGTAAGAGCATGTAAAACATAATTCATCTTGATTCAGAGTTTTTATCTTCCATCACTGGGTTTCAAATATGTCACATATGAAAAGTAATTTCTGTTTTGTTTTCTTCTAGGCCAAGTTTGGTCACTGTTTCATAGATGCAAAAGCTAAATTCTGTTCATGTTGAAAAATAAAGTAGCTTTAGTGTCATTAAAAACAATCAAAAAGACTTTATCAATGATAGTGGCATCTTTTAATAATGTTTTATACTTTGATCTTGTATCATTCCTATCTTGGTACCTGATAATAAGAGGTGCAAGAATTTATAATTGTTGAATGAATGGGTAGATTTTCTGCAATAAAGTACAGGAAGTCATTAAGCATGTCCTCGTAATACCTTTAGGGTTGCCAAAAGGCTTGCTTAGGAGTTGAAAAAGAAATAGAAAATGATACGACCTCGAAGGAACAGATGAACACAACTCTGTGAGCAGTGAAAATCAATGAGGGCAAAAATGGTCCATTTTCACCTCGTTCATTTTCAGGGACAGACTCGTTTTACTTCATTGATTTTCATTGCTCATTGAGTTGTAGTCTCTTCTCCAGTTCTGCTCTATCTTTTCAGCTCTACTTTTGTGTTTTAGTTCAACCCGTGGTTGTTGTGAGATGGACTTTTGTGGCTAAGTTTTAGCTCAGTGAGATTGGTTTTGCTTTCTTCAGTTTTCTGCTCAGCTGGTATGATTACAAGTTTTCAATGTTTTCTTAATGCTACTTTAGCAAAGAAATCTCTTGTAAGCACATTTTAATTTTAATCTGTCAATCTGGTTTGCATGTGCAAAACTGTTTCTGTAAATTTGAAAGTGAGAAAATGATTATTTGTATTAAAATTTAAATGATTAAATCATGCAAAGAGATGTTTCTATTCAACCCACACATAAAAAACACATTATTTGACAAACATATATTCAGGACCCTTATATACAGTGCACTTTTCTGATTGCTAAATTCTGTAGTTCAGAAAGATTCAGCCCAAGGCATTCTGTAGCTACAAGTTCTGGATTATGAGAATTAGAGTGATGGATTCACTCATGAGACTGACCCGCCCCTGAGGCTGGCAGAGAAAGTTGGACTATGGCCCCCAGTTAGAGCAACCACAAGTCATTGTAGAATAGCTGTTTGAGACAGACTGATGGGTTCTGGGTAGATCATGAAAGCAGATACTTCTAAATACTAACGATACTCATTAAATCATGCAAAGTTTTCCAGATCTACTCTGGGTTTAGGAAGGATCCATCTAAAGATTCGAAGGCAGGGAAAGTCTGGGGCCAATATTTTATAAAATGAAACTGAGTAAGAATAGTTGTTTGACCACTTGGCATTTACAGATCTTAAAGTATATAAATCATTTAGAGAACACAGCTACACGTGCAATGAAATTGTGATAAGGTACTGTCACCTACTTTTTTTTTTCCTTTGGTGTTTGCTATAGGGTTTGTGAGCTCTCAAGAATGAGACAGAGAAGGAGGGAAGTGAGAAATCGCCCCTTAGGGAGGATGGCCATACTGCAATCCATTCTCCTCCAGTCTCCTCTTGGGACTTTGGGTATGCACATGTGATTTTCACCTGGATGATTTTTAAGTCACTGGGTCTCGAACTCAAACTGTGCAGCTGGCCATGTGGGATGGCCAGCTCTGTAACCTCCATGCCAACGGCTGATCGCCACCATCTAATTTTTTAATCAATGTGATCAGGATAAAATTACTAAATTATGCTAAAATCTAGGCTATGATAAAAGTGTATATATAGAAGTAGATCTTATGAATATTATGAAGTGGGGAAATCCATTTCACCAAATATACTGGAGTTCAACTGCACTCTCAGCCTGAAGTGATGACCACTTACTGACGATTCAGAACATTCTAGTCTGAGGAAAGACTGAGAATTCTTGGAAATTAGGATATAGAAGAACATGTTCACAGAATTATTCTATTTGGGTTGAATGTCTGAATAGCCTTCTATGTGTCTGAAAGTGAACATGAAAAATTAGGCATTGAGAGGGTCTGTAGTATGAATCAGAGGCATTGGGGGTTTATTACATTCAGACATGAAGCACTGAGGCAAATCCAAGATTAAGCTGTTTTGTGATTCTGCCTTTCCAGAGGTGAGCCATGTTATTTTATGAACATGAGACTTCTGCTAGTCAGTGTTGAATCTCTACACATTTATTCCACCGATCATTCATTCTGCATTCAATTTATTATGCAATTCATTATGCATTTGGAACAGTAAAAAGGCCTAAGAATATATTAGTACAAAAGGTTGTAATCTTCTCACATGAAATGAATACTCGTGGGAAGCTGCCTTTCTATCTCTGTCTATGCAACATAGGTGCCCTAAAAGCAAAAATTTTAATAAAATAATTATGCCACACCACTGTCCCACTTACATCTAGAAATGCTTTCTGTTTCTAGTATCAACATTGCCAAATTGTTCCAATTTAAGTTAATCTCTGTTTCCCTAGGCTGCTAAGGCTAGTTTTTATGACATATCTGTTGTGTTTTTTTTATACAATTATTTTATTGAACTTTAATTAATTAATTAATTTTAATTTGACCAGAGAGGGACAGAGTGAGAGAGACAAAGTGAGAAAGGAAACCGCCAGGTCCAGGACTCAAACCGCAGTTGGCCCCATGGGAGCCCAGGGCGGTTTAGGAAGGATCCATCTAAAGATTCGAAGGCAGGGAAAGTCTGGGGCCAATATTTTATAAAATGAAACTGAGTAAGAATAGTTGTTTGACCACTTGGCATTTACAGATCTTAAAGTATATAAATCATTTAGAGAACACAGCTACACGTGCAATGAAATTGTGATAAGGTACTGTCACCTACTTTTTTTTTTCCTTTGGTGTTTGCTATAGGGTTTGTGAGCTCTCAAGAATGAGACAGAGAAGGAGGGAAGTGAGAAATCGCCCCTTAGGGAGGATGGCCATACTGCAATCCATTCTCCTCCAGTCTCCTCTTGGGACTTTGGGTATGCACATGTGATTTTCACCTGGATGATTTTTAAGTCACTGGGTCTCGAACTCAAACTGTGCAGCTGGCCATGTGGGATGGCCAGCTCTGTAACCTCCATGCCAACGGCTGATTGCCACCATCTAATTTTTTAATCAATGTGATCAGGATAAAATTACTAAATTATGCTAAAATCTAGGCTATGATAAAAGTGTATATATAGAAGTAGATCTTATGAATATTATGAAGTGGGGAAATCCATTTCACCAAATATACTGGAGTTCAACTGCACTCTCAGCCTGAAGTGATGACCACTTACTGACGATTCAGAACATTCTAGTCTGAGGAAAGACTGAGAATTCTTGGAAATTAGGATATAGAAGAACATGTTCACAGAATTATTCTATTTGGGTTGAATGTCTGAATAGCCTTCTATGTGTCTGAAAGTGAACATGAAAAATTAGGCATTGAGAGGGTCTGTAGTATGAATCAGAGGCATTGGGGGTTTATTACATTCAGACATGAAGCACTGAGGCAAATCCAAGATTAAGCTGTTTTGTGATTCTGCCTTTCCAGAGGTGAGCCATGTTATTTTATGAACATGAGACTTCTGCTAGTCAGTGTTGAATCTCTACACATTTATTCCACCGATCATTCATTCTGCATTCAATTTATTATGCAATTCATTATGCATTTGGAACAGTAAAAAGGCCTAAGAATATATTAGTACAAAAGGTTGTAATCTTCTCACATGAAATGAATACTCGTGGGAAGCTGCCTTTCTATCTCTGTCTATGCAACATAGGTGCCCTAAAAGCAAAAATTTTAATAAAATAATTATGCCACACCACTGTCCCACTTACATCTAGAAATGCTTTCTGTTTCTAGTATCAACATTGCCAAATTGTTCCAATTTAAGTTAATCTCTGTTTCCCTAGGCTGCTAAGGCTAGTTTTTATGACATATCTGTTGTGTTTTTTTTATACAATTATTTTATTGAACTTTAATTAATTAATTAATTTTAATTTGACCAGAGAGGGACAGAGTGAGAGAGACAAAGTGAGAAAGGAAACCGCCAGGTCCAGGACTCAAACCGCAGTTGGCCCCATGGGAGCCCAGGGCCCTTAATCATTATGCCACCTGCCAGCCCCAAAGTATCTGTGTTACTTTAAGCACAGAAGTGAGAATCATCATCATAAGAATATGGAAGAAAAATATATATATTGAATTACTTAATCAAATCATATTTTGTTGTTACCTACCCATTCATTAGTAGGTGGCAAATCTGTACATCCACATTCACCTGTCTGTCCCTCTATGTAACTGATCATCTTTCTACTCATGAATGTGTATGTGTGTGTTTGCATATATGCATTAGGGTATGTCTTCTGAAAAGTTTGTGCCATGTCGGAAATGGTCCTGCCAGCGGTTTATTGAGGAAATCCGTGTGAGGGAAGAAGGGGAGGCAGGAGAGCCATCACTTAGTAATGCAGGTCTGATCCCTGGGAAAGAAGAAGGAAAGAAGCAGAGTTTGATCAGCAGAATCTTCAATGCAGCATAGTTCTGAAAATGTTGGCCAGGCCAACCGTGAGTCCTTGTACTCGAGTTGCCTATCGGGCGAGTCCTTCATCTTTCAGGAATGGTCCTGCATTACTAATCCTGACCTGTTTATTCATTAGCTGGGCATAGCCTATAGACCGCATGCCTCAGCAAGAATGCAGCGGTGGGTCCCAGGACACAGCAGCTGGGCTGTCTGTCAAATCTAAATGCTGCAGCTGTGAATTTCAGAGGTGCATTTTCATGGACCACACAGAATACATACATGTCTGTACATACATGTAGCTACACACACACACACACACACACACACTATAAGTCATATGCATAACTATTTAAAAAGCAAAGTATAGTTATTGTTCTTTGGCGAGTTAATAAATATCTTTACACAAATGTATTATGTTACTGTCAGAGACATCATATTAGTACGGGAATTTTATTTCTTTCATCTATACGGTGACATTTCCGTGTAGTACTACCTTCTAGATCAGTTATCAAATGATAGAAAGAAATGAGGAACTTTGCCCAACTGTGTGTATTGTAAAAGACAGTTATCCTTCTTTATGGAAGACTTTTAACTTCCTGGAATTAAATTTTAAGGCTTTCGAATTTTGATTAAGCTGCTTTTAGACATGGAAAATATTTAAGTTGGGTCTAGGATCCTTTTAATATAATGCAGAACTTTAAAAAGCTAAATTATACTGCTCTTACAAAAATTTAGACCACTGACTGTTTCTGGTTTAATGAAATCAAAATAATGATTTTGGCTCAGAGCCAGTATTACAGAACTGAATATAATTGCCAAGTGTGCACTAAGCCACAGCATGCACGCTTAGGCCACAGCCAAAACATAATTACGTTCTTCAGAAATGTTTTCTACTGTTGAGAAAAACAGCATTATATCACAAAAGTACATATACATAAAGAGTGTGACTTTTTGGAGAAATGTAAGTGAATAAAACTTACATATCATTTGCTCTTCTAGAATTTATGAATTTGAGTGACTTAACTTATAAAAATGTTTTTCAAGTATTAAAACAATGAGAAGAGCCTGTAGGTGGCATGAAAGTTAAAGTGCTGAATCCCACATTGCCAACTTTGTGGTTTGGGTCCTTGACCCGATGACTTGAGAATCACACTGGGCACTTGTGCATGGGTGTCCAAAATCCTGAGAGGAGAATGGAGGAGAAGGTATTATGGCATGGCCATGCTTCCTGGGCTTATAGGAAGTGATTTCTCACTTTTACTTTCTCTCTCCCTATCTCTCTCTTGCAAGCATATACACCCTATAGCCAAAAAAAAAAAAAATTTTAACTGGGTGGTCGGTTGGAACCAGCAGATGGCATAATGGTTATGTCACTGGACTATCACATAGTTGACTGGGGTTCAATTCCTAGACCTGGTGGCTTAAAACTCATGTCAGGTGGTGTGTGCGTGCGTGCCACAAATCCTGAGAGGAGAATGGATTATGGTATGGTCATCCCCTCTTGGGGGGTGATTTCTTATTTTCTATCTCTCTCTCTCTCTCAGATGAGCACATGCTCCCAATAGCAAAAATCTCTTTAAACAAAACAAAACTTGGTGGTCATCTGACTTCCTGTTACTATTATTCATTACTTGATCAGCAAGGAATACTAAGTGAAGGACCTAGGTGGGTGAACAAGGACGTTTTAAGCACAGGGGTTAAATTCAGCCTAATACCTCACAGTTTTCTTGATATAAACTTTTTCACTGTACCTGTATATATTTTTTTTTTTTTTGAGAGGTTTTCACTATAGGGCGTGTGCGCTCGCCAGACAGACACAGAGACAGAAAGCGAGAAATCACCCCCCCAGGGGGGATGGTCACACCGCCATCAATTCTCCTCTCAGGATCTTGGGCACGCACTCACACGTGCCCGGCATGAGTTTTAAGCCACCAGGTCCGGGACATGAACCGCGGTCGACTACGTGGGAGTCCAGCGACATAGCCATTAATGCTAACTGCTGGTTCCCTGTACCTGTATTTTTGATTCTCTATATAAATTCATTTTTACTGGCAAAGCACAATATAAGTATAGTTAAGAAACAACTAAATTTAGTAATTTCTGAAAAAAATGTTACACTAATGTACATGCAAATGCAATGTTTTGTATGACATAGGTCACACAAGACACTTGGATCATTCTTTTCTTTTTTGGAGAGGTTTTTGCTATAGGGTGCATGCGCTCACCAGACAGACAGAGACAGAGAGACAGAAAGCGAGAAATCACCCCCCAGGGGCGATGGCCACGCCGCAATCCCTTCTCCTCCATTCTCCTCTCGGGATCTTGGGCACGCATGCACACGCGCCCAGCGTGAGTTTTAAGCCACCAGGTCTGGGACGCAAACCGCAGTCGACTACATGGGAGTCCAGCGACATAGCCATTACGCTAATTGCTGGTCCCTTCAGTTTTTCAGTTTTTGTTACTCAAAAAAAATTACAAAAGAACAAAACTAAAGTATTAACAAAAACGTACTTTCTAAGTGGTAGATTTTAGAATGTTGTTTAATAATTTTTTTCTAATTGGTTGAGATTCTACTGAGCTTTTCTCCATCAGTGTTTTACAACTTTGTAATTAGGAAATGGAAATGATGCTACTTTTTATGGTAGTACTTTAAATATCCATTAATTAAAACAGTTATAAAGAAAATTATTTCTCAATTATATTCAGCAGAACTAGAAAAATTCTAATAGAGCTCATCTCTTTGATGACTTATATAAAATAAAAATACTTCCAGTTTCTGGGACCAGCAGTTAGCGTAGTGGCTATGTCACTGGACTCCGACGTAGTCGACCACGGTTCGCGTCCCGGACCCGGTAGCTTAAAACTTACGCTGGGCGCGTGTGTGTGCGTGACCAAGATACTGAGAGGAGAATGGAGGAGAAGGGATTGCGGCATGGCCATCCCCCCTGAGGGGTGATTTCTCGCTTTCTGTCTCTCTGTCTCTGTCTGTCTGGTGAGCGCATGCACCCTATAGCAAAAACCTCTCCAAAAAAGAAAAGAATGATCCAAGTGTCTTGTGTGACCTATGTCATACAAAACATTGCATTTGCATGTACATTAGTGTAACATTTTTTTCAGAAATTACTAAATTTAGTTGAGAAAATAAAAAAAAAAGCCACTAGTTCTGGGCCTTGAACCAGTCAGCCATATGGGAGTCCAGCACCTTAACTGTCATGCTACTTGCCAGCCCCAGAGTAGTGTTTTAATCTACTTAAAATTTTTTTTATTATTATATTTTTTATATTACATTTAATCACATATATTATTACAGTTTATAACATTTCTTTTTCTAGCACAATTATCATGCATGTGAGTCAAGGCAGAGATATTACTATCCACATCATCATCATCAAATAACTTTTTTTTTAGATTATTCTTTTTTATACTCAATATTATTATTATTTGGAGAGGTTTTTGCTATAGGGTGTGTGCACTTGCCAGATAGAGACAGAGAGACAGCGAGAAATCACCCCCCCAGGGGGAATGGCCACACCGCAATCCCTTCTCTTCCATTCTCCTCTCAGAATCTAGGGCACGCACATACACGCACCCGGCGTGCGTTTTAAGCTACCGGGAAGGGGACTCAAACTGCGATCTATTACATGGGAGTCCAGTGACATAGCCATTACGCTAACTGCTGGTCTCAGTATTATTTTTTTGAAAATTCAACCACTATATATCATTTGGCTTGTAAAGAGAATTTACCCAACATGAACTACTTCTCAGACCAGTCCAGTTGAGAATACTAAACATGTTATTATCAACAGGTAATAAACCATTTTTGAGTCCCACAAATGTCATGCCTATTTGTTCTCATGTAATCTTCTCTATAGTCTTCCTTTCTCCCCCACCCCACCCGTTCCACACTGTCTTCTGCATCCATAACTATTTTTACTGTTTCTATGCCCTCCAATATTTCAATCTCTATCTTCGAGTGCAGATAGTTGGTATATATTAAATGAATACATACAATATCTTTCTTTCATAGCCTGGCTTGCTTCACTCAGCAATAAATCTTCCACATTCAACCACTTTCTATCAAATGGCAGGGTCTTGTTTTTTATGGCTGGATACTATTCTATGAGGTATATGTGCCATAATTTTTCAATCCATTCACCTGTTAGTGGACATTTATAATTTACTTATCCAACAGTGACTATTTGAAATTTATAGGTAAAAGCATATTCTCTTACTAAATGTGAGGTCTCCTCCATTATCCTCTTGGGATTGTGAGCACACATGCGCATGTACCCTATATAAGTTTCAAGCCCCCGGGTCTGAGACTCAAATCCACCGTTGACTACGTGGAAGTTCAATGACATAACATTATGCCATCTGCTTGTGCCTGAAATCAATTTTTAAAAGTAAGACAAAGCAAGTGAGAGAGTAGTAGAGTTTGATGTTTAGGAGATCTTTTTTGTCCCTACTAGATTCAAACCTATGGCATCGGTGTCCACTGAATACATTAGGAATGTAAAGGATGTAGAATTAAGAGGATAAAGCCAAAAATCTTGGTGTCAGCCTCCATAATGAGAAAAGATATTTGTGAGGTATGGCTCTAAAGCAGAAAGTCTGAACTGTGTGTCACTTCTGGGATCCATGTCACATGCTTCCAGTTATACCTTATGTGTGAAATAATGGGCAATTTGTAAATTACAGTAATAGATAAACTACTCTACATTAGCAGAGAATACCATTGCCAGTTTTCATTACCTCCTTCCTGGCTTATTATGATCACCCTTTAATGAGTCATCCTACTTTCTATATTTCCTTCTTATCTGAATTAAACAGACATACATTATTCTTTTTTATATAGTATATATGTCAGGCAAGATTTGTGCCTAAAATCATTCAGTAATTCTATTTTTTTATACATAATGATGTATACATATCATTCCATATATATGGATATATCTACCCATATATGTGTGTGTGGTTGGATGGATGGATGGATGCATAGATAGATAGATAGATAGATATTAATTCCCCTCTATCATCAATTTGTCTTTTTAGGTTTATTTTCTATACTCCTTACAACTGAAATATACCTCCTATTCTCTATATATTAATGTTTTCTTTTTCTTTTTCTTTTTTTTTTTTAGATTTTTGCCATAGACACATGCACTTGCCAGAGAGAGAGAGAGGGCAAGTGAGAAATCACCCATTGGGGAGGATAACCACACCACAGTCTCTTCTCCGTTCTCCTCCAGGGATTGTGGGCATGCACGCGCATACACCTGGAATGATTTTCAAGCCACTCAGTCTGAGACTTGAAATGCAGAGTTGGCCATATGGGATCCAACTTCCTTAATCCATGCTACTTGCTGGCCCATCATCAGGCCTTTAGCCTCTTTGGTTTTTTGTTTGTTTGTTTGTTTTTTTGTTTGCTATTTTCTGTCACTTCAATTTCTAACTCTTCTTTATAGCCAAGTTCAAGTGGCTTGAGCTCCATGAACCCTCCCTTTATTCATATGGAAAATAACTGTCTTCTCATCAAAGAATTTTAAATGACACCTTAGCTATGACGCTTTTATGACACTTTGACATTTTCCATTGCATTATTTACATGTATCTGCTAGATTGTAAGGAACTTGAGGGCAGGGAATAGATCTGATTCCATTAGCTCTGTGACTTGTGTAGTAAATGCACATTGAATGTATAAATATATGAAGTAGAAAAATATATTACCCTCATATGCATCAAGAAATTCAGGCTTCATTCACATATGCAAACTGGATTGAGTATTTAGCTAACTTGAGCAAGGACTGTCTCGAGGGAAGAGTGTAATTTAACGTTAATTTACTTACTCATTTATTCATTTAAAATTTTATTCCACAGTAATTTATGAGCTTTATCTATGAGCTAGGAAAATGATATGAGTAGTTTATGAATTCAAGATTGATATCAGTCTTCACCTGAGTTTTTCAAGAAATGTGATATTTGCTTTCAAGAGAGAAGGCATACAAGCTTAAGAAGCAAGAGGAAAATGTATCCCAAGTTTAATTGCGATGAATCTCTATCCGTTTACATGCAGGAGTTTGTTGAATTCTCTCACCTGCCCCCTTAAATATCTCTACTACAAATTGTTTTTGCTTTGAAATTTAAAAAAAAAAAAAGTCTTCCATCGTAATATTGTTTTTGACAAATAATTTCAGCACCTGGAATTAAGGCTATTTTTCAGTATGCATTTGTGACATAAAAGGGAGTGATGAAGTCAGTCATGAGCTGCGTGGTTACACCAGCCTGGAGGACTGCTCTTTCAACACAACTGGTATATGTGAATTATGCTAAAAATTTCTCCTGGCTGAAAAATGGTCAAGTCTTCTCTTTGTAGTATGAGAGTGAAATATTCTGTATCTTTTGGGTTTTTTTTTTTCATTTTTTGTTCCCAAAATAAAACAGAGAAGTGAAATTTTTTGCAAAATGATTTTTCTCCATGACATGCACAATGACAAAAGAATGTGACTGTGAATCAGATGATCCTAGTTCTAGGCCTCGGTCAGCCTCTGAATGAAAGCTGTGACCTTAACCAATTCATATATATATTTCCTACCTCACGAACCTTATCTGCAACATGTAGGGATTAGGCTTTAATAGTAATTTTTAAACTGCTCTGAGGAGTCACAGTGGTACATGGAGGCTCTTGAGGAGCTGCCTGGTGGGAGAGGCCTTGTATGCCAGGCCACCACTGTATGCATTTATTTGCTCTAATTATTTATTAAAATTCCCTTCATATGTTTTGTGTCTCAAACAGCAACAATAGTAAGTCCCCTGAATTGAATCATTTCTAGGTTTTATACATTAATAATTTTTAATGTATACTTCTCTTTGGAGCATGGACAGGAGCAGGAAATTATCATTTTGTCTGTTTATTTTGTCCCCACTTATGGAGAACTCACTACATGTCAAGTGCTGTGTCTAGTGTTGTGTAAATTCAAAGGTGGCAGAGTTCAGTGCTTATCCGAGAAGACACATGCGTGAATATCCAAGAAAAAACTCATGTGATAAGCATTATGCTAACAGGATGAATGAAGTGCCCTTAATGCATATAGGCAGAAACTTTAATTTTCCATATACTAAGTAGATAAATGTTTTTCCACGTATTAACCCAAAATAGTAGACAAATACATACTTGATTTAATTTCTGTGAATTCAGGTTTTGTTTTAAAGTGAAGCTCTTTTTTAGAATCTTTTTTATTTTTTTAAGAGATTTTGGCTATAGGGTGTATACACTTGCCAGATAGACAATGACAGACAGAAAGTCAGAAATTACCCCCCTCTCCAGGGGTGGATGGCTACACTGCAATCCCTCCTCCTCCATTCTCCTCTTGGAATCCAGGGTATGCACACTCATGCATCCGGCCTGAGTTTTAAGCTTCTGGGTCCAGGACTTGAACCGCAGTCGACCACGCGAGAGTCCAGCAAAGTACTATTATGCCATCTGCTGGTCCCCGTATCATTCATTTCAAAGAAGATTCCTGAAGAAAACTTATCTTGAAAAGCACTTTTAAAACCACTTATTATTCATATATTATTTAGTTTGATACAACGAATCATTTTAAAGACACATATAAGAGGAGTAAAAGATGTAAGGTAGAGTCCTTCTGTTGTAAGAAGTATTGAGACCATTGTAATGCAAACATGGAAATGGAGACATAACTGTTGAACATACTACATAAACATATATCCGAGTCTAGATGATATATTCATTAAGGTAGGAGGACTCCAAATGGATACTTTGGCATAGCTTAATTGACTTAGTACTAAATGGTCACATTTAAATTATGCATAAATACTTTATTTACAATGTACTTTCAGTATTTAACTGTATAACTGCAAAGTGAAAAGTACTACTTCCTGAAAAAAGAAATATGAAGGTATTACACTGCTTTCTAGAGTCAGGTTTTGATTAGTTATCGATGCCAATTACTATATTTTCTTTTTTATTATGTTACTTTTTCTTTGAGATTCAAGTTTTATTCTCTTAAAAATACATACATACACATTTTTCTTACCCCAAATTTTATCCTGTGATAACAGAACTTGGCTAGGCCTTGATATCCTGACATTTGGTAAAACATTATTTATTTTAAGTAATTACTCAATTTTAATTAATTTATTATTATTTAATATTTATTTATATATTATTATTATTCAATATGACCAGCGAGAGAGAGAGAGAGAAAGGGAAAATGAGAAAGCAAGCCACCAGGTCTATGACTTGAACCGAGGTTGGCCTTGGGCCAGTCCAGAGCCTTTACCAGCATGCCACCTGCCGGCCCCAGTGAAGCATTATTATAGATATTTCTATGAAGGGTGTTTTTAGATGAAATAAACATTTATCAGTAGGCTTTGAGGAAACCAGACATAACCTCCATAATATGGATTTGTCTCATTTAGTCAGTTAAAGCCTTAATGTAAGAAGACTGAGCTCCATGGCAGAAGAGAATTCTGTCAGCAGATTGCCCTGCAGACTACAGCTCTTCCTTGGGGCACCAGCCTGCTGCCTACCTTGTAGATTTTGTACTTTTCGAGCCTTTACCAATGGCTTAAGTCCATTCCGTAACATAAATCTATGCATGTACACTTTCTATTGGTTCTGTTTCTTGGAGAAGTCTGACCCATGTTTTAGAGCCTATAGGGTGCCAATCATGGTATAATAGTTTGAACAAACAAATGTTAGCTAAAGCCAGAAAAATCAGGGCCAGCATGTGGCATGGTGGTTTAGGGCACTGGACTCCAACATGATCAACCATGATTCGAGTCCCAGATGGTGAATTGCTTTCTCACTTTCCCTCTCTCTCTGTCTCTCACTCTGTCCCTCTTTGGTGAAATAAAAAAGACATAAATAATTAAATAAAGTTAAGTGAAATAATTCTTTAAAGAAACAAAATAAAGTCAGAAAAATCATTCAGTATAGATGTGGCGTGATAGAGTGATGTAGATATTGAAACGTCCAAGACAGTGTGATTCAGATAATAAAGTGAGCAGGTATTCTTTCAGAGTTGAGAAGCACTGGTATGAATACGTGTGTTAGTTAAGTACTCCTTAGTTTTATTTATAGAGGGAAATTAAAGGACTTAAAATGCTTCCGTTCCCAAGAAAGAGTATCCTACTTCCTTTTATTTTCTTCCTTGTCAATTTCTTGGAGATAGTCCTGGCTATTTGCATAAACATCCCAGACATGGCTGATAGGTGGTTGAATAATCTGTAATGGAGAGAAACTGATTTCAATAATATGCGACACTTATAATTTTTATTTATGACCATTGATATTCTTGATTTTAGCTGTCAATTTTTATACCTAATGGCTGCTACTTTTCCTTCTTCTGTCGTCTTCAGACTTTTAGTGACATATAGTTATCATTGGAAGAGTCCAGAGATCAGTCTAACTGATGGAGACACAGAAAAGACAACAACAATGCAACTGCAAAAGAGGCTTTTATTCTTTTTCCAGCTAGCTGGGGTCTGAGTTTCTGCCCGTTGCAGCGGGCCTTAACAAGGACCCCATGCCTAAGAGAAAGGGATCTTTTATAGTTCAGAATGTCCCTAAAATGTAACACACACAAAGGAGGGAGGGTATGAGAAGCGAGGGTCCAGCCTGTTTAGGTCTAGATAAGGGCTCTCAGCTAAGGGTTTGGATGACCTTGCCTCGGAGGTGCTGGGCCCTCCCGTTTTCCACCTATCTGAGAGTTCTCAGACTCCTGGTTCCCGTCCTTGAGGACCTAATAAAGTGGGCTCCATCCTTGAAGACTTAACAGGGTAGAAATCAAGCTAATTTGCCCCAGCATTCCCTAACATGGCGGTGATTACAACAACTTGGCCTAACATCATAAACTAGGTTGATAAGGGCTCATTTTAAAATTCTGAGCTCTTCAAAATACAGTTCTCAAAGGTTTTCTGATTTAGTGTCTATGACTTGAACCGAGGTTGGCCTTGGGCCAGTCCAGAGCCTTTACCAGCATGCCACCTGCCGGCCCCAGTGAAGCATTATTATAGATATTTCTATGAAGGGTGTTTTTAGATGAAATAAACATTTATCAGTAGGCTTTGAGGAAACCAGACATAACCTCCATAATATGGATTTGTCTCATTTAGTCAGTTAAAGCCTTAATGTAAGAAGACTGAGCTCCATGGCAGAAGAGAATTCTGTCAGCAGATTGCCCTGCAGACTACAGCTCTTCCTTGGGGCACCAGCCTGCTGCCTACCTTGTAGATTTTGTACTTTTCGAGCCTTTACCAATGGCTTAAGTCCATTCCGTAACATAAATCTATGCATGTACACTTTCTATTGGTTCTGTTTCTTGGAGAAGTCTGACCCATGTTTTAGAGCCTATAGGGTGCCAATCATGGTATAATAGTTTGAACAAACAAATGTTAGCTAAAGCCAGAAAAATCAGGGCCAGCATGTGGCATGGTGGTTTAGGGCACTGGACTCCAACATGATCAACCATGATTCGAGTCCCAGATGGTGAATTGCTTTCTCACTTTCCCTCTCTCTCTGTCTCTCACTCTGTCCCTCTTTGGTGAAATAAAAAAGACATAAATAATTAAATAAAGTTAAGTGAAATAATTCTTTAAAGAAACAAAATAAAGTCAGAAAAATCATTCAGTATAGATGTGGCGTGATAGAGTGATGTAGATATTGAAACGTCCAAGACAGTGTGATTCAGATAATAAAGTGAGCAGGTATTCTTTCAGAGTTGAGAAGCACTGGTATGAATACGTGTGTTAGTTAAGTACTCCTTAGTTTTATTTATAGAGGGAAATTAAAGGACTTAAAATGCTTCCGTTCCCAAGAAAGAGTATCCTACTTCCTTTTATTTTCTTCCTTGTCAATTTCTTGGAGATAGTCCTGGCTATTTGCATAAACATCCCAGACATGGCTGATAGGTGGTTGAATAATCTGTAATGGAGAGAAACTGATTTCAATAATATGCGACACTTATAATTTTTATTTATGACCATTGATATTCTTGATTTTAGCTGTCAATTTTTATACCTAATGGCTGCTACTTTTCCTTCTTCTGTCGTCTTCAGACTTTTAGTGACATATAGTTATCATTGGAAGAGTCCAGAGATCAGTCTAACTGATGGAGACACAGAAAAGACAACAACAATGCAACTGCAAAAGAGGCTTTTATTCTTTTTCCAGCTAGCTGGGGTCTGAGTTTCTGCCCGTTGCAGCGGGCCTTAACAAGGACCCCATGCCTAAGAGAAAGGGATCTTTTATAGTTCAGAATGTCCCTAAAATGTAACACACACAAAGGAGGGAGGGTATGAGAAGCGAGGGTCCAGCCTGTTTAGGTCTAGATAAGGGCTCTCAGCTAAGGGTTTGGATGACCTTGCCTCGGAGGTGCTGGGCCCTCCCGTTTTCCACCTATCTGAGAGTTCTCAGACTCCTGGTTCCCGTCCTTGAGGACCTAATAAAGTGGGCTCCATCCTTGAAGACTTAACAGGGTAGAAATCAAGCTAATTTGCCCCAGCATTCCCTAACATGGCGGTGATTACAACAACTTGGCCTAACATCATAAACTAGGTTGATAAGGGCTCATTTTAAAATTCTGAGCTCTTCAAAATACAGTTCTCAAAGGTTTTCTGATTTAGTAAAGTTGAACATGTATTGTTTTTATTTTCTAAAAAATATTTTAAAAGTACTGAATGATGTAGTGAAATGATGCAATCTCATCACCCTGGGCTTTTTTTTTTTTTTTTTTCTTTTCAGTTTAACATTTTGATATTTTATATCTCTTAAAAATCTTATATAAAAGATACCTTTGAAGTTTTGTATGGTTTATCACTCTGACCCGTTTTACCTCCATCTGTTTTATCACCCATGTATATCACCCATAATTAAATAGTCATCATTTTGGAAGTTTTATATAAATGGCATTTATAAACATAATTCTTTAACTTTGGCCAATGAACACTGTTTTTTTTTTTTTTTTTTTTTTGGAGAGGTTTTTGCTATAGGGCACGTGTGCTCACCAGACAGACAGAGAGAGACGGAGAGACAGAAAGCGAGAAATCACCCCCCAGGGGGGATGGCCATACCACAATCCCTTCTCCTCCATTCTCCTCTCTGGATCTTGGGCATGCATGCACATGCGCCCGGCGTGAATTTTAAGTCACCGGGTCCGGGACGCAAACCGCAGTCGACTACATGGGAGGCCAGCGACGTAGCCATTACGCTAACTGCTGGTCCCTCAATGAACACTTTTGATGTTTGCCATAGGTATATACATATTCAATTCCAAAATATCTTCCTTTAGTTTAACAGATATATACCTCCTTCAGGGAACCTGGCTAGGGATTTTAAAATGGAAAGCAAACAGGTTTATTTATTTATTTATTTTTAATTTTCCTCTGCAAAGGCTAATAAATAGCAATATACAATTAGGACTCACAATTCTCATATCACTAAAATGGAAATGTTTGTGGCTGACATCAAAGACTGCAGTTGCCTACCCATCATGGGTTAGCGAGGAACAACTTAACCTTTAGTTGTATTGTAGTCAAACAAGATACCTGATCATTCTTATCCCTAAGTCCGCTATTGTCCATAGAAAGAAAGGGTCAACTTTGTCTCGCTCTCTGCCATTGCTTAAAACTACAGTAAGTTAGGAAGAATTTTCTTGTGTCTGTTTATGTTTTCCCCCCTCAATGATTCTTTGTTGGAATCAAATGTAGATTTTCCTTTGGGAATAAAGATAAGGAATTCCGTTTGTGCTAAAGGTCACCATTCAGATATATTTTTGTTCCCATTTTGTGATGACTCCAACAGAACTGGTTAAGAATGAGGAAAATGGCTTGCTAATTATGCAGATGTCTTCCTCTACTTTGTAACTGGAGGGATTCTCCTATCAAAATGTGTTTCTAAAAATTTTCCTTTTATAACATAAGTTAACTTATTAAATTATCTTGTTTTAAAAGTATGCCTAAATAGAAATCAGTCAGTCTCAGTGTGTTGATTTCTCGGGACCAGCAGTTGGTGTAATGACTATGGTGCTGGACTCCCATGTAGTCGACCGCTATTCGAGTCCCGGACTCGGTGTCCTGGACTCACGCCTGTCATGTGTGCATGCATGCCCGAGATCCCGAGAGGAGAATGGAGGAGAAGGGATTGCGGCGTGGTCATCTCCCCTGGGGGGTGATTTCTCACTTTCTGTCTCTCTGTCTCTTTCTAGTGAGCACACATGCCCTATAGCAAAAACCTCTCCAAAAAAATAAATAACAAATAATGTGATTTCTCACGTTCCTCTTTCTGTTAAGTGTTGCACTAACCAGAAGAAGTAGGTGCATTTTTATTACAAAGGATACAATTTTCTCTGGTTCAAATTTGGATAGATTTTAATTTTGATTTCTATGGAAGTCCTGTTTATATGAGATAAGAACAAATTTATAGTATTATAAAATAAATCATCTGATATTTTATAAATACAGCTTGATGTTTATGGTAGCTCAGTCAGTTGTAAAAGGCTGCATGGTTCCTGATTATATGATACTTTTACATCGAAGGTCAGACAGTGGCCCTAAAATAGATTAGCTAGCTAGTGTAAAGTTTCTTTGACTGCAATGGTGTTTTAGCTTTTTTTGAGTTATCTCAGAAACTACTGAGTGTAGAAGTTATAAAGTGTTCTCTTAAAGGAAGATTTTGCCCTTATCTATTCAGAAGTTTCTCCAAGGCCTCTTCCCTTCGAGTATGTTTATTATGTGCCACTGAATGTAAATGCACCTCTCCTATGGGAATATTAATGTTTATTTAAATGCACACACAAATTCTTTTCCACAGTTTATGTACATGAAATAAATTCTAACATCATAGAGTTTTGTCTGGAATTTTAGAACCACGATATTCATTAGACTGATTTTACTTGAGAAAATACATGTTATTAAAAAAAAAAAATCAGGACCAGCGGGTGGCATGGTTATTGTGGCACTAGATGCCCTGGTGGCTGTCAACGGTTCAAATTCTGGACCTGACCTAGCGCTTTTTCATTTTTCTTCTCTCTCTCTCTCTCTCTCCTCCTCTCTCTCTCATGCATGTGCCCTATGGAAAATAGAATGGTTTGAGAACCAGACCTAGCAACTTAGAATACTCACCAGGAATATGTGTGCTTGCCCAAAATCCTGAGAGGAGAGTGGAAGAAAGGACTGCATTGTGGCCATGCTTCTGGAGAATAGTTTCTCTATTTTGCTTTCTGTCACTGTCTCTATTTCTCTCTCTCTCTCTCTCATGAGCACACATGCCCTATAGCAAAAACCTCTCCAAAAAAATAAATAACAAATAATGTGATTTCTCACGTTCCTCTTTCTGTTAAGTGTTGCACTAACCAGAAGAAGTAGGTGCATTTTTATTACAAAGGATACAATTTTCTCTGGTTCAAATTTGGATAGATTTTAATTTTGATTTCTATGGAAGTCCTGTTTATATGAGATAAGAACAAATTTATAGTATTATAAAATAAATCATCTGATATTTTATAAATACAGCTTGATGTTTATGGTAGCTCAGTCAGTTGTAAAAGGCTGCATGGTTCCTGATTATATGATACTTTTACATCGAAGGTCAGACAGTGGCCCTAAAATAGATTAGCTAGCTAGTGTAAAGTTTCTTTGACTGCAATGGTGTTTTAGCTTTTTTTGAGTTATCTCAGAAACTACTGAGTGTAGAAGTTATAAAGTGTTCTCTTAAAGGAAGATTTTGCCCTTATCTATTCAGAAGTTTCTCCAAGGCCTCTTCCCTTCGAGTATGTTTATTATGTGCCACTGAATGTAAATGCACCTCTCCTATGGGAATATTAATGTTTATTTAAATGCACACACAAATTCTTTTCCACAGTTTATGTACATGAAATAAATTCTAACATCATAGAGTTTTGTCTGGAATTTTAGAACCACGATATTCATTAGACTGATTTTACTTGAGAAAATACATGTTATTAAAAAAAAAAAATCAGGACCAGCGGGTGGCATGGTTATTGTGGCACTAGATGCCCTGGTGGCTGTCAACGGTTCAAATTCTGGACCTGACCTCTTGCTTTTTCATTTTTCTTCTCTCTCTCTCTCTCTCTCCTCCTCTCTCTCTCATGCATGTGCCCTATGGAAAATAGAAAAATAATAACAATAAATAAAATTTAAAAAAGAAAATGCATGAAAAATAATCAAAAACTATGCAAGGATTTAAATTTTTTTACACCATAACAAATCATATTTTAATTTCATTTTCTTCATTAGGTCCCATGTATCCTTTCCTGAGTTTTAGAGCACACGATCTTCATCTCATTTCCAGCATTCCTTCCTATCCTATTACATAGTTTATAATCTGCCACAAATGAATTAAGAATCAAGGCTGTTATAGCAAGAATCAAAGGAATGAGAAATATAGTGGAAATAACATAGCTCTGGAAGAAACTGCTTTCATCGTGCCCTTTCTGTTCATAACAACTCATCCCCACAGTATTCTAAGAGGAGTTTTTACTACCTTCCTTTCCCTTCCTAACCCCAAATCAAATAAAGGCTTCAAACCATCTCAGTTCAGTTAAAGAGAAATACTGTCCTCTTTAATGTTAGACATAAAACTGTAGCCTTCCATACCAGAAGGGTTTTAAGTAAGTATATTAACTTTTGGCTCTATCTCCTTTAGCATAGTCTAGATGAATTAGGATGATATATTGAACTCTTTTCTTCTAGAAGAAAACAACATAATGCTTACTAATAATGCATATGAGTTTTACGAATTTCAGAATCCTTCAAAAAAAGGGTACAACATCATTCAGTTCAACACCGTATGCTAGCAAATGTTGGACTCCAGGGAATTAAAGACAAGATCATTGATCTTAAGTAATTTGCAATCTAGTAAGGAGCTAGAAATGTAAGCATATCTATCTTAAAATAATTGATTCATTTAAATACAATGGGATGTATAAAATATAACAGTTGTACAGAAGAATGTCGAGTTTCCTTGGGCAATGAAAGGAAGTACTTTGTATTAGTGAAAAATTCTGGATAGAGTTTTGAAATATACTATCTTAGTCTATTAATGTGTTGCTAACAGAAGTACTTGAGACTAGATGAATTTAAAAGGATAGAAATTTAGGGCCAACAGGTGGTGTGGAGTTTTAAGGCACTGCATCCCACATGGTTGACTTTTCAGTTCAAGTCTCAGACCTGGCAGCTCAAAAATCATGCTGGGTGCATGTGTGTGTTAGCCTAAAATCCTGAGAAGAGAGTGGAGGAGAAGGGATTGCAGCTTAGCTATCCCTCCTAGGGAGTGATTTCTCACTTTCACTCTCTGTTGTGTGCATGTGACCTATAGGAAAAAACAATAGAGTTTTATATGACTTCTAGTAGCCAGAAAATGCAAAGGTGGAGCTTCCCTGATCCCCCTGGAATCAGGCCCACTACAACATGGCTGGTAACATGGCTGGTAGAAGCAGAGGTTGGCTGGCATGTGCAGAGAGAGACCTGACCTGAGGCAGCCATCTTTCTTTTATAACCCATCATTAACCATACAAGAATTTATCTAGAACTATTGTGAGAGTCCCCGGAGACATCATTAATTCTTTCAAGACAGTGATGCCTTCATGTTCCAAGCACTGCCCTCTAGGACTCAGCTCTTAAAGGTCTTGCCACTTATACTAGAGGCCAAATTCCAATATGAAATTCTAGAGGACACCTGTTATCCAAATCATAGCAAATATGTAGGTATGTCTGACAGGAAAGGCATGAGAATGGAGTAAAGGAAATTACAGTCAGAGAGAATGCAAAAACACTAGAAGCTGCTGTTTAATTCATGTGCCTAAGTTAATTTATTAGAGACAGTTTTGAAACACAGTTACATATATGGCAAAAGTAGAAAATACCAGGTTTCTGGTATAAGATATCATTTCACCAGGTTGCTTAATTTGTTTTCCCATTGATGGTATAGAGCCCATTAAAAATGATTAACACATAGTTATAATTCACAATATATATCAGCAGCAACAATAACAAAACATAGTAAGAGTGAAGAAAATGTTAGTACTTTGTAGTTTCATCAAAACCTTCATTAAGGAGGATCTAACGTTCCTCTAATTAGGTATTTCCTTTAAAAACTATTTAATTATGTTTATTTGCTGTTCATAAAGCATGATGATCTTATTTGCTTGACAATCTTGCTTGACATGTCCTTCTGTTCATTCTTGGTATTAAATTAGGTGTGCCAGTAGAATAAATTATGAGGTTGTGAGATGTTAATGTGGAGGTCGGTCAGTTTTCTACCCATTTCTTCTAAAGTGAAAAGACTGAAATATTGTGGAACATTATGTATACGGAAACCACCATCAGTCAAGACTTTGTATTTATGCTTTAAATTTCACTCTAACCATTGTATTAGATCAGAATATATTAGAAGTATGCTTTTCCACAGGCTCTTCTGTTTTCTAAGATAAAGTGTGACTGAGTCTGTATAAGTCTGAGTAAGGTCAGAGAGACCAAGGAGGTATTTACCCAAAGATAGAAAAGCATTTCTTGTCTTAATTTTCTTTTTCCAAATTAAGTTGCTATTACTTGGGGAAAAAAAAATCCCAAGTTAATCTGATGTGTATTTATTTACGTTATGTATAAAAAAATGATGTAATGATGGGTGATGATCTAGCCATAAGACTGGAAAGTAATACTAAGAGGGAGTAGGGGAAATTAAAAGTAGACTTTAAATTGACTGCAAATTGTTATGTCAAAAAAAGGATATCTTAGAAGTCCTTTTAAGCATACTATGTTTTGGAAATGAGTGACATGGAGTGATCATATTAACATTGCATTAATTATATGGCATATAGATAATCTATGACTACATGAAAGTCTTGGACCAAAGAAAAGATGGATTATAAATAATATGTAAATGTAAGAGAAGTGAGCCCAGTCTGCATAATTTTTATGCCTACTAACAAGGATAGGTAAAATCTAATGCTTGTATGTAATTGCAATATGTAAGCATTATACCAAGTTTGGAGAGACAAGTGAAAATATTGTTATTTAACATGTATGGAGTGTGTATTACATAATAGTTATCACGCTAAGGGCTTTAACTCCTTGGCTAATATAATCCTTCTGTATCCACCTTGGAGAGATTATATTACTAACTGAACTTTTCATATATGAGAATGAAGACTCAGAAATTTAAGATCTTTTCCAGTATCACTGTGCTCATAGAAGGTACAGAATTGGGACCAAATCCTAGTCCTAAGAATGCCCCCACTCTGTTGTAATGGTTATGCCTTATATTAGCTTTTGTAACTATTTACTTCAAATCACCTATGTGATGGCATTCTTGGCTTGTAATCAAACACATGAGTTTAAGGTACAGTTTCGTCCTTTAGGGACTTATAACATAATAGAGGGAGACAGAAATGAACCAAAACAAGTTAAAACTGAGCATCTTTACCTTTGCACTGAGGAAGTGTTCTGTTCTTTCCGGAATTTTACTCTTGAGTTTTAGGCTACGCTGCGTGGAAGAAGTGAAGAGTCAGCAAATATTACTTACTGAATGGAAGAAACCATTGAAATGCTGTAAGCTGGCCAAGGGACATGCTGTCATGTGTGCTTTGGAAGAACCACTCTGATGTGAATTAAGTAGAAGGTTTTAGATGGGAAAAGCGAGTGCAATTAAAAGGTCATTGACATTTTCAGAGTGAGACAGTTGGAAGCTTGAAGAGAGGCAGTTCTAGAGACCAGGGACCACGAGGAGAGAGATTTGGGGTGTTTGAAGCTCAGCAATCCTGGACCGCATACTTTTTTGAGTGGACTCAGTGTGTTCGTCCTGCGTCTTCATTTCCAAACCGTGTCTGGTCTTTTGACAGGCTATTGTTGCTTTTACTGTTTTCAGTTCTTTGAATCCTATGGCTGTAGAAGATACTACTTAACATACTTGAAAAAACTCCACTTTCCAAAAATCTTTATAATTCTGAAAGTGTACCCCATCAGGAAAGCTCCTCATGTAAGACATGTTTCCCTTTGAAAATATTTTATTTGCTTTCAAATTATTTTGTGTTCTATTTTTGTAGCAGTTATGGAGGATCGAAAGATCCCCTTTTATTAAAAGATAACATCCCCTGCCTGTGTTGGAGCAGGTGAATGAGAAGTAGGTTAAAGTTATTGATAGTGCATCAGAAGGAGAATCAAAAGAAAGAGACATAAAGAAACAATAAAACAAAGCAAACAAAAATCTCACAACAATATAATATTTGAAGAGTAACCCCAAATAAATCATCTTTAAACCCATTATTTTTATCTTCCTTGTGGGCATGACTAAGAGTCAATGAGCAATATTTATACATAATAAAACAAATCTGAGTAGTTTTAGTTGCATAAAACATAATTATTTTCAGAATATTTAATAATAAAGGCACAAATTACTATAATAAAATTTTGAAATATAAGTGTTTTTTGTATTACAGCCTGAACCTTGCTGAGCGTACAGATATGTCATTTGTATATTAATATTTTACCTAGAAAGTATTTTTAAAAAGTGTCAATTTTTTAAACCCAAATAAGAGATTAGAAGAAGATATATTCTCTTAGGAATTTCTTAAGGCTCCATACTACATGGTCCTATACTATAATTGGATATGGGACTCTGAGTTTTAGGGAGAATTCTTCCAAAAGACTAATGTTCTTATTTTATCAGCTGAAAAATAAAAACCCCAATTGAAACTTCCAAAGAGACTTAAAACATGTTAGATTGGCAGAGAAGAGCAAATATTATATCCCCTTTAATTTTAACTTCTTGTGGTGGGGGGAATTCCTGAAAATTGGCTCAAAATTCCAACTTTAGATTTAAAAAAAATGATTAAAAGGATAGTCTTTCATTTATTTCTGAAAAAGAGAGGTGGAATTTTATTTCAGTAATATCAAAAGAAGTCTTCATCCCTCTTTCATAGAGACTACAGTTTATAAAACTCTTTCTAAACAAACCCAGCCTTGATGGCACTCAGTGGAGTGATGATGGAGACCACATGGGAAGGCCTGGGGTCCTGTCCTGGTTCTACCTTATCATTCCAGGACAGCCTGGGTCCTGGCTGGCTGCTGGACGGCATGGAGGATCTCAGTGCAAAATTCTGTGGAGATTGCCTGTCTCTCACCCCAATTCTTTCCTTCCACTATGAAAATATAAAAAATAAACTAAGAGCATCTTTGGAAGCATAAAATTGTCTCTAAGCGTGGAATTCTTAGAACATTTGCCACAATCTAACAGTTCTTTTCCCAAAAACTGAAATGCATTAGGGATAGGGAAAGGAGTTAAGCAAGAAACTGAAATATTTCCATTATATCCCATGTTCTAAGTAATGTTCAAGGACGCTAACCTCCTAGTACCTCATAACTGAGGAGAATATCCACTTATTTTGTGAGAGCTATGACTCAGTGTATAGACATTATGTCTTTCACACAGAAAGCCAGAATGACAGATGTGAGGTTCCCATTGTATAGATTTAAAAATAGTGGTTGTGAATAGGCCCTGGAGGTTATTTAACATAGTGGCCCGCTGTCCAGTTTTGAGCAAAGAACACTCATATTTTGCTAATGTACTTTATATGCATGTAACTGGAAAACTTTAAGTGAATTTCATATGTTATAATGTTGGGGACATATCAGTATGTGGTAAATAGGATGATAAGGTCAAGCCAGTTTCAAGGAGAGAGTTCATATTTTCTGGAATTTATGAGAAAGTTATGTCTTGTATATATGAGAGCAACGTAAGGGTTAACAGCATAGTAGAAAAGCCAAAGACATGGCAAGATAAGTGTGGGTCATTTAAAAATGCTCTGATGTTGGGGGCCAGCAAGTGGCATAGTGCTTAAAGTGTTGGATTCCCACATGACTGACCACGGTTTGAGTCCTAGATTCGGCAGCTTGAAAGTCATGCTATGTGTCTGTGTGTGCATGCTCAAAGTCACAGAAGGAGAATGGTTTGTGGCATGGGCATTCCCCTGGGAGGTGATTTCTCACTTTCCCTCTCACTGTCTCTCTCTCAAAGGTGAGTACACATGCTCCATGCAAAAAACCTAACAAACAAAATCTTGAAGCATGTGTATAACATACAGATAACTTTGTAATTGTTGATCTTCACAGCATTCTTCAGCCCTTTCAATCATTCAGCCTTGAATAATAATATTCTAGAATGTTCTAGAACTATGAACGAGATTGAGGATCAGTGATCATGTAGAGAACCCTTTAACTTTATAGCTGTGTAAACTGAAGGTTTTAGTGGTCGGGCTATCTGTGAGGCAGTTGTCATAAAATCAGTCAACCCTAATCTCTTAATTCTTATTTTTTTTAACTTATCACATAAGTATGTACTTCAAGGACAATACTGCACAGATGTGCTGAGCATGGGAATCTTGACTTGTTCCTAATCTTATAGGAAAGTATTCAGTCTTCACCATTAGGAATAATGTCAGCTGCAGAAATTTTATTTTGTTTTTCAGTTTATATTATTCATGATAGACTATGCATATGCACAAAAGATAGATATATAGAGACGTTGGGGGAGAGAGAAACACCCTTGATAGGGCCTTGTCATGCTGCAATCCCCTCTCCAACTCTCCTTTTGTCAAGAGACTAGGCTAATGCAGTAGGCATATTTTCAGACCTCCCCAAGGATCTGAACCTACAGTTGACCATGTGGCTTCTGGTCCTGCAGTTCAATTTGTTGCTGACCAGAACTCTGGACTGGGCAACTATACGTTTTTTGTAGATAACTCTTTTTAGACTAAGTACCCTTCTTTTTATTTCTAGGTTCTTATCACTCAGAATGTGATCTATCTTTGTAAATACAAAAACGTTCAGGTATGAACATGAAAAAGCTGTGTTCTGCTACTGTTTATTACTGTTGTTATCAATAGTGTAGAGTGGATGATAGTGTCACATATTTAATGTCCTTAGTAGGTTTCTGCATTCTTTTTTCTCTTAATTATTGAGTTAATCAAAATTTCCTTATATACTTTTTTGTGATAAATCTCCATTTATTTTTTTCCCAGTTCTATTGATGTATGATTAAGAAATATAAATAGTATATTTTTAAGATTGTGATGGATTGATATTTTTATGCATTGTGAAATAATTGCCGTAATCAAGCTAATTAACATAACCATCACCTCACAAAGTTACTCTCTTTTTGTATGTATGTGTGGTGACAACACATAATGTATACATTTTAAGTATACATTATTAACCATTGTCAACAATGTATGTTATATTCATCTCATAAATTAAATTTTTACCATTTGACTCACATCCTCCCATTTTCCTCACCTCCTATTTCTGAGTAATTGCTATTCTGCCCTCCGTTTCTGTCAGTTAGACTTAGATGCCATGCTCACGTGATAGAATTTGTTTTTCTGTGTCTCTAGCATGATGTCCTTCTGGTTCATGCATGTTGTCACAAATGGCAGGTTTTTTTTTTTTATTTTTAAGGGCTGAATAAATATTCCACTGAATATATAGAGGACATTTTGATCTTTTCACCTCTTGATGGACACTTAGGTTACTCCATTTCCTGGGGATCACGGATACTGCTGCAGTGAACATGAGAGTGTAGATGTCTCTGTTAGAGAGTCATTTTATTTCCTTCAGATATATATACCTAGAAGAGGGGTGGCTAGATCATGTGATGGTTCCGTGGTTCTGTTTTAAAATTTTTTTGAGAACCTCTATACTCATTTCTGTATTAGTCATACCAACGTACATTCCCACCAATAGAATACAAGGGCTCCCTTTTCTCCACATCCTTACCAATATTTATCATCTTTTATCTTTTTAATACGAGATATCGTGGCAGGTGTGAAGTGATAGCTCACTGCGGTTTTTGATTTATATATCTCTGATGATGGGTGATGTTGAACATTTTTTTCCCATATGCCTGTTGGTCATTTGTATATCTTCTTTAGAGAAAAATCTTTTCAGATCCTTTGCTCATTTTTAAATCAGGTCATTCATTCAATTTTCTATTTTTTTCTTCTCTGCTGATAAATTGATGGAGGTCTTTATACTTTTTGTATATTAACTTCTTATCAAATATGAATGGGAATTATTTTCTCTCATTTTGTACATTGTCTTTATTCTGTTGATTGTTTCCCTTCCTATTTAGAACTGATCAGTTTGATCTGATTCTACTGGTCTGTTTTGGCTTTTGTTGCTTGTGCTGTTGAAGAAACATCCAAAAAATGTCTGTTGTATTTCACAAAATTTCACCTGTGTTGTGTTTTCTTCTAGGAGTTTTATGGCTTCAGGTTCTATCCATTTTGGGTTGATTTTTGGATGTGAGTTAGATAATGGTGTAGTCTTTTTCTTCTACATGTAGATATCCAGTTTTGCCAACAGAAGTTTGTCCTATCCCCATGTGTGTTCTTGGCATCTTTCTTTTTTTTAAAATCTATTGGCTGCAATGTGTAAATTCATTTCTGGGCTCTCTGTTCTGTTCCATTGGTTTACGAGTCTGTTTTTATGTCAGCACTATGTTGTTGTGGTTACTAGAGCTTTGTCTTGTATAATTTGAAATCAGGTAGTATGATGCCTCTGGAATTCTTCTTTTTGTTCAAGATTTCTTCAGCTAGATAGGGGTCCTCTGTGGTTCCATATAAGTTGTAAGATTTTTTTTTCTATTTCTGTGCAAAGCATCGGTGGAATTTTGATAGGATTTGCATTCTTCTAAACCATAAATACAGGATACTTTTCCATTTATTTGTTTTTCCAAAGCATTTTTGAAGAATTATTTTACTTAACTCTATTTTTATTTATTTTTCTCTTAATTTTACTTGAGAAGGACAGAGAGAGCAAGAGAGGGAGAGAAAGCGAGGAAGCAAGAAAGCAAGCCGCCAGGCCTGGGACTCAGACTGTACTTGGCCACATGGGAGTCCAGCACCCTTAACCACTATACCACCTGCCAGCCTCCCTTTCCATTTATTAGTGATTCATTATCTTTTTTCCCCTCTTTTTTTTTTTTTTTGCAAAGAATGTGTGCATTCACAAACAGTGAGAGGGAAAGTGAGAAATCATCTCTTGTAGGACTGACCACATTGCAGTCCCTTCTCCTCCAGTCTCTTGAGCTTTTGGGCATGCACGCACACATGCCGGGTGCGATTTTTCAGTCAACCAGGTCTGAAACTCAAACTGTGGTTGGCTATGTGGGAATCCAGTCTCTTAACCACTAGGCCACCTGCTGGCCTCCATCATCAATTTCTTTATTCAATGTTTTATAGTTTTCAGTGTACCAATCTTTCACCGGTTTGTTAAATTTATTACTAAGTATTTTTTTTGTGTGTGTGCTACTGTAACTAGTATTGTTTTCTTTTTCTCAGTAGTTGTTAAAAACTCCACTTAAGAAAGTTGGTTATTCTTTACATTGGATAAGATATATTACTTAAAAAGTGTTACACATTTTTAAATTTAATCACATCAGTAAAAGTAGTGCATTTTTAACTTATATATAAGGATGAAACTGACACATGGGTTATGTAACTTACTCTGAGACGATACAGCTATTAAAATTTCTGGTATTTTGAAATAAAGTTGTTAAATGATTAGATATATTTAACACACTTTTGAGTTAGTTACTCAACCCTCTCACTGGTTAAAAATGATAAAAAGAGGTGTCCAGCATGTGTGGTGGTGGTTAAAGCCCTTGACTCCCACATGGCTTACCACAGTTCAAGTCCTGGACCTGGTAGTTTGAAAATCATGCCAGGCGTGTGTGTGTGTGTGTGTGTGTGTGTGTGTGTGCGCGCGCGCACGCGCGCACACTCATGCGTATGCAGAAATGCCCACAATCCCAGAGGAGAATGGAAGAGAAGGAATTGCAGTATTGGAATCCCCCTGGGGAGTGATTTGTCAGTTTCCCCATCTCTGTGTCTCCCTCTCTTTCTCTTTCTCTCTCTGGTGAGTACATGTACCCTGTGGCAAAAACCTTAAAATAATTCTAAGAATAATAATTTTTTATATATACATATATATATGTAAATATATATACACTATAAGAATCTACTATTTATTAGCTAGATAAAGGAAAAATATTTGATAGACTTTTTTGTAAAAGTGATTCTATGCATTTGTAAAAAAAGATTCTTTGTGTATCATAAAATAATTTTAATTAACTATTGTCTTAATTTACAGTCGAACATGGATGTTTACAATGTTATATTTATAATGCTGGAATTTAAAAAACAGAACATACATATTTTCTACTATTTATTAGCTAGATAAAGGAAAAATATTTGATAGACTTTTTTGTAAAAGTGATTCTATGCATTTGTAAAAAAAGATTCTTTGTGTATCATAAAATAATTTTAATTAACTATTGTCTTAATTTACAGTCGAACATGGATGTTTACAATGTTATATTTATAATGCTGGAATTTAAAAAACAGAACATACATATTTTGTTAAGGACTGAAAATGCTTTTCCGTCTCTAGTTTGTGGAACTAACAAAACTGAAAGAATATATACTTTTGAAGGGTAGGGTGGGCCAGAGTAGACAGAATTAAAGGTCAATTAAAACTTCCTTGCAAAAACAGATGGCTTAGCTATTGATCACCTTGAGCGTTTCTCTCCGTGTGTTTATTTAGTATTGTTAGATATGCAGAGATATTCTTAAATCTTCTAAGCAAGAAAGAGTATTTTTGTCATAACTAGTAGCTTAGGCACTGGACAAAAGGCTAGCACAGTAGCAATATCTTTAACTGTCTTGATTGTTTTCCTTTGTAGTGTAGTGCATACTTTTCTAGATACAAAGAGTCTTCATGTCTCAATGGTTAACCTTATCTTAGTATCACTGCTCAGAGAGTTGCAATCTGAATCTAAAATCAAGTCATTCAGTTTAAAATAAATGGACAGACACATCTTTGAAATTTAAAGATACAGTTTCCAGTGACCCCGTTTTTGGTGTATTACTATCATGGTTCACTCTAGGTTTTCAAAATACCGTTTCTGTGCTTACTGAGCCAAAGACAGTATGCTTGATTGTGTCGGTTTATACTTGAATACCTTTAATATGTGAGTCCATGCATCCTTCCCACCGTTTATCACTCTCACCCTCTAGGGCAGAATAACACAAGCCCACAGATGCATTTTGGCTATTCCTCAAGTGTCATAAATACTGTGGGCTATATTTTGGTTTTTATATATAGGGTACGTTTTTTCTTAAACAAAACTTTAAATTGTGTATCCAAAAGAAACTTTTTAAAAATAAATTTGAATCCATTAAAACTTGATGCAAAAATAAACAGGATGCACACAACACACATGGCATAAAATGTGTTTTTGTACAAGAGGTACAACTTCCAAAGAACATGAGCCCTGGAGATGGTACATACTAAGGAAATAGGTGTTGATTTTTATGACTGTATAAACAAATAAAGAAGCTGCCTATAACACTAATCTAATAGATTAATCTAATTTAAAAGACTTAAATTGCATCCCATTCAATATCATAGAATCATATTCTTTACATTGTGATTATAATATCTATTTTTTTTTAACATCAAACTCTTACTTACATAGTTCCCTTTTCCTGCAAGACTCTCCTCCTTTCTCTCCTGCCCAAGGTAAACATATATTTAAAACATAAAATGTAAATTACTTTGGAGAATAGCACCATAGAATCCTTTTTAGTTTAGAAATAGTGTCTTTATATCTTCACCAAGTGAATTTTCATATTTTAAACTTATTCCTGAAAAGGCATTGTTTGCTTGATTCCCATAAAATTGCATTTTAATAGCATGACTTGAAGTTCTTAGTAAATTGGTTATGCATCTTAATGATAGGAGATAGCTTAACCTGTCTTTAAAACATCATTATAAAACCAATCATGCATTTTTCTTTAGTATTTCCTCTAACACCAAGGAGCTGTGTGCTCTTATTTACTTTGAATTTCCTTCAGAAGATGAGACTTTGCATATTTTCTTCATGGCTTGTTCTCAATGATAAAGTTCTTTAGGAACTGTACTGCCAAAGGGAAAATATGAAATCATTTTAATCAGGATGCTATGATTGCACTTCTACAACATTCTAAATACATGGCTTGGCAGGGACCAGCAGATGGTGTAATGGTTACGTTGCTGGACGCCCACATAGTTGACTGTGGTTTGAGTCCCACACTCGGTGGCCTCAATCTCATGCCAGGCACGTGTGTGTGCATGCCCAAAATCCCAAGAGGGGAGTGGAGGAGAAGGGATTGTGGGTAGCCATCTCCCCCTAGGGGGGGTTATTTATAGCTTTCTGTCTCTTTGTCTCTCGATCCAGGGAGTACATGCAACCTGTAGCAAAAATCTCTCTTAACAAAAATGAATTGCCTTGGATACATTTTTAAGGTATCTATATTGCTCTTTTTTTTTTTTACCCGGTACAGTTGTCCATATGGTCTCTGCAGACTTTCTCCCCCTTCAGTACCTCAGTCTCAATATAATGTTCCAATTTTGGAATCAAGTCTTCTATCCACTTTTCCTTAACCAAAACGTTTGCTATGATACTTCTGAATGGGAAGATTCATAGGGGTGCTTTGTAATGGCAAAATTCTAAACTTCAAGGCTCATAGGTATTTCCAGTGGCTTCCCAAGATTTGCCAGTTTTCTTTGTTGACCTGGCTTGCTTCAAAGTGCAACTCCTTTTCTGTGCATCATCTTGTTGTCAAAATGCCTTACAGAGAAGCTAAGTATCACATGTAAACTAGTTGAAAGACAGTACAATCCATGTATTTGTGGGTATTGATTGAAACTCATTTAAAAATGTTATTTCTGAGGAAATTTAATGGAAGGAAATATTATATCTGAGGTGTAATTACGGTAACAGATAAATGGATTTATTTCAAATTTAATCTGTACAAGCAATGGAAAGAATTGTATGGTTATTAGGAAGTTAGTATGTTACATAGGCACTGTTAGATTTTTTTTCTCTACCAAAACGGATTTAGTGTACTATGATCAAGGTATTTTTCATTATTAAATGTGACCTATTACCAACAATGTTTATATGGTTGGAAAAACAATGTCTGAGTTAACCAAAGAAAGTGGTTTTTCGTTTGTTTGTTTGTTTTTAATTGCAAAAGGCATTTGCCCTTGCCAAGGAAGGAGAAGAGAGGAGAGGGAGAGAACGAGAGAGAGAGAGAGAGAGAGACAATACCACTCAGTGGGGCATGGTCACATTCTAGACTCTTCTCACCATTTCTCTATCCTACTTCAATTTTGAGCATTCATGTACACGGCGTCTTTCATGTTTTTCAAGTCTACAGGACCAAGATTTAAATTGCAGTTGACTCTCTGGGAGCCAGCTCCCAAATAACATTTTAAAACATGTTTTACATTGGGACCAGCAGTTAGCGTAATGGCTATATCGCTGGACTCCCATATAGTTGACCATGTTTCAAGTTCCAGACCATGTGGCTTAAACTCATGCCAGGTGCGTGTGCATGCGTGTCCAAGATCTCGAGAAGAGACTGGAGGAGAAGGGATTGCTGCGTGGCCATCCCCCCAGGGGGTGATTTCTTGCTTTCTGTCTCTCTGCCTCTCTCTCGGCAAGCGCACAGGCCCTATAACAAAACAAAACAAAAAACAAAACAAAAACAAAAACAAACAAACAAACAAAAACAACTCTCCTCGGAGGAAAAAAAAAAACATATTTTACATTTACAGTTACTTTTAATTATATTAATCAGCCAACAAATACATTATGGACATTTGCAGTATCCCAGATATTGTTCTTTTGGAATGAATAAATAAGCACTATAAGATAAACTAGATGAAGTTTCACGTTTGACCCATGGGAAATAACAGACATTGATAAATTCATTAACTTATTGTTAGTTCACATGAAAAAGCACAGCCAGATTTTGGGGGGGTGAGGAGTTATGGCGGCTATGCAGCTTTTATGAGGCGTGCTCTTGAGACTTCTCCCAATGTAAGTGTGAACCAGGTCATGGATCAATTGATCAACAAGAACTGTGTTAAATGAAAAATAAGTAATACAAGTGAATCCATTCAGAAAGGATGAACCAGTGAGCTACAGTTGGCTGGAAAAAGGTTAGAGAGGAGTCATTGCTTCATCTAAACTTTGAAGGCAATAGAAAATAGGGATATTTTGAGTTAATATAGTATTCAGATACATATAAAATATTATTAAAGCATTTAATAAATTCAATTTTAGGGAGCAGCCTCTTTCAGGGACTAGGAAAACTGAAGATGCTCTGCTCAGACTTTACTCTCCGGACCCTAAGATCTAGGCAGATAAGAGCACCCTCTGTATTCTCTCTGTCTGTCTCTATTTAATTTTTTTTTATTATTTAATATAAAGTAATTTTGGTTCACTGACTTTCCTTAATCTTGGTAATTTTTACCTTTTTCCCTCCCACACAGGATAGGCAAATCAGAGGCCCTTGTAGAAGTCATCTTCATTTGAGTTCTGAGCAGTCCCTTAAGTGTGGTGTGCAAGTGTTCCACGTGGTTTTCATGTATTGCTTTACATTTTTTCCTTTTTTTTTTTTACAATCCATGTATTTGTGGGTATTGATTGAAACTCATTTAAAAATGTTATTTCTGAGGAAATTTAATGGAAGGAAATATTATATCTGAGGTGTAATTACGGTAACAGATAAATGGATTTATTTCAAATTTAATCTGTACAAGCAATGGAAAGAATTGTATGGTTATTAGGAAGTTAGTATGTTACATAGGCACTGTTAGATTTTTTTTCTCTACCAAAACGGATTTAGTGTACTATGATCAAGGTATTTTTCATTATTAAATGTGACCTATTACCAACAATGTTTATATGGTTGGAAAAACAATGTCTGAGTTAACCAAAGAAAGTGGTTTTTCGTTTGTTTGTTTGTTTTTAATTGCAAAAGGCATTTGCCCTTGCCAAGGAAGGAGAAGAGAGGAGAGGGAGAGAACGAGAGAGAGAGAGAGAGAGAGACAATACCACTCAGTGGGGCATGGTCACATTCTAGACTCTTCTCACCATTTCTCTATCCTACTTCAATTTTGAGCATTCATGTACACGGCGTCTTTCATGTTTTTCAAGTCTACAGGACCAAGATTTAAATTGCAGTTGACTCTCTGGGAGCCAGCTCCCAAATAACATTTTAAAACATGTTTTACATTGGGACCAGCAGTTAGCGTAATGGCTATATCGCTGGACTCCCATATAGTTGACCATGTTTCAAGTTCCAGACCATGTGGCTTAAACTCATGCCAGGTGCGTGTGCATGCGTGTCCAAGATCTCGAGAAGAGACTGGAGGAGAAGGGATTGCTGCGTGGCCATCCCCCCAGGGGGTGATTTCTTGCTTTCTGTCTCTCTGCCTCTCTCTCGGCAAGCGCACAGGCCCTATAACAAAACAAAACAAAAAACAAAACAAAAACAAAAACAAACAAACAAACAAAAACAACTCTCCTCGGAGGAAAAAAAAAAACATATTTTACATTTACAGTTACTTTTAATTATATTAATCAGCCAACAAATACATTATGGACATTTGCAGTATCCCAGATATTGTTCTTTTGGAATGAATAAATAAGCACTATAAGATAAACTAGATGAAGTTTCACGTTTGACCCATGGGAAATAACAGACATTGATAAATTCATTAACTTATTGTTAGTTCACATGAAAAAGCACAGCCAGATTTTGGGGGGGTGAGGAGTTATGGCGGCTATGCAGCTTTTATGAGGCGTGCTCTTGAGACTTCTCCCAATGTAAGTGTGAACCAGGTCATGGATCAATTGATCAACAAGAACTGTGTTAAATGAAAAATAAGTAATACAAGTGAATCCATTCAGAAAGGATGAACCAGTGAGCTACAGTTGGCTGGAAAAAGGTTAGAGAGGAGTCATTGCTTCATCTAAACTTTGAAGGCAATAGAAAATAGGGATATTTTGAGTTAATATAGTATTCAGATACATATAAAATATTATTAAAGCATTTAATAAATTCAATTTTAGGGAGCAGCCTCTTTCAGGGACTAGGAAAACTGAAGATGCTCTGCTCAGACTTTACTCTCCGGACCCTAAGATCTAGGCAGATAAGAGCACCCTCTGTATTCTCTCTGTCTGTCTCTATTTAATTTTTTTTTATTATTTAATATAAAGTAATTTTGGTTCACTGACTTTCCTTAATCTTGGTAATTTTTACCTTTTTCCCTCCCACACAGGATAGGCAAATCAGAGGCCCTTGTAGAAGTCATCTTCATTTGAGTTCTGAGCAGTCCCTTAAGTGTGGTGTGCAAGTGTGCCACGTGGTTTTCATGTATTGCTTTACATTTTTTCCTTTTTTTTTTTAACCATTTTTGTCTTGTTTTTCCTGTTTTTTCTTTGCTTTCTGTTTTCTTTTTCTTTTATATTTCTCACTTTACTCCTCAATCTCTACACACTGAGTGTCCAAACAGGTCTAGGTGCACAGTAGCCAAACGCCTGAATACATTTAGGTTCAGAATAATCCTCGATTCCCACTGAATCCACTGCACAAAGGGAAAAAAAAAGGAACTACAGAGAGACTGCAGATCACCTCCTCCTGCACATCTCTGAATGCTCAGATTTCACTCTAAAAAATGAGGTAAAAAAACATACAATCTATCAGATGACCAGAAACCACCACAGAAGCACAAGAAATCTGAAAACCAAGAAAATATTTCTCTTCCAAGGGAAAAGAATAACCCCCTCACCATCAACAGACAGTACAATAGAACTCGTGGAATTGTCAGATAAATTATTTAGAATAGTCATAGTGACAAAACTAACAGAGATGCAAGAGAAGAGAGACAACGAACTCTAGAAGATTCAGGAGAAAAGAGACAATGAATTTCAGGGGGTGAGAAAGTTCTTGCATGATCTAAAACAGGAAATACACACCATAAACAAGAATCAAATGAAGCTGTTAAGACATGAAGGCTGTAATACAGGAAATTAGATCCTCCCTTGAAAATATTAAAAACAGTCTAGATCATGCAGAAGTTCAAATATCAGATGTAGAAAACAGAATCTCCAACCTAGAAAATTTCACCAAAAAACTAAGACAATAACTCAAAAGAGTGAAAATAATATTCAAGAAATACTAGATACTATTAGACAACCAAACACCTGGATCAGTATCCTAGAAGGTGAAGAAACTAATAAAGGAATTGATAATCTATTCCCTGAAATCATAGAAGGAAACTTTCCAGATCTAGAGAGCCATTCAAATATCCAGACTCAAGAAATACAAAGGACTCCAAATATAATCAACCCAAGAAGATCTTGACCAAATCACATCATAGCCAGATTGACAAAAACCACAGACAAAGACAAGACACTAACATTGGCAAGAGAGAAACGTCAAGTTACTCTCAGAGGATATCCCATCAGGCTAACTTTGGACTTCTCATTGGAAACAATGCAAGCAAAGAAAGAATGGGGAAATATATTCAAGGTACTAAGTGAAAAACAATTTCAACCAAGAATACTGTATCTGGCAAGATTATCCTTCTTATAAAAGAAAAAAACAAAAACATTCTTAGATAAGCAAAACCTGAAAAAACTTACCAACACCAGACTAGCTGTCCAAGAAGTTATGAAGGGAATGCTATACCAGGAAAACTCAAGTCAGACACACAGAAATAAGAGTACAAACAACAACCAAGAAAATGGCCAGATTAATGGGAGGGACAAGTCCAGAGCTGAGTGTTAAGATTCAGTATTTAATTAGAGAGATCAGACCACAGTAATACTGTAAATTCAAGAGATTAATTATATGTGACTGAATTGGTAAGATAGAATTTTATGCTTTTGACTAAAACATTACTGATTTTCTTCTATGCTTTGTTTTCCAGATTTGAAAATTTTTGTCTTCTCCTGAGCTGTTGATAAGTTTATCTAATTACTGTTTGAACAGAATTCTAACCCTTTCCTGGCTTTAATTCTTACGCAAATTTCTCTTAACATTTTCCAATTTTGATTTATTATAGACAAAAGCTATTTTCTTGAAATTAAGAAATACATTAAAAAATTACAAAAATACATCACCTACTTGTATAAGAAAAAAATAACAAAACACAAATATTAAACCATTTACATTTAATTATGTTAGAGCTTAAAAAATTCAATTTTAGTAATAAATAGAAATCTTATTTTAAAAGCTATAGTTCCTAGCTTAAACTTTTCCATTCGATATTATATTTATTGTCACTTTGGGATATATTTTACCTTCTGATTAATTTTCTTAGGAGATCTTTCCACAGGTAAGTCATAATACTTGTCCAAAAAAAAAAAAAAAAAAAAAAACGAAACCTCGTGTTTGCTAAAAGTCACCAAAATAGAGGCCTAATAGTATTAATTTGTTAGAATAAAAGAAAAAGAAGTCTCAAGCTGTAAAGAAAGATGCAAATGGGAGTTGAGTGGGGAAGCTTCTTACCTAACTTATTTGTCTTGATTGAAGTAAATGTCATTGTTGTGAGAATCACAGATATTCACTAATTATGATTCCCTTAAATTTGTGTGACATTAGTTAATTATTTTCTTGAGTCATTGTAGTGTTGAACGATAAAAGCATTTCCACATTTCCCTCTTTCATAGGAATATATTTCATCACTATGGGTAAAGTTCATTATTAAGACTTCCAGGGAAATTGGGAAGTATGTTTTCTTGCTATAGTACCTGTATTATTAGGTTGTTGGAAAAGTCATGTGTATTTTTCTATACTTTTCTATGCAAAAATGTGTCATGACTTTTCCAACAACTGGTAGTTTCATGAGATATGTTGCAATATCATATTATCAGAAAATCTGTGGCTTAATATGTATTCTCTCACAGTTCTGGAGACTCTGTGTACTTGTCAGAGACAGAGCCCCAAATCCACATTGGCAGGCTGTGCTTTCCCTGAGGTCTGAAGGAGAATTCCTGCTTGTGTTGGGTACACTGGCATTCTCGTCTCATGACAGTATCACTGTGATCTCTGCCTGTCTGGTCATTGCCTTTTCTGCTTTGTTTATCTCAATATCTCTCTACTTTTCTCTTACAAAGATATTTTTCATTGGACATAGGGCCCAGGTGGATAATCAAGGATGATTTTCTTATCTTTCTCAAGATTTCTTCAATGGCTCTTTTTTCAAGTAAGGTAACAGTCTCAGATCATAGGAATTAGGATCTGGACTTACATTTTGGGGAGGCACTATTTGGCCCACTATAGTCCTCTGTTCCTGCTTTTGAGCATTTCTAAACACCCCTTTATCATCCACTGCCCAGGCTTAGCGCTCCCTAGCTAAATGCATTCTCATCTTCTCTGTTGTAGCTCTTAGGAAATTGTTATACATTTTATCTGTAATCTTTCCTAATAGTCAAGACTTCTCAATTAATTATTCCTATTTGGTATCTAGTTCTCTGTGGTCTCTATAGTCTGTGTGCTGACAAGAGTCCTAAGTATGTTCTCAATACATTACAATAACTCCTGATGTAGAATGACATTTTTGAAGTCAGCAGGATAGTGTAGATATACAACATAAATGTAAAAAAAAATAGAACTAAGTAATATAGCTGGTATGGCAATTTGAAGATTAATTGGCTCCAAAATCTTGAGAAAATTATATTTAATAAACTTTTATAATTTTATTATTTTTTCAATTATATGTATGTACACACACACACATATTCTTCATCCAGCCTTAAATGAAGCATGTGCCCAGATGTAATCAGGGACATATCTGGAGATGGACTGGGAACCTTCCCTTGGGGATTGCCACTCAGTGTCTCAGTTTATCACTGCATCACCATCTGGTCTCCTGTATTTTATCTTTAAACCTTCTGAAATAGAATAATGTTACTCTTTTGCTTTGAGTCAGTTATGGATATATAACATATAGGTATCTTATCTTGTAATTACAGCAGAGTGCATGCTCACTTAGCAGAATGTCAATAGAGACTGCATGTGATCATTAGTACTATTCAAATGATTTTTCAATGATGGTACCTCCTTCCAGACCTAGAAAGATGTCACTGAATTGGCCAAAAGGCAACAAGAATGTGATTTGACTGTATTAATTATGTTGACTGTTCTAGACAGCACAATAGCCTTAAAATAAAATGAACGTTCCTTAAGATGAATAAATTCAGGTCAAAATAAGAGGCCTGCTTGTCTGGGCTCGTCAGCTTGCAGCCTTTTGGCAAATCATATCCCAGGACAGGTTTGCTCATTTCTCTCTCTTCATGGACCCATCTCTGGCAAAGAGAGACTCTAGAGACTCGGAACTTAAGAATCCTAATGAAAGAGAATATTTGATAATTAATTTACTCGTTACATTCAATTGTTAGGACTGAAAGAATGTATTATTTTACAATATCATGATTTTATTTTTATTTTAAATATTTTCTAAATTTTATTCATCGTATCATTGCGTTTCACATTTATTTTTTAGTTTTTAGTAACAAAGTCTATGAAATATTAATTAGAGAAACACTCTGCTGCATGGATTGTGTCCATACATGGGATGTGTGGACAGAACACACTGGGCGCATTCACCTGTCCTTGCCACTTGGCTGACATAGTTGTCTACAAATCCGAGCTTATAACTAGCTAAGGAATTTTAGTTTTATACAAGATGTCAATTGAATGTTTCTAGTCAATTTTCCTCTTTTCATGTGGCATATACGTGTCTCATTAGTTTATTTTATCAAGACCTAGTCAGTATTTGTGTTGGGGAAGGCACTAGGGCTTTCCTTGCTGAAGAGCATTCACTGGGCTGATCAAAGCTAGAGTAACATCCCGGGTCACAGACACCAGCCAAAAAATACAGGGAGCAGTCAGATTTCTGGATGAGGTTACCAGCTTGGGGTCAGATGTTTGCAGAATAGAGTCTGGAAGAAGCAGATAGGAAAAGTGTGAATCAGTTTGACAAACTAAAGGCAGAATAATAAAGGTTTTGTATAGCTAGTTTGAGGGAGACTCTTCAGGTTGTTATGAGCACAAGGAGATAAGTAGGCAATAGAAATAAATAAAAATACCTCTGGTGTTTCCTATCACACCTGACACTGCTGAAAATTACCTTAAATATTTTTGAAAAATTCTAAGAAATAGAAAGGCTATGTATGAGACTACGTAGCTTTTAAACCCTAGTTTAGCTCAGTAATTGTCTCTGACATGCTATGTGAAAGGTTTACTATATAAATGATAAAGCGAGAATCTTTTCATATGAACTAACTTGTAAAAATGGATTACTCTTTAACGTTTCTGCTTTTATTCAGATGTTATTGAGCAAGGTAAATCTGTAAGGAAAAAATAAATGAAATTCACAACTTGATAGGGAACATTTTAACTGCCTATAATTGCTATAACCAGTGTTTTTATTTCTTTAAAAGTATAACTGATCAATGTTAGTTTTTACTATGTCCCAGATATTCTAACTATTTTGAAAATGTTAGTTCCATTCAATTCACATGATACCCAATGAGTTAAATACTCTCATTTGCTCCATTATAAAGATGAATCCAAGATGTAGAGAATTTTAGTATCTTACTCAAAGTCACAAAGATAGTAACTGACTCAACCCATTTTTGAACTTCCCCAAAATATCTAGAGCCGGATGTTGAAGGAGCCCTGACAGAGGCAAGGCACGGAGATTTCTGCTATGAGCTGCATAATAATCCCATCTTTCACCTGCAGAAAATCAGTGATCAGAAAAAATATATATAGATAAACCATCATTTCTGACCTTCAGAAACCCCAGTACTGATATGCTATCATTCATTACATATAAGAATGAAAATATTATAGAAGACTTTTTAATGACTAAATGGATCCTAAATGAGGGGTTTGTTAGGTGGAGAGAGAAATTCAATATTTTAAGCAAAGAAAGTTTGTAAAGAACAAACCTGATTGAATAGAGCAGAATATAGCATATGCTTGGATAGGTATATTAGAATAAGGTAATGGAAAGATGAAGATTCAAGCTAAAAATTCCATATCTAGTTCAGTAGACACCAGGATAGGATTATTATGAAAAGGACCATGTGATTAAGTAGAATATTGGTTTGGTTTAAGAGCTTTGGAGTCATATGACTTTGATCAAAATCTCGTACCTACTATGTATTAACTGTGGTCTTAACCAATGTCTTGCCTTAGTCAGGCTATGTAAACTTAGAATAATTACAATATGTCAGCTCTTCCCATAGCTGAGTGGTTAATGGAGCCAGATCCCACATAGCCTACTGTGGATCTTCAGTAGCTTGAAAAACATGCTGGGTGTGTTGTGTGTGCAAGCTCAAAATCCTAATGGGAAGGAGAAATGGAGAAGGCATTGCAGCATGACTGTGCCTCACTGAGAAGTATATTCTCTCTCTCTTTTTTTTTTTTTTCTGTTGAGATTTTTGCTATAGGACATATGTGCTTGCCAGAGAGACAGAGACATAGAAAGTGAGAAATCAACCTCCCTGCCAGGGGGGGATGGCCATGCCACAATACCTTCTATTAGGATTTTGGGTACACATGTACATGCACCCGGCTTGAGTTCTAAGTCTCTGGGTCTAGGACTCAAACTGCAGTTGAGTACTTGGGAATCCAGTTACATAACCATTATGCCATCTGCTGGTACCAGGAAGTGCTTTTCTCTTTTCTCTCTGTCTCTCTCTGGTGAGCACACATGCCATCTGGTAATTCAAAAAAAATATTTGCCATGTTAGGTTATTATGAGGGTTACATGGAAAAAGTTTATGTAATCATGATGTTTGCTGTGCACTTCAGAATTTTCTATTCATTACACAAACTTTTTTTAGATTACTTCTCTAATCAAGTCATTCTGTTATTACTATTATAATTTTTTGGGTTATTGGAGAAGTCATGATGCATTTTTATATAGAAAAACAGAAAATATATCATAAGTTTTCCAACAATCCATATTATTATCGTGGTATGACTAATAATGAGAAAATGTATGCAAAATATATAAAGAGTAGATGTAAAAGAGAGGTGAAGGAACCAATTTGGAAACAATCTCAGTAGTGTAAAAGGTGATAACGAGACTCAGACTTGAAGATAACAGTGGAGGCAAAATCAAATCAGTGGCGGGCCAGCAGGTTGCATAGTGGTTAAGGCTTCCATGTGGTTGACTGTGGTTTGAGTCCTGGACTTAGAGGTTTGAAACTTGTGTTAGGCACATGTGCATGCATGTCCCAAATCCCAAGAACAGACTGGAGAAGGGACTGTGGCATGGCCATCTCCCTGGGGGGTGATTTCTCACTTTCAGTATCTGTCTGTGCATCCCATAGCAAAACTCTCTCTCTCTCTCTCTCTCTTTCTCTCTCTCAAAAAAAAAAAACCGTGGGAATATTCCAATATTTATAGTTAAATAATTCCAAAACTTTGTATGATTTTTATGTGTGATTTAGCCTCGATTTGCTTCCAGATGAGGTAAATACATAATTCAGGACAAATAAAAAGAGAAAAAAAAAAAAAAAGATGCACTTGATATTTTTGAGCCTCACACTTGGAATACATGTCAGCGTATTCTCTGTACTGCATTAATTCTGTGTTTCTATGACCCACAAAATCCTGTATAATAGCTTTCTAAAGTTTGTTTGGGTCCTGATACAAGATGTGGGAATATAGAAATGTGTGCAATGAGAGCTGATGCTGTGAGTATAAGGATAAAAATAACGATGGAAGCTGTGAAATCTACCAGGGAACTATGGGATCACTACTGTGATGGGATCACACTAATCCCTACATTAATACATCACATTCATACTGGACAGACTCTGATCCCCACATGTAAACCGGACTCTCTGGAAGGTACACGAGCTGGTCTGACAATCTAGTCATTATATAATGCTTATAATGGAAAAACTAACCTTAGAGTTGTTTGTTTTTTCATTATTTAAAAACTTTTGTAACTATACTCTGTGGAGAGAATTAAATCACATCTATCATCCCACTGGAAATACTTAGTGAAAAACTCATATTTTTGAGTACACAGTGCAAGTAAAAAAGAAAGGGTACATTTCTCGTAATTCTCACATTTCAGATAAATCAAGTTTGTTATTTTTTTCTTTGATATACTCCCTGTCATATAAGAGCATATAATAGAGTTTGCAGCTTTAAAATAATATCATTTCAATTTGACAGAAAAAAAATTAAATATAGTGCCTTATAAATCTCTCTTTCTCATGTACACAAGCATATGCATGCAAGAAGATTAATATAAAAGGAATCAAGGGTAATAATCTTTGACCCCCCAAAAAAAAATTTACTAACATTTTAAGTTAACATAATCTATGTTTGAGGATAGTATGTCACTATCAACTTCAATGTGGCCAAGGCAACAGAAGAAAAAAGAAAACAGTACGGAAAAAAGCTATATGGTAGGAATAATTTAAGTTTCTTGGTATATTAAGTCTTTTTTCTAAATTAAAAAGAAAATCGCCCATGGGAATTTTGTGACATACATGTGGTATAATTGATAGTGTCTTACCTATAAAATATAGTAAACACAGAATTCATATTCAAATATATACATTTGATTTATACCAAACTAGATTATAAAAAATTGAAATGAATTAAGTTCTTATGCTCTAATAACATTTTAAAGAATGGTGATTAAAAACACATAACAGGAAGGGCCAGCATGTGGCATTGTGTTAAGGGTGCGGGACTCCCACATGGTTGACCATAGTTCAAGTCCTTGTTTTCTCACTTTCTCTTTTTTCCTCTTTCTTCTTCCTTCCCTCCCTTTCTCCCTCCCTCAGCCCCCAATCCTTCTTTGGTCAAATTAAAATAAATAAAAAATTAAATGAAGTTAAGTAGAATAATTATTTAAAAAACACATAACATGGGATATATCCTATTTAAACTTTTTAAAAATAATTAATTAATGTTCAATTTGACCAATCAGAGACAGAGAGAGAGAGGGAAAGTGAGACCGTGAGCTGCCAGGTCCAGGACTTGAACTATGATCAGCCATGTGGAAATCCAGTGTCTCAGTCACCACACTGCCTACCAACCCCAAAATATATCCTTTTGACAAATTTTTGAGTGGATAGTACAGTATTTTTAACTATAAACACAATGTTGTACAGTAGATCTCTAGAATTTTTTCAAACGCTGTGACTTAAACTTTATACCCATTAAAATGGCAACACCCTATTTCCCCCTATACTCAATGCTGGCAGCCACTATTCTACATGTGTCTTCATGAATCTGACTACTTTAGATTCCTCATGTGGGTAGAATTATATATTATTTCTGTGACTGGATTATATTCTTTAGCATGATGGCCTCAAGGTTTATCCATGTTATAGCATATGACAGAATTTCCTTTATTATGCTCTAATAGTTTTCCATTACATGTAAAGTCCACATTTTCTTAGTCCCTTCAACTCTCGATAGAAATTTAGGTTGTTTCCACCTCTTGGTTAATGTGAATAATGCTGTAGTGAACATGGGAATGCAAATATCTCTTTGAGATGCTGATTTGAATTCTTTTGAATAGATATCCAAAAGTGGGGTTGCCACATTATGTCCTATTTTTAAATTTTTGAGGCAGTTCCATGCTATTTCCCGTAGCAGTTATGCCAGTTTACATTCCTACCAACAGTGCCTAAGAGTTCCAATTCATCCATGTCCTCACCAATACTTGTTATCTTCTGTTGTCATAATTTTTTTATACTGACCCACATAATAGGTGTGAGGTGATATTTTATAGTGATTTTGGTTTTTTTCCTGATGACTATTTCCTATCAAAATAAAGGATATTTTATAGCAAACACAGAGAAAGAAGAGTAAGACTGAGGCCTTCTCTTAATTTTGAAATGCATTATAAAGCAATGATAAAACAGAGTGATACCGGAATAAAGGCAGGCATATAGAGGAGTGACACAGAAGGGAGAATAGAAATCCATGAATACGGGCTTAATTGAACTTTGACAAAAGTGCCAAGATTATACAATAGGGAGAGGGTAGTTTTTTCAACAAATGGCCCTGAGGAAACTTAATATCCACATACTAAAGAAAGAGGTTGAACCCTTATGCCATATACAAAAAGTTCAACTAGATTAAACACACACACACACACACACACACACACACACTGAAACTGTTTATCGTCTTCCTGCCAGCTTCAGGGTTTTCCTTTTTGCCCTTCATTTTCAGCAATTTCTCAAGGTTTTCACTAGATAGATGTGTGTTTTAAAATTCTAATTTTTGCCTTTTTTGCATTTTTTTTGTCTTGCTCCATGATATTATCTGAAATTCTTTGGTTGGTGTTTCGTGCATTTGGTTGATTCTTACTAATTTTGTAAAATTCTTGACCATGCATTCAAACTTCTCTTGCGTCTAGTGCACTGGTTTTCTGAGACTCCAAATTTATATGTTATGTTATCTGATAGTGTTCCATAGCTCTTGGGTATTTTGCTTTTATTTACTCTTTTTTTTCCCCTTCTGTTTGTTTCAGTCTGGATTAACCTCTCTGCCTAGCTTCAAGTTCCCTGCCTCAAATGTGTCTATTGTGTTAACGGAATTGTTCATCTCCAAAATCATGATTTTATAAGTAGTGTGGCCTGCCTACTGTAATTTCTATACAAGTATAATGTGACATAATCCAGTGCTCATTTTTTTGTCAAAGATTTGGTTATGGTTTTGGATTTGGGATATAAAAATCTACAAGATAACCCAGTTCCCAATCACCAATCAGAAAAAAACTGAATAATCTCCAGAATCATAACTTGTCTTAAGCAGATCAAAGAACAGAGATCACAAGGCGAATGTGTAAACCAGTTCTCCGGCAGGTCAACTTGAAATAGCATGGGGAACCAGTCACAGGGAACCCAGCCCTCAGAGTTCATATTAACATGCCTCCACTGGATGCTTTTGAGGAAGAGTCTGGCAGGACCGTGGAGTTAGCCTCTTCAGTGGTGATAACTTGAATGAGATATTTGGTGTCTGCTGAGGAACAGCTGTGATGCCCCCACCACTTTCCCGGACTCTGTCAGGAAGCATACTCCTTAAGTTACTCCGAGATGGGAAGCACACGCACTGCCAGGAGCAATGCAAAACTCCACTATTTCTGGGGTCAGCATATAAGCAGAAACCTTCTGTCTCTGTGGAAGATATAGGAAGCTGTCTGGTCCCCAGGGACTCAAACAAAGATTCAATAATGCTAGGAAAAGCTAAAAGAAAATGTCTTCTGCCCTTGAAGGAGTAGAGAGAAATTATTTTAGACTCAAGTGTCTGCATTGCTTGCAAGAAGGGGACTGGTAATCCTGGGAAAAGGGCAGAAACCTCTTTCCTTGAAGCCTGATTATACATAAAAGACAAAGTTTGTTTTCTTTGTTTGAGAAAAAATTATTTTTTATAAAGAATTATTTATTAAATTTTTTAAAAGATTTTATTATCATTTTTTTTTCAATTTTACCAGAAAGAGACAGAGACAGAGAGAGAGAGAGAGGAGGAAGTGAGAAAGCAAGCCACCAAGTCTAGGACTTGATCCATGGTTGGCCATATGGGAGTCTAGCGCCTTAACCACCATGCCGCCTACAGAAAAGTCACGATGAAACCCTCCCCAGGAGAATTTAGGAGACTGTTTGTGCTTGTCTCAGACTGAACTAGAGCAAGGTAGTAGAGAAGCCACTCAAATACAGCATCAGCACACCTAGTAACAGTACCTTTCCGGTGACAGTGTTGTGATGATTATATCAGCTGATGGGGATAAAGCCTTGGGTGAATGAGACCCTGCAGAGTATTACCACCAACAAAAGCACTTCCAATACAAAAACCAAATATTAAGAAAATAACGGCGGGCCCGGCAGGTGGCCATATGGTTAAAGGCACTGGATTCCCACATGGCTGACTGTGGTTCGAGTCCTGGACCTGGTGGCTTGCTTTCTCACTTTCTCTCTCTCTGTCCCTCTCTGGTCAAACTGAAATAAAACAAAATGAATAAATAGTAAATAAAATTAAATAAAATAATTCTTAAAAAAAAAGAAAAATGAAAATATGGCTATTGCATCTAATATTATTATAAGCATTGATAATATAACAATTTTAGGAGGCTTACCTTATACTCTAGCTATAAAACCTAGAAAAGAATAAAGGTACTTTTGTGAAAGTCCAGGTTTGATTACTGGTGCAACCCCTGAAGGCCAGGTGCGGTGGTGCACGTGTGGAATCTAGTGACTCGAGTCTGGGTGTGGGAGCAGCTAGGGCAGAGGATCTTGAGTTCAAGGTAGCCTGGGCAACTTAACACAACCCTATCTTAAGAAAGAAAGAAAAAAAAGAAAATCTGAAATTGAATAAGTGTTTGTGTTATAGAAGCTTCTTCCTTTGAAGCAGTCTTCCAAACAATTCAACTGAATACTGTTTAGAATTACTCACCAGGGCCACTTTTTAAACATAGTCTATTGGAATATGGTTTCATTGAGGAAGAATTTCATCTTGGAGGTAAGAATACTGCTACTCTTGTATAGTAAACAATCATATCATTTAAGAGCTTTTTGAAATCTATTTGTCTTTCTAGTTAAATTAGTAAGAAAGCAAATATATGGAAATACATGCTGCCTTTTTGTCATTTTCATCATAGTCCAAGTTAAAAGATGCATGAGGATAGTGTGGCTAGGGTGGCAGGTGCTCAGGAGTCATTAGGAATATATGCACAGGAATAGAGTGAGAGGAACAAAGTATGGGTATCTTTGTTGGTGGTTTATGAAACGTATGATGCCAGTTTTCATATTTGCTTATAATTTCTGCTTATTTAATGATCAGGATGAATAATATTCCAATCTGATCTTCTTAGTCTATCTAGAATAAGGCTCCAATAGGCTGAATGACAAAGGGACACATGTTTTATTGAGGTGGACAGCACAGTGCAGCTGGTATGGTTCCAAGATGTTTAGATAGTGATTCTTCATTGGTTTATGTTACTCTATTCCAGTATGATAGCACATCATATCGAAAAAGCAGAGTGCCGTAAGTACTAGAACACCTGTCTCAATGTGGGAAGGAAACAGAAGGCTGATTCTGAATCCCCAGAGTGAAAACTTTTCTTGAAACAGTCCCATCTCCCCATGAGATGAATGGGGGATTTCATAGGAGTTGGTACACTTCGAATTTCCCAGAACAATTATTTGTGGACCTTGATACTATTTTGAGATTCTCTTCAGATTATGAATGGTAACTTTTTTAAAAAAGTAAACAATATGTTCAAAATAACAATGGATGCAGCCTATTTTGCATCGTTAGACATACTTTTTTTTTTTTGAGAGGTTTTCGCTATAGGGCGTGTGCACTCGCCAGACAGACAGAGAGAGACAAAGAGACAGAAAGTGAGAAATCACCCCCCAGGGGGCATGGTCACATCGCAGTCCCTTCTCCTCCATTCTCCTCTCGGGATCTTGGGCATGCACGCAAACATGCCTGGCGTGAGTTCTAAGCCACCGGGTCTGGGACCCGAACCGCAATAGAATATGTGGGAGTCCAGCGACATAGCCATTACGCTAACTGCTGGTTCCTGAGACATACATGTTCATAATGAGAAATAAATCCATGCAGTTGAAACATAAAATATAAATATCCTACAGAAAGTGAAAACCAGGAGAACCCTGTAGTGCAGTAGTTGGGCATTCCACAGAGGAAACTGGACCCCACATGACCATCTTCAGTTTGAATCCCAGACATACTGTCTTTGAAAAAGTTTGGTGTGGTTGTGTGCATGCCTGGAATCCAGGCAAGATAGAGAACTGAAAGAAAAAAGACTGCGATGTGGCCCAACCTGGGGGCGCGCTCTCTTTCTCATGCATGCACACACAACTTCTGTTATAAAAATAAATACCTAATAAAAATACCAAAAGTAGATTAAATTGGAATAAGAAAATATTGTACATAATTGCATGCCAGTACTAGACTTTTTTGTTGTTGTTGTTCCTGATTTATTAGCTCAGTAAATATTTGCTGAGGACTGGCGCTCTAGTTCCAAGGATGAACACTGTTCAGAGGAAGGTGGACCCCACATGGCTGACTCTGGTTTCAGACCCATTGGTTGTGTGTACATGCATAGGGCGTGATGAGATGGAAACTGCAGGAAAACGAATTGCAGCATGGCCAGGCACCATGTGCTTTCTCTCTCATGAGCAAGCAAGTGCTTCTGGATTAAAAACAAAAAGAAAAAAAGCTGAATCATTGTTACTGAAAATGATCAACAGCTAGCTGAAACATGTGTAAATGTTTAAATGAAATTTCTACTGCATGCATGCATGTGTATCTTGTGTATCTTGTATCAGTATTATCATTGCCAGTGGAGTCCTAGATAATGTACCCTGTGCTTCCATTTCCACAGCTTGTAAGGACTCTAGCCCTGTGTTTCCTACTCTATTTTGATGCATTTATGTTCTGCCATAACTGCAGATTCCTCAAGTCTTAACACAAACCTTTCTGTGTTATTTTCTTATTGCCATCACCTTAGCTCAGTTCTTTATCACATAAAAATTGGTTTCTAACAACAGACTATGAATTGGTCTCTATGTCAAAAGCATTGGTTTTACTTTATTCCCTTTCCTTTGCCACTAGAAATGAATGATGCAATGACTTGCGCCATTCCTTGTTGAGTTACTATATTTTCATTGCCATGTGTTAAACACTTGTCTTGAATAGCACCTTGTAGATAGGTGAAATTTGCTAAATAATTTTTTTTATTTTATTACCACCTATAAACTCACTATTATTGAGATTTTTATTTTAGAGAAAGTCTTAGGTTTTCATGTTTAGTATTTATTGAAAAATTCTGATTCTTTATATCTATAGTTTGGAAATAGGAACCCATTCCTTTTTACTGGGTCTGTTTATGCATCTGTGTTTATGTGCACATGATGTCAAGAAAAGAAAGCAATCATTTTCCATGTGCTACAATTTCACTGTGGATAAACTTAGATGATTAATAATTATGGTTTCTTAAGTAAATTTTAAGCAACTATCATTTGTAACCTTTTCTTGTGTCATTGTATACGGCACTGTTTAGTGATGTGCATTAATAGTGCAATCAAAATCAGTTTGGACAACTAGTAATTCTTTTTCTAACTGAGGTATTGTAAATGTTTGTAAATTTTGCATGGGACTTAAAGGTGAATGAAGCGATTTTCTGTGAGAATAGGATTTTCCTGAGGTCAAGCTGTTTTCAGAATCTGAATCTTTTGTCATTTATAAGCTTGCTTCATTAAAATATTCTTTCAGTAATATCTACCCTAAAAGGCTTCTGTATGTTCTCTAGGACCAGGTAAATTGTATGTAGAAGATCCTTTTTCTTTGAAAAATCTTATAGAAACTTTGAATATTGAGAGGGACTTTATTAAACTTGTTCATTTCCCATAAATAGATTCTGGAAACATTTTGATGAACTGTCAGGAGCAATTTTCTTCCCTAGGAATGAATATGGTTGCAACTGCTGAAGTTATGGGACTCTGCCATGGTAAAGTAGTCTCAAAAATTTAACCTACTTCATGGGTATACAATCAGCAGAAAGTGGGGCCAAATGTTTTGACTAAATGATGGTTCTTAGATGTGCAAATATTTAGTAGGATATTCTATAAGCAGTAATGCAGTTGCATAGATGTGTAATACTATATAATATTGACAGTTTAAGCAACAACTATTGGTTAGCAGTCATGTTTCTCATCCCCATATTAAGTTACAGCATCGTTTTCAGTACTGTTGAATAGAACACAGGGCCACATTTTTATATCTGCAACATCTCTGTTTTCAGTCAATTTCCTTATATGATCCAAAGCATCTATAAATGGGAGTTCAGAACCTCCTAGGAACCAACAAGTTCAATTATACATGGTATAGTACATACTGTGGAATCCTATCTGAAATGGTTACTTTAATAACTAAGTAAACAATAGGTAGGACAAAAATGAAAATGTTTTAGGCCTTTAATAACTGAGTAAACAATAGCTAGGGCCAAACTAAAAAAAAATTTTAAATCAATATTTATTTATTTATTTATTTATTTATTTATTTATTTATTTCAATTACCAGAAAGGAACAAAGTGAGAAAGAAAGAGAGAAAGCAAGAAAGCAAGCCACCAGGTCCAGAATTTGAATCATGGTCAGCCATGTGGGAGTCCAGCACCCTTAACCACTACACCACCTGCCGGCCCCCAAACTGAAACTATTTTAGGGCCTGATGTTACTATAATATTTCTACGGGAGCAGCAGGAAGTGATTTGTGTCTTTTAACTCCCCTGAAAGAGGAGAGTTACAGGACACATTGAAGCTATTCTAAGAGTCTGAAAAGCAGAAACTACAGTTTCTGCCAGTTTCATGAATTCTTGTGTCTTTTAAACATGCATTTTTTCTTTTTTTTTTTTTTTTGGAGAGGTTTTTGCTATAGGGTGCGTGTGCTCGCCAGAAAGACAGAGGCAGACAAAGAGATAGCCAGAAATTACCCCCCAGGGGGGATGGCCATGCCACAATCCCTTCTCCTCCATCCTCTTGGGATCTTGGGCATGCACACACATGCGCCCTGTGTGAGTTTAAGCCACTGGGTCTGGGACTCGAACCATAGTTGGCTATGTGGGAGTCCAGCTACATGGCCATTACATTAACTGCTGGTCCCAACATCCATTCTTACTTACCTTGCTTCCACCAGAGGCTTATGCTGGGTAAGTTTTATGGCTGAAGGCAGACAGAAATCATAGTGAACAAAACAGATATAGTGTTGCCCTCACGGAGCCTGAATTCTGACCCTGTCATTGATCATGTTAGCCAAATCCTTCTGAAACTAGCTCTGAGTTAACGACTGAATGTGTCAGCTGCTCTGAACCCTGTCCTACTGCTCACAGGACTTCCCATGCTTTTCTGCATACCCTGCTTTTCTGTCCTACATGCCTCTGCTAATTGATTTATAGAATTGATTTCACATTAATGATTTCACTTTCCTTATTTGGTTTCCACTGACTCTCTAGTGACCATAGGATAAAGCATGATTATCTTAACTTGACATTCATATCATCCTTTTTCGGCTGGTCCCATAGCCTCCTGGAGCCAAATCCACATGGCCAACCATGGTTTGAATCCTGGCCCTTGTGACTTGCAAAACATGTGGGATGTCTGTGTGTGAGTGCCCCAGATTCCTAAACAGTGGGCAAATGGAGGAAAAGGGACTGCGGTGTGACCATGTCCCATTAGGTGTGTGTGCTTTCTCATACTCTCTGTTTCTCTCTGGTGAGTATACATACCCTCAGACAATTAAAACAATAAAAATAAAAAATTTAAAAGCCTTCCATTTTGGTGGGTCTCGTCAGCGATCTTTATTTCTATATTTCTATAGAAATAAAGAAATATATTCTATATTTCTCATTATGCTTTCAATATTGCTACCATTTTGGACACCTTGGCCTTTATTTGACTTTCATATTTACCTACGTCCTATTGGAGACAGCCGGAAACAAGTACACCAAGCGACCAGTTAAGCATTGTTTTTAAGACAAAAGCATTGGTTAGAAAAGATCACAGTATACAAATTTAACACGATATTTGCATGTCAAAGTAAAATGCAGTATGATATGAAGAAACAAACAAAAAATACAGACCTACACAAAAAATTAGGATTTGTTCTGTGTACTTCTGCCGTTTTACTAAGTTTATAGTATCTTCATTTTTTTTTTCTTGGCGTTTTTATTCCAGGGTCAAATAGTGGCTGTGCTATACTTAGCATAATTCAAGATTCTCTAAAAGCTGTTATACCTGTTACTGAAATGGTTTCTTATAATTACTTTGCATATGTCACCCAGAATTTTCTCTCAGATAATAGTGTTTTATTGACATGAACAGATATTTCTGTCTTTGGAGCTTGCCTTTTGTTTTGTGAAGGGAGGAACTTTAAAATACTTTAAGTATTATTTTTCCATTTCTTGAATGTCTGCACATTTTGATCAGTGTTTTCTGAGAAAAAATTTTGCTTATGATTCACTTGTATGTATAAATGAGGGAGTTTTATTGATTGATATTCAGATAGCCAGATTAGTAGAATTAGAATTCATTCACAGGATATAAACACAGAGAAATTTAGATGTGTTACTTGTTTTACGTGTCACATACAAAATAATTTTGGTTTTGATAATATTAAGAACAAAACTGAGCACGGGGCCAGCGTGTGGCATGGAGATTAGATGCTAGATTCCACAAGACCAACTAACTGAGCAGTTCAAGTCCCAGACCCAGCAGCCTTGGAAATGACACTGTATATATGTGCATCTGTGTCCAAGATCCTGAGAGGGGACTGGAGGAGAAAGGATTGTGGAATGGCTTTCCCCCCATGGGGGGTTGATTTCTCTCTCACTCTCTCTCTCTGATGAGTGCACGTACTCAATAACAAAAACAAAACAATAAAACAAGGAAGAAAACAAACAGAAAAGTGAGCATTTATTTATGCACTATATTATCGCATTTAATCCTCACAAAGCTATAGCAAAAAAAATGTGTGCATGATTACCAGAATAGAAAGAAAACAAGAGTAAATCTGAAACACCTGGTGTAACTATTGACATTTTAAAAACTCCATTAAAATGTCTTTGTGATATGAGTTACAAACAGTACATCTAACACTACTTTTGTGTATATGTTATTTCCTTTCTTTATCAGTACTATTTCCAGTTTTAGTAGAAAAGGGCTATGTATGTTTTTAATAATTATTTTTATTTAACTTTATTTATTTATTTATTTATTTAAATTTGACCAGAGAAGGACAGAGGGAAAGAAAAAAAAAAAAAGTGAAAAAGGAAGCCACCAGGTTTGGGATTCAAACCACCATTGACCATGTGGGAGTCCAGTGCCCTTAACTACCATACCACCTGCCAGCCCTAAGGGGTATGCATTTACTAGGCTTTGATACATATTTTAAACAGTATTTTGATTAAGAAACTAATCCTACATTATATTTTCTGCAGTAAAATTGCTTAGGTTAGATTTAAAATAATGCATTAATTTTATAATAAATTTTAAATGCCTAGAATCAAGTTCCAATAACCAGAAGAGAAAAAAAAAATCAATAAGTAACAAATAACCAAACTGCTCACATAACAGAAAGTGTGAAGAGTATTTAAGAATCACTTTTGTGGTAGTAGAGCAATGAGAGCATGCATGCGGAATCTATTTCATTTTAGAATGTGTTTCTAGTCAAGCAAAACCAGAATTCTCCCCCTGAGAGTGTCTGGATCAAGGAAACTGCTTCTTACTTCAGTTTTTTAAACCACAGAAATATTTGGAATACATTTCAAGCTCTCCCTGTCTGTATAACCTTCCCAGTAGGTTTATTCTGACTCTGAGCATCTGGTTATTGGTCATTACAAAGAAAATCCTTCCTAGAATATGTATAGTTAATTGCTGGAGGGGAATATTGAACGTGCATAATTGCAGTACATCTTCTGAGCTGTGTAATGAAGAAATACAGTGTTGAGCCTCTGGTATATAAATACATGGAATGAAAGGATTTTAGGTGTCCGAGGTGATTATAGGCAGAGAGGATGGTAATTCTACACTGCTGGAGAGACCGTCAGAAGGACTGACACGATGATACTCTTCAGGCTTAAAAGGAGAACGTTGGAAATGATATGTCCCATGAACTGACTGAAATGTGGGTAAAACTGAACGAGATCAGCACCAAGGAATCCCAATGAGGGATTGCAGTGTATTGTAGTGATTTGAGTATGGTTATTGATTGCTGAGGACTTATAAAATATAATGAAGCATAATTAAGATATTATAAAATATGCTGACTCATGTAGAGTGGAAATAAATCTAAATTACAGGGTAAAATAATTGTGTATTGTGGTCATTTCCTACCTGAGAGCCTTCTGAGAGGGAAGTCTTAGGGAGGAAGGGAGATCAGAACATATTTATGTATCTCTGGTAAAGTCCAAAAGAACTTTGTATAGTACTCAGATCCATGACATGTGCAACACTCCCTGGACTTGGCACTTTTTTTTTTTTTTTTGGGGGGGGGGGGGGATGTTTTTTCTATCGGGGGGGGGTGATGTTTTTGCTATAGGGTGTGTGTGCTCGCCAGAGAGCCAGAAATCACCCCCCAGGAGGGATGGCCACGCCGCAATCCCTTCTCCTCCATTCTCCTCTCGGGATCTTGGGCACACACGCACACGCGCCCTGGCGTGAGTTTAAGCCACTGAGTCTGGGACTCACATCATAGTCGGCTACATGGGAGTGATGTAGCCACTACACCATCTGCTGGTCCTGACATAGCACATTTTGATTCTGAGTAATCATCATTGCTAAAGGAATTAAAAAGAGATTGTTAAGTCAATGTGTATAAAATGAATTTCATTTACTCAAGACTGTTTCAGGAAGAAATGATTACTTCAACAAAAATGACTCTGTACTGGATATATAATTTTCAGATAACTGAAGTTCATCATATAAGCACTAGAGCCTTTAAATTAGTATTGCTTATTTTGAAAATGAATCTACAAAATCACATTGTCCTTTTTTTCATCAACTGATCAGTATCAAATTCAAAATGACTGACACGTACTTTGAATTTATACACATTACCTTTAATTACTTCTTTCTAAATGTCAGAAATCACTGTTTTTGTGATGTCGTTATCCTCATAGTTATTCTCTACATTTGAAGTTTCCAATCGACTGGAATCTGAAAAAACAGTTAAACGTCTTAGATTTTGTATAAGTGAAGAGTAAAAAGAGATCTGAGAGGAGATCTAGCATTTTGCCTTAAGCAGATGCATTTTATTTATTTTTTTAGAAATATTTTTGTTATAGGGCACGTGTGCTCAGTGAAGAGACAGAGATAGACAGAAAGTGAGAAATCGCCCCCCGGCGGATGGCCATGCTGCAATTCCTTCTTCGCCATTCTCCTCTCTGAGTTTTGGGCATGCATAGATACTCAACTGACATGAGTTTGTTTTTTTTTTCTTTTTTAAAGAGAGATTTTTTGCTATAGGGCATGTATGCTCACCAGAGAGACTGGGAGAGACAGAGACACCAAATGAGAAACCATCCCTCAGGGGGATGGTAATGTGGCATTCCCTTCTCCTCCATTCTCCTCTTGGGATCTTGGGCACGAATGTACTTGGGCCCAGTGTGAGTTTTAAGCTTCCAGCGTGGGTTTTAAGCCACTGGGTTCAGAAGTTGAACTGTGGTCAACAACGTGGGAGTTCAATGAAGTAACCATTACGCCATCTGCTGGTCCCAAATGGATGCACTTTATTCATCTGACTTCAAGTGAAACTGAGAAAATCATCATTAAAGCTGTAAAGGAAATTCAATTACTAGATTGAAAGACAAAAGACTTGAATGTAGGCCATTTTCTATAGCCTTTCCAGGGAGATTTCATAGAACTCTTTCAGTCTAACAGATTGTCAACCATGTTCATTTATGTTAAACAAAATTGTAGTGTTAGTTTTTAATAATCTTACAAATACTATGACTATAAAGGTTGATAACATATGGGCCATCTAAATAGTCCAGTGGTTAAGGGAGCTATACTCTACATGGCTGACTGCAATTCAAATCCTAGCCCAGTGGCTTAAAAACATGCCAGGCATGTGTGCTGGCTTGAAAAACAGGACAGGTGCAGGCATGGGCATACCTCAGATCCCAAGAGGATATAAAAATTGAGGACCCCAGAGTGACCCCACTGCAAAGTGATTTCTCTTTGTCTTCCCTCTCCCTACCACCCGCTAACACCTCACTGTCTTAGTCTGGCAAGCACCCATACTCTCTGGCAATTAAAAGAAATAGGGATCAGCAGTTAGCATAATGGCTATGTCGCTGGACTCCCATGTAGTCGACCGTGGTTCGAGTCCCAGACCTGGTGGCTTAAACTCACTCTGGGCGCGTGTGCGTGCGTGCCCAAGATCCCAAGAGGAGAATGGAGGAGAAGGGATTGCGATGTGGCCATCCCCCCTGGGGGGGGGGCGTGATTTCTTGCTTTCTGTCACTCTGTCTCCCTCTGTCTTTCTGGTGAGCGCACGTGTCCTGTAGCAAAAAAAAAAAAAAGAAAAAAAGAAGAATGATAATATAGTTGGACACAAAAACAGATTTGTTTTAAGAATGAAATGCAATGCTCTTAACAATTTTGTCGTACAGCAGGTATGAACTGAGATACTCTGTGGCTCACTATGGTATGGTCAGATGGTCATTTCACTTACATGTGACATGTGTGTTAAAATATCCTCCAGGTAGCGTTCTCTTTTCAATAAATTAAAAAATTATAATTCCTGCATCTTTACAAATTACAATTTTTTTGGGTTTCTAAGCCTTTTTTTATTCACAAAACATGATATGGAGGGAAACATGGTTACTACATTTCTTTCCCTTGTCTTCTACCTTATAGTCATAGAAGGACAAGGAAGTCATAAATTCTTTTTTAGACCATAGTTCACATCTTACTCTTAGTCTTCTTTGACAAATATAAGCAATAGTTTGAGGCAGAAAAACAGAGTACGATTACTTTATTTCCCTAGTGAAAAACAATTTCTTTCAATCTTTGTTGTCCATCTGAATGTTCCAAAATAATTCTAAGACATTTTTTAAAGGCTTAAAAAAAGGCTTTGTGATTTTTTCCCCTGGAATGCCACTTAGTAGGTGCCAAAACATATTTAGCAGGTGGTAGCTAATTTTCATTTTAATGAAGCTAATCTTTTCAGACTAGGATAACATACGGTTTCACCATCTGTGTGTATCCTACTTTATCCAGGTTGGATAAATCTAAGAGAAGGTCCGTGAAACAAAAAGCTAGTTGTTGTTCAACACCAGCCTTAACTATCTGAATGTGCTACAGTTTTTTTATTTTTAAGAATTATTTATTTAGTTTTATATATATTTTTAACTTGCCACAGGGAAATGTTCTCATGAGAAAGAGAGAGAGGAAAAGTGAGAAAGCAAGCTTCCAGGTCTGGGACTCGAAACACGAGTGGAAATCCTAATCACCACTCCTGAGAGTTAGAATTGAACATTTTAGGTATTTATGTTTATATATATATATATATGTATAAATACATATTTGTGTATACAGATACTTATATATACATATATATATAACAATTGTTAACATATTATAGTTTTCTCTAAATTATATCTTTGTCAAGAACAGCAGTTAGTGTAATGGCTATGTCGCTGAACTCCCATGTAGTCGACCACAGTTTGAGTCCCAAACTGTTGGCTTAAACTCACGCCAGGCGCATGTGCGTGTGTGCCCAAGATCCCAGGAGGAGAATGGAGGAGAAGGGATTGCGGCGTGATATATATATGTGTGTGTGTGTGTGTGTTCATCTCTCATTCAGATTAGATCTTTTAGAGTATTATTTAGGAAGATTTTTTTTTTTAATGTAAAACATTAACAAATCTAGCTGAGAATTTTCTTTGAGGAGAAATGGTGAAAGCATGTTTCAATAGCCAGAGAATTACAAATATTTTGTACTTAACCTTTCTCTCATGTGTTATCACTGATTACTTCCTACACAATCTCTGTTCAGCTTTGTTTCTGGTACATAGTGGGACTTCACTGTTAGTTTCTGTTCCACTGTGCAAGATTTAAATACCTTTTTTACCATAGTATAAAATGTAACAGGTGGTATATAAATTTAGCACATATTTAAACAAATTTATGGGAAGAGATGATGGCATAGGTTTGGTCTTTATTTCAAGAAATAAAAAATTCTTATTGCTTTTATAAACCACTCGCTAAATCTTAACAATACATACCCAATAAATAGAACTGTAAATGCTTACTACGTACTTAAATTTTTAAAAAGTTTCAGAATATTATGAGTTTAGAGAGAATCAAAAACTAAACCAAAAAAAGATAAACTGTGGCTCAAAATAAAGTGAGGTAAGATGAAGAGGATGAGAGGAGGCACGAGAGAGAAGAGAGATTGTACTTAAGAGTAGAGGAGCATGGACTCCCACACTTGCGTGAATGTTCTAGTTATTGTTGCACTTACGTACTCTTATCAGGCAGTATAAAAAAGATAGTAAGATTGGAAATAGGGAATTAATGTTATTAAATGTGTCTAAAACAAATTTGTACTTGGATTGCATGACAGGGTGAATTCCAGGAACTTACATGGGTGGATGCATCCCCACACATACTCACACGTACACCACTTACGGGCATATGAACCAACTTCCAGCGCATTTGTAGCAATGATGCTTAAAAATAATAATAATAATAATAATAATAATAATAATAAACTGGGTATGCAAAAGATGAATTGCTGAATATATAAAAACGATACAATTATTAATATTAGAACATTCTTTGCTTTTCAGAATGATTTCCTGAATGGTTCTTAAAAATATTGCTGTCATAGATTGACTTGCTTTTAAATATTATTAATTTCTTAATGGATAGATTTGAAATGAATATGACAAATATGAAAAGCTTCTGAAAGTTTTCATCTATCAAGTTCAAAGTTAAAACATAATTCAGGGGCCAGCAGATGGCATAGTGATTTCATCGCTGGACTCCCACATAACCAACTGTGGTTCGAGTCCTGAACCCAGTAGTTTGAAACTCACATCAGGAGCATGTGTGTGCGTGCCGAAGATCCTGGGGGTAGAAGGGAGGAAAAAGGATTGTGAAGTAGTGGATGTCTCCTGGGGGGTGATGTCTCACTTTCACTTTCACTGTCTCTGTCTCTCTCTGGTGAGTGCACACACCCTAAGTGAAAAAAAAAAAAAGAAAAAAAACTCTTTAAAAAAATCCTTGAAAGTACTATGGAAATTAATAGGGAAGCATAGTCCCATTGACATGCAACTTTTATACTTGTATCAGTTCTGTGAATGCACAAATACAGTCCCTCAAACTTATCAGCAATAAAATACTATCAATATATTCTATTATTTACTAGTCATATATAGCTGTTCTCATGCAGTGTGTAGTATGAGTTGTGAAAATTAACATTTACAAATAGGCCCAAGAATATTTATTTTGGTAAAAAACAGAAGAAGTGTAACCATGCCATTATCTAATTCTGAGCCCTGATTAAAAAAGAAAATTAGGTGTCTTAAAATCAATTGTAGGATTTGTTTTTTTACTTTTGTTTTTGTTTTTGTTTTTTAATTTGCTAGAGGGCTTATGCTCTTGCCTGAGAGAAATAGGCGAGAGAGAGAGAGAGAGAGAGAGAGAACTAGCAAGAAAGAGTGAACTAGCAAAAAGGCATTTCTGGGGGGAAATTGTCAGATTGTATTTTCTTCTCAGAGTTCTAGGCCTGTAGGTATATTTGCTGGTGTGTTTCTCAAGCCACCAGGTCTGGATTGGAACCGTGTTGTTGGCCATGTGGAATTCAGCTGCTTCATAAACACCATGCTGCAGGTGCGCCAGAGGGTGTGTGTCGGGGGTGGGGTGGGGAGGAACTACTTTTTTTTTTTTTAAATTTGCTAAGAGGCATATGTACTCTCTGGACACACAGAGCAAAAGTGAGAACGCACTCCTCTTGGGGAATAGCCATGCCACAATCCTTTCTCTTCCATCACTGCCCTCAGAATTCTAGGCTTGCACACACACATGCCCTGTGTGTTTTTCAAGCCGCTGAGTCCAGTCCTTGAACTGCATGGTTGGTCATGTGGGATCCAGCTCCCTTAACCACCAGCTTAGGGTGGGGGTAAGGGGCTAGCTTTAATACGAGTTCTTTTCTTCATACTAATGTCTAGGAACTAAGATCTTTTGTAGATACGTGTGTCACCTCTTTTCTTCATAATTTCCCTTTTATCTTTAGGTTGATTAAGTGCAGTTGCCCATTATCTCGCCAAAGATGTATCTAAGCATATAGGTAAATTTCTCCACTTCTTCCTAAGATTTACTAAAACAATTTTAACACTTTTCTTTAGGAATATTAGGTGTTTACATTTTAGACTGTCTTATTTCAAGAAACATAACTTATCACAAAGTTTTGACTGAAAGAATACCTTCTTGGGCATCTTAAGGAAATTAGCACATCGTAATAAATTCTGTGGATGTGCGTCAGAATTTCTTCTTATTCCCGACAGGTGATTGATGTCTTTGGTTCATTCAGGATTGTTGGATTGTAATCCATTTTTATTGATGTGATTCCTTTCCAGCTTTTATTATCGTAGATAAAAAGTCTGATGACATTTTACTCTTTGCCCTTTTTCAGTATAGTTCTTTAGTTTTGAAAACTGCAGTTTTCTCTTTCTGACCATGAGGTATCTTGCTAGAATTTACTTAGCAGTATTTCTTTTATCAGCATGCTTTATCCAGTAACTTAGTGACCCTTTTCTTTTTGCTTTTATTTACTTATTTGAGGTGTTTTCCATAGGATGTGTGTACTTGCCAGAGACAGAAAGACAGAGATAGTGAGGAGGAAAGTGAGAAATCAAGTTGAGTGTGCTTGCCAGAGTCAGAGAGGAAGAGGGAGAAAGCAGCCCTAGTGGGGCATGGCTGTGCCTCAGTCCCTACTCCATCCTATCAAGATTTTGAGCATGCTTGTATATGTGCTCAGCATCTATTTTAAACCACTGGGGCTGGGATTTGAACCATCTATAGTTGGCCCTGTGAGATCTGGCTCCCTCAACCACTTGGCTGTAGGGTTGGTCCCTTAATGATCCTTTTCTAACTGCAAAGTTTTCAATAACAGTGTTGTTTTCTACATTTCTTTTTTCCTTCATAATTTCTAATTTCTCTGTTTGGATCTGTGTATTGAGACATTTCTTCCACTTCTAGTATACTAATTAGGATGCCAGTAGTAATGATGTCTTCTTTTCTTAGTTCATCTTTTAAAGTTGAATTTTGTTATAAAGGAATTATTTAATCTATTGTTTTTTTTTAAGAGAGTTTTTTGCTATAGGGTGAATGCACTCACTGGAGAGATAGAGAAACAGAAAGTGAGAAACTGCCCCCCAGGGTTCATGGTCACACCGCAGTCCCTTCTCTTCCATTCTCTTCTTGGGATTTTGTGTACACACGTGCCCAGCATCAGTTTTAAGTTGCCATGGTCAACTATGTGGAAGTACAGCAATATAACCATCATGTCATCTGCTGGTTCCTATTTATTTATCATTATTGTTATTATTATTTTCTTTACTTTGATCGGAGAGAGACAGAGAGAGAGGGGGGAAAGTGAGAAGCAAGCCACCAGGCTGGGGACTCAAAACATGGTTGGCCATGTGGAAGTGCAGTGTTTTAACCACCATGCCACCTGCCAGCCCCTAAAGTTGCAATTACTTTTAAAAAAAGTCTTTTTTATACATTTTTTAAAGATTCCATTTTAAAATGTCTTCTGTATAAATAGATTTAAATTAACTTCCTCTGAATTCCCTTGTATTTTCATGCAGGCCAGCATCTGAGTTCTTTAGCAACTCTGTTGCATTTGGACCTAATCTTTGTGTGTCTAATTCAATTGCTATCTTTGACTGTCACTACCTTACCCACCCTCACTGCAGTCTGGTTGCTGGGATGCTTTAAGTAGCTAAATCCCGAAATTGATGGGCAGCTAGCTCTCTCTGACTTTGAAGGAGTACCTCCTGCAGCATACAAATCTCTTCTCTCCAGGAACCAGGAGGATTCCTGTCTACTCCCTGATTTTCTCAGCTACAAAGCTAGGGTACTCTGAGCTTCAGGAACATGGGGAAATAGTGACCAACCCCTGGTCTGGCAGCTTTGAGGGTCAAACAAACCACCTGATTTTTTTGAGGAACTATTTCTTAAATTAGGATTCTTTTTAATCCATGGAGACCTCTCAGTATAATTCAGGCCACCAGAACTCCCTTTCCTTTCTGAGATTCATTTATATTCTCTTCTGTAGCACGGATCTTTACAGCTCTGGTTCCCCGTCTTTCATTGTGGAAAGGGTTAATTGACTCTTTTCTGAATACCAATAGAAATCTTAGGCCTATCTAAGATGAGCCAGCCCAGCCAGCCAGCCCTTGAAGATTCTTTTCTCAGGAGGAGTGCTGGCTAATTGAATTAGACTAGGAGGGAAGGAAGGCTTGAATGCATTCAGGAATTTCCTACAATTTGTTTTCAGAAGTATATTTTAATTGACAGTAATTACTGTCAGTGGCAGTAATTGATTGATACAGGGGTAGCCAACTACTGTGTGGCAGTGAGTGCTGGCCAGAGCATGTGGGGACCTGGTAGGCGGTGCCAATGCACTTACGCTACCAGCAGGTCAGTTCCACATTTGTTGAGCACTTACAGTGTGTCCCGCGCACCGTGTCAAACTCGTCTACCAGACGGTATAAAAGACGTGGGTCCTGCTTTCGACACGCTCATGGCACAGGAGGCATGAGGGCAGTGGTGAGTGGTCGCTTATGGACACTTGTTCCAGCTGTCTGGTCTTTTTCAAGAGAAATGCTCACAGGGACAGTGTCACATGGTAGCTTCTCACTGTGTCTTTTCCCCGTGGAACTCCGGCCTGCCAGGTGTTTAGAACTCTCTCTGAAGCAGGTGTCACCTCAAGCCTGATTGAACAATGCATGCTAAAAGCCCCTACTTCCCACCCCCATATGGCAATCTAGCCCCCCAGCCCTGAAAGCCAGCCTGCATTAGGTTGGAAGTCACTAACCAGTCACTATGGAACTAGTGCAGGTGGTTCGTACTCCTATCAGAGTTTACACTTTCTTCTCACTAAATTTTTAAATTTTCATCCTATGCAATAAATGATTGCTTATGTACATTGCGATTCACAGGACAATGAAGAAAGATAATCAGAAGATGTCTATAACAGTCTGGTGATATTTTTTTCAGGGTACTCATAGACTTTCATGGTTTACATTTTTGAATTTTCATTCTTGAATCACTGATTTTTTTTTTCTTTATGTGAGTTCTAAGCATTAATATCTTAATAAATATGTACTTAAAACGTTCTTTGGAAATTGGCTGTTGTGAAAATATGTTTAATTTACTAGAATACCAGAGAGATACAGAGACAGAGAGACAATGAGAAAGCACTCCCCATGGGGGATAGTCACACGTCAGTCCCTTCTCCATTCACCTTTTGAGATTTTAGGTACAGGAGCCCATGTAAACTGCACAGCCAGCTGTGTGAAATCCTGCTATCTTAAACGCACCACCAGTTGACTCAAAATACAAATGTCATAATCAATATTTCTTGAAATAAAACGCTAAGAACCAGATAATGATACCATTGCCACAAAAGGAGCATGTATTTACAATTTTCTAACAATGTATTTCTGAGCCCACATGCAGTGGCGAAAACGTGAAGGTGCTCTGCACAGTGGCTGGGGCCACATGGGAGACCCAGGTTTGATTTCCGGCACAGCCTGTACAGGCAGGGTGTGGAGGCACATCCCTGTGGCCCTAGTCTGCTGGGAGGCTGGGGCAAGAGGACTGTGACATAAGGCCCTCTTACCCTGCTTTCTTTTTCTCTTACTCCTAATAAAATAATAAAATTCTATTATTGTTTTAAAACGTTCAATTTCTACCTTGTCAGTTTCATTAATGTTTGAAAGAATTACCGTCTCTGTTTACATGAAAATACATATAAGGGGCCGGCAGGTAGTGTGGTGGTTAAGGGCGATGGACACCTGCATGGTTGTCTGCAGTTTGAGTCCCAGACCTGGCAGCTTGCTTTCTCAGTTTCTCTCTCTCTCTGTAGTCTCTGGTCAAATTAAAATAAATAAATGTATGAATAAAGTTAAATAAAATAATTTAAAAATATATATATAAGGCTGGCCTCGTAATATAGTAGTAAAGCAGTGTGCATAGAGACCCAGATCTCACATGGCTGAACTCTTTCAGAATCTCAGCCCTGGTGTCTTGAAAAACATGCCAGGTGGGTGTGTGTGCATGCTCCAGATGTTTCTGAATGGACAAATGGAGAAAAGAATTATGGTGTGATCAAACCCATACTGGGGACAGGGGAGTGTCTACCTTTCTTTCTCGCAAGCATACATGTCCTCTGGCAGTTAAAAAAAATAAAATAAAATATGTATTAAAATTTGTTATTTATTAAAACTGAATATCAAGTATTTCCTATTAGGGACCAGTAGTTGGTGTAATGGTTGTGTCACTGGACTCCCATGTAGTCAACCGCAGCTTGAGTCCTGGGCCTGGTAGCTTAAACTCAGGCTGGTGCGTGTGCGTGTGGGTGTGTGCGTGCCCAAGATCCTGAGAGGAGAATGGAGGAGAAGGGATTGTGGCGTGGCCATCACCCTCAGTGAGGTGGGTGATTTCTCGCTTTTTGTCTCTGTCTGTCTGGCGAGCACACACGCCCTATGGCAAAAATCTCTCCAAAAATTTCCTTGAAATGCGATTACCTTGATCAGTTTTATTTGCATTCGTTCCTCCAGAGACCCAGAAGTCCTTGGACCAATTATGTCCTTGCTACGTAGCAGCTGAGACTGGGACAATAAAGAGACAATATCTCCTATTCTCATTCTCAGGTAGCAAGTACTGAATTTTTTTAAAAAAAGAATTATTTAATTTTATTTATTCATTCATTTATTTTCATTTGACCAGAGAGAGACAGAGAAAGAGAGAGGAGCGAGAAAGAAAGAGAGAGAAGGCGAGCCACCAGATCCAGGACTCGAACCATGGTTGACCATGTGGGAGTGTCCAGTGCTTTAACCACCAAACCACCTGCTGGTCCCCACAAATGGTGAATTAAAAACAAAAAACAAAAACAAAAACAAGCAACATTTTTTTACTTTAGTTTCAGAGATTTTGAATTTCAAAGAAAATGTATTTTTTCTTGCTTCCTGAATCATCTATAAAATATGACTACTAAATTCACTTTAGAATTATGTCATTAAACAGTTAAGATTATAGCATCTTGGCATTGGAAGCCAGTATCTCATAGAGAGGTACAGTTAAATCATTTTGTTAGATTAGGTTTTATGGTCTCGTCCAACTCTCTTGAACCCATTGCCAATTTTTATGAGACTTCTTAGGAGAATTTCTGATTTTATTTGAAGTATCTGATAAAAATGTCACAAACTTACTTCCAGGATCATTATACCTGCCTTTCTCGGTGTAGTGCATCCTTCAGTGTCTGCTGAAATGTCAGCGCCTCCATGTAACACTCTAATGCCAGTTCCAGGGCAGCATGGTTTCCTTTCCTTTGAACACATATAAAAAGCTTTGTATATATTTACTTTTCTTACAATATTTGTAACTGTGACTTAATGCCAAGAATGATTTTCCCTAGTTATAAAGATAGGGTAAACATCAAAGCAAGTTTTAAACATTTAGTAAAGTGCTTGGGGCTCTCTAATAGATCTCTCTCAGAAACAACCATGAATTTTTATTGAGCCCATTGAGGTAAAAGATAAGAAGCCCAGGGGTACAGGAGTTTAAGAAGTATAAGCCTCTCTCTCTGACCTCAAGACAATAATAGTCTAGTTGAAGAGAGAAAAAAATGAAAGCATGAGAAATATGTATCAGTTCAGAACCAGAAAAGACCTGTTCATGATAGGCAGCTGCTTTGAGCAGCCCTTCATTTCATAGGAAGGAAAGATCCTATCAGGATGCTGAAGTTGACAAAGGATTCTTGTAGCAATTGGAAAACTAATTCTGATGAATGAGTAAAATTTGGATAGTTACAATAGAGGAAGAAAAGATACTCTTTGCATATGGAAAAATATAATCAGCATTGAAACTTACACTTCATTGACTGAAAGATACACACTATGAGAGGAGATCCTAAGAGAAAAGATGTTAAAATGGGAGAAAAGACTACATTCCTAGGGTCCTTTGGGTAGTGGGGAGTGATATGTCAGGGCTGTGTGCTGCCTCCATAGGACTGAAATTGGAATTCACGGTGGTGTGGTGAGGTGGTAAGTCAGGAAGAGGTGGACGCTGTAGACCCTTTGCAAGAGTAACCTTAGGTTGGCTGCTGCTGAGGATGGACCACCTGTGTTTGGACTTGCTGAACCAAATAAATAAATAATTGCTTCATGTCAAAGGAAGTTAATAGGAGCTATTTTGCTTGTGTGTCTGTGTGTTTGTGTGTGTGTGTGTTTTAGCAGTCTCTGGGATAGATTTTTTGTCTCTAGTAAGTTTCAGCCTCTCCAACTTGAAAAGCCAAATCTTCTTGATGTGGTTAGCTGTAGATCATGAATATTTGGCAGGTGGTTTGAGAAAATCTTACAAGAAAAAAAATACGTTTCTGAAATAATTGTGCAGGCTGGCATCCAAGAGTTCATTAAAATACAACCTTTTCTTTCTTTCCTTTTCATATTTTTTGGCTGCAATTTATTTTGTCATTATAGTAGAAAAACAAAAAATTATATTTTGGTATAAAAAATATGTAGGTGCATACACCTGAGCCAATTATATGTAGGATTCTTTTTTCTAACATGGATCTTTACCTTGGAGAATAAGAGGAATAAAAATAGATATTAGAACACTAGTAAAATGAATAATCAAAGATTCAAATTGTTGGGCAATATTTCATTAATTAAACTACTGAATCATGAAAAGAAAATATAACCTAGATGTTGAGAGGATATCCCAAGCAGCAGAGTTAATCTGGAAAACTTGAAAGCTTTTACACTACATAAACCAGGGTTGCCTTTTTGAATAGCCTCCTAAAACGTGAGGTCCTTGTCATTCTGCTCACAATGCGGATTCTCTCTTCAGATATATGGTAAGGCATCTTGGAATAAAATCAAGTAATATGAGCCCATTGAAATGACTCACTCCTTTTCTGTACTTAAAAAGAGTGCCATACGTCACTTTATTTTTAAACTGCCTGGACTAAATGACAACTCTCAAACCATTACTGAGAGAAATAACAAAGTTACAACCAAGAAATCAGAGTGCTATCCTGAGCTGCTAATTTCAAGATCTTATTTACTCTCTTTTTCTGTCTTCCTGCTTTCTTTTTTTCTATTAACATATACAAGGCTTCTGTTTTGTGCAAAACCTTATCCAGTGTAGTGACGAAATGGTACACAGGCCAAGATAACAATCCCAGTGTGTTGGTGCTGTCATAGGTGTGTTCACTGAAGGAGCCACCTTCTCTTTCTGTTCAGAGCCTAGAGAACAATGTAGTAGGTGAGAAGGAAAGTGGAGGGAAGGGAGCCTGAGGTGATGAGGAAAACTTAAAAAGAAGGTGTTATTTAAATCTCTCTTTGCAGCTCTTAATCAGAGAAGGATGGAGGAAGGAAGTGGAATACAGAAAGGCAAGGAATACCTTGGTAGTCACACATTAAATGTTTCATGAAAATATTTTCTAGTGCAATATATATTTATAATCCCCAGTAGAATTTTATATTGAAGTACACTTCTTTTTTTAAGAATTATTGAATTTATTATCATCATTTAATTTGGTATAAAGAACATGTACTCAACAGAGAGAGAGAGAGAGAATGAGAATGAGAATGCATGTGAGCCAGCCAGCCACCAGGTCCAAGACTAGAACTGTGGTCAGCCACATAGGAGTCCAGTGCCCCCATGCCACCTGCTGGCCCAAATACACACTTCTAAATGGGTATTCTAAGAAGAAGAATGTCAGTAAGTTAAATATGATACAAGCATTTCCAGTAACCTCTTTTTATATTTAAGAAATAAAGAATTGTGGAAACTGGCACTAATTGTATTGAGCAATAAAAATACTTTCATCAATATTATATTAAACTAGGTATAGAATAGGAGTGATAATTCTATATTTCTAAATTCACTAAGGAAATGAAAAAGTATCTATTAAAGTCATAGACTTTTAAATTAAAGAGATATTTTGATGTCTATCTTGGGATATAATTTGGGCAATTTGGTGTAATATTAACTGGATTTCTAGAAGTATTTGTGGCCAAGATTCAAGGAATTGAAGAATTGTGACATACAATGTAAAAAAAAAAAAAAAGGAAAATCAATTTTAGGCCATCAGCTTGATACCATAATGTACTGGTAGAATTCTAAAGGATTCTGTAATAAAGAACTTGAACTCTTTTCTAGGAAACTGAAGATGAAAACAACAGTAAATCTCCGGAAAGAAATATAAGTGATTTTATGGCAAAATATTCGTGTAGCCCTTTTAAAAGTATCATGTATGCTTAAAACAGCTTGTGTCAAGTAAAAATTTAACTGAAGAAATATGAAGGAATGAACCTGGTTTTTAGAAGTAGAAATATCATTTCATTTGCAGAAGGAAAATTGATTGCCAAGTAATAATACTGAGAAAAAGTTATGCTATGGGGATTACTGAATCTCATTGAATATTTGCATCTATGACAGCTTGAAAATTGTCTTTTTTGTACAGATAAGATGATATTCTAACGTTTAGATATTACGGCATTCTTTATGTGTATATGATAATATATTTCTTTCCTTTTCTTCTTGATTTGCTGCATGGAGTTACTAGGAATTAGAGCGTATATAGACTGTAGGTACTCCCTAGTAATAGAGATCCAAATCTTTTGAGATGATTTGTGGTATGGAATGCATCTTTTATTTTCTACTCATAGTATAACAGAAACAAAATCTGGGAGGGGAGATTGGATTCATTGGTTTCTGGAAAATATTTCATCTTGTGTTTGCTCGTTTACTATAGGACACGCCCACTCACTAGAGAAAGACAGAGACAGAAAGAGAGAAAGGAAAAGTGAGAAATCAGTCCCTGGAAGGGGATGGCCACATCACGGTCCCTTCTCTTTTGTTCTTCTCTTGTAATTCTGGACACACACACACACACACACACACACACACATACACATGCCCAGTGTGTTTCTCAGGCTGCTCGGTCCATGACTCAACCACATAATCAGCCATGTGGGGTCCAGCTATCTTAACCTCCACACCACCGGCTCCTTCCCATTTTATCTTTTCTAACATGCTTTTTCTTTCTCTTCTTCCTCTTGGTATTATAGCTCTCTATTACTTTGTCAGGCTCTTCTACTACTAATGGTGTGTGTATATATTTATTTTTTCCCAATGTTTTCTTATCTCTGCTTCCTATTCAAACTTTTGTTACTTTCCTTTCTTAATTTTACTGCATACCTCCTTGAAAGTGTACTCTAATTTCACTGTTTCTTCATTCTCCCTTCACATATTACCAGACCCAGTTTCTTCTATCCCAGTATTTTGATGATTTTGCTCTTTCAAAGTCATGCAATGTGAGCATGTTAGTTACCTTTTACATGCGTCATTTCACTTGAGCCTCCTTTGAGGACTGCCATGTATTTCCTGCATGGATCTCGGAAGCTGCAGAGTATTTTCTCTGCTCCCTCTTAAATATACCACCAGATGTCCTGAAGGCATCTCAAACCCAAGCCATCCAAAATAAAAAAAACATGCCTTCTCCCTGGTCTTAGTCCATTGCTATTAATGTGGTTTCCCTCCTGTAGTGCACGTGTGTGTGAGAGAAAAAGAAGGGCAGTACTTGTTTCTGAATATTGAAACCTTGAAGTCATCTTCTTTTTTCTGTATTTCTCATAACTTGTATATATTTAATCTCTGAGGTTTTTGTTTTCTGTTTTAGGATCTATTAATAATTCTGTAGAGCTCTGAATATTGTCTGCAGGAAGCACCTTAAAGTAGATATACTCTGCACTGTTGCTGCAGGGCATGTGAACGCTCTAAACAAAGACCTCATCTACTACTGGGCTTTACAGATAGAAGAAAGCTAAACTTTAGCCAGAGAAAGCCCAGAGAGGCTGGTTTAGAACCACGAGGTTCTCCACAGCTAAAGTACGTGGCTTTTCCTCCTCTGTCTATAAAAGAATGAGCACAGGGACCAGCAGATGGCATAATGGTTACTTTGCTGGATTTCCATGTATGCTGTTCAAGTCCTGGACCCGACAACTTAAAAATTATACTGGGCCTGTGTGTATGTATGTCTAAGATCCCAGGAGGAGAATGAAGAAGAGATTTGGTGTGGCCATACCCCCTGGGGGGTGATTTCTTGCTTTCTGTCTCTCTAGCAAGCACACACACCCTATAGCAAAAATCTCTCTTTAAAAAAAAAAAAAAAGAAGAAGAAGAATGAACATGAACACAGAACAGCTCAGGGCCAAGGCATGCTCCAGCGGAGACACCGGACTCCAGCTTTTATCTGTTTCTCCTTCCTGAATCCACAGCTCTTCTCTTAGGAGAACCCTGTCTCTTTGTCCTCAGGTGGGGCAATTGTCCTATTGTTATCTGCCTTAGCAATGAATCACTACATGTCTCTTTCTGATTCTGTTTTTGTGCCTTTGGGACCAGCAGTTAGCGTAATGGCTATGGTGCTGGACTCCCATGTAGTCGACTGTGGTTCGAGTCCCAGACCGGGTGGCTTAAACTCATGTCGGGCGCGTGTGCGTGTGTGCCCAAAATCCGAGAGGAGAATGGAGGAGAAGGGATTGCAGCGTGGCCATCCCCTCTGGGGGGTGATTTCTCACTTTCTATCTCTCTGTCTCTGTCTGTCTGGCGAGCGCAAGCGACTTATAGCAAAAACCTCTCCAAAAAAAAAAAGAAAAAAGAAAAAAAATAATAGCTTCAGTAACAGTGCTTTTTGTTTATTTATTTCCTAGCAACATGCTGCATTCTTGAAATGTGGTTCCAAACATCCAACTTCTTTTGTGGTTACTCTCTTCAGCTTACCTTGCTTTGTGTTCCATTTGCACAGCCTCAGTGTCCTGATTCCCAAAGGCCTTTTATATGTCCACGTTTCGGACCGAGTGGCTTCTGCTATGTAGGGTGTGCTTCCCTGCACTGTAAGTTCCTCTATGGCACAATACAAAGATCCACTTCTCTTGTAAATCACTCCTTTTTTTTGAAAGGTTTTTGCTATAGGGCTTTTGCGCTCGCCAGACAGACAGAGACAGACAGAGAGACAGAAAGCGAGAAATCACCCCCCAGGGGGAATGGCCATGCTGCAATCCCTTCTCCTCCATTCTCCTCTTGGGATCTTGGGCACGCACGCGCCCGGCATGAGTTTAAGCCACCGGGTCTGGGACTCGAACCGTGGTCGACTATGTGGGAGTCCAGCGACACAGCCATCACGCTAACTGCTGGTCCCGTAAATCACTCCTGTCTTGGGTAGAAATGTTTCTTATTCATTTTAAATAGTATTTTTAAACTGTTTTATGACATCATATTTTATTGGTACTTCCTTATATGTCTGACTCAAGATATACTACATTTTTCCTAGGGACAGTACTTATGTTTTATTCCTTTCATAAACACATTCTCTGGAAAAAGGTCTGGTAGATAGTAGAAATCAGTAACAGTCAATGAATAAGTGTTTTTATTATAGCACCTATTGTATTTCATTAATCTGTTGAATCATCAAATATTTATTGGATCCATTCTACATACCACTCACTATTCCAGTGTCTAAGTTCTAGCTGTAAGTACTTAGTCACTGCTGTGACACTTCTATCCTAGAGGGGTTAAGGGGAAAAATGAAAAATCTCATTTTCCACATTGATACATGCTATGAAATATGCTATGAAATAAATCAAAAGAATGGTCTGTGCTGAAGACTGGTGTAAGGATGGTTTTAGGAAGGGAGCTGACGTAGGTGCTCTCTGAGAAAACCGGGATTCGGTTGACACCTGCATAATGTGAGGGAGAAAAGCTCTAGAAGAGAAGTCTGAAGAAGCGCACACATAAAAGTCCCGGAGGAAGAATGAGTATACCACGTTGTAGGAACTGTAGGAAGACCAGGGGACCTGGAGAATAGGAAAGCATAGAACTGTCTTAGAGGATGTGAGTGTTGATTATCATAGGTCTGAAGAAGGGCATTGGATTTCATTCCAGGTACGATGGGAGAACTTTGGAAGTTTTGCATAGGGCATGGTAGACCAACTTTTAAAGATTGCTTTGGTCGACTGAAAGTAGGAGTGTAACCTGAGAGAACAGTTAGGAATCTACTCAAGTCCTCAGTGAAATAAGTGATTTATACTGTGGTCAAGATGCTATGAAATGGTGAGATTCAGAAAGTATTTGTAGTTAGTATTATTTCATTGGGCAAATCATGGCATATTTTCCAGTGTCTCTATGCAAACATGCATTATAATTTTCCTGATGACCCAGTAGTTTAAAGGTATATTAAATAGAAATAACTGATAGTTTGGGGTTGTGCTTGCACTCAAGAGGAATAAAAAGTAATTACTACATTTTTTACATAAGCAACTGTATAAATGGTGTCACTATTTTTAAATGGATAAAACTTGGGAAAGAATATAACCGTTAATTTACTTGTCTGCCTCTCCAATAGAATATGAATGCTATGAAGGCTGGGCCCTTGGCTTATTCTTTTTGTATCTTTAGTACAGTGGTTAGCAAAAGTAGACTTTTAATACAAGCTAATCATCTCCAGGTCTTTACCAATAAACAACTATTGATACTAGTTTCATTCCTATAATTTTCCTGCCTATATTCATCCAGCAGATATCATTGAGTGCCTGCTAAGTGCGCTGAGGCAATGAAGATACAGTAATGCATAAAACAGGCAGAAATGTTTGCTCTCCTGTAAATCATGAGTTTATAGTCTAATAGAATGATTTATATGTTAAAAAGTAATGAAATATATAGTGTATTAGATTGCAATTAATGCTGCAGAAAAGTTAACTAGATGTAAGGCTTGAGCTCTGCAAATCCATATAAAATGGCTAATAGGGCACTTCCTGGGTTCAGAACTGAGTGAAATGATAGATTGAGCCACTTAAGTATGTGGGTAAAGATCATTCTGGGCCTCTAGGTAGGTTTGTTTATTTCTTGGAAGTACATATATTGGATAGTCGATGACATTTTGTAGTTTGCTCTGGTACACCTTTCCATAGCCCATTCTTCTTATTTCCATGCATTCTTATGTACGTAGTCATTTTCTCCTGAGGCCTCTGTCCCCAAGATTAGAGTTTACACAGAAGCCCTGAGGTGGCGGCAGGTTGACATATTCTAGGAATGGCAAAAGACAAGTGTGGCCACTTCATAAAGGAAGAGGCAGAGAAGTAAGAGATGATTATCTAGAGATAAGGGGAGGCCAGATGATGAAGAGCCATGTTAGCTCTTACAAGGATTTTGACTTTTAGTTTGAGAAAAATGGGAGCACAGATAGATTTTCAGGAAGCTCCTGAAATATGATGCCATATATTTCTTAACAGGGTCCCTCTGTCTGTTTTGTGAAGAAGAGACTATATTATGTAGACAGGATTAGGGAGAAAGAAATAAGAACAGATATTACAGTTACTGTGGAGGGTGGATAGCTGCCCCGGATGGTTAACAACACATGTCTGGAACTATGGTGGGGCTGTGGATATATTTTGCTGTTAGAATCTACAGAGTTTGCTGATATGTTAGATTTAGGCCATGAAAGAAAAAACACATAAGGTTTTGGGCCTGAACAACTGGGAGAATCACTTTGTGACTTATGGCCGTGGAAAAGGCAGTGGAGAAGATGAGGAGCTCATCATTAGACCTACTGAATTTGAGATGTCCATCAGACATCGAGTTGTGGATGTCAAGGAGGAATTGTCTCTGTTATTCATAGGAGATTGGGCTTTCTGGGTTAGAATATTTTTATTATTTTTTTTTTAGAAAGATTTTTGTTATAGGGTGTATGCACTTGCCAGAGAGACAGAGAGACAGAAAGCAAGACATCATCCCTTACGGGTATGGCCATGTGGCAATCCCTTCTCCTCCATTCTCCTCTTGGGATCTTGGGCAAGATGGGTGATTTCTTGCTTTCTGTCTCTCTGTCTCTTTCTTTCTCTGGCAAGTGCACGTGACCTACTTTATAGCAAAAATCTCTCTCTTAAAAAAAAAAATGGAAATAAGGAAGAACCAGCTAAAGAGCACACTGTTTCTAAAACAAAACCTAAAATGTGGTGTTTTGAAAGTAAATAAAATGATTAAGCAAGGGGCCAGTAGGTGGCGTGGTGATTGGGACACTGTAGTCCCACCTGGCTGACTGCAGCTTAAGTCCCAATAAGAATGAAATTAAGTAAATAACTCTTTATATATATGTGTGTGTGCATGTATGTGTGTGTGTGTGTATATATATATATATATATACACACACACATACATATGTATATATGTCTGTGTGTATATATATAAATATGTCTTATTTTATTTCAAGTTCTTTTATACATTCAATCACATTATTTTGTTTGCAATGTGAATATTCCAACATGTTTGCATTTCTCCCCAGTCCAGTTGAGAATAAAATGATCTTTAACAGATTATACCCATAGGGACCAGCAGTTAGCATAATGGCTATGTCGCTGGACTCCCACGTAGTCGACCGCGGTTCGAGTCCCGGACTCAGTGGCTTAAACTCACACCGGGTGCATGTGCGTGTGTGCCCAAGATCCCAAGAGGAGAATGGAGGAGAAGGGATTGCGGCGTGGCCATCCCCCTTGAGGGGTGATTTCTCGCTTTCTGTCTCTCTGTCTCTGTCTGTCTGGCGAGCACACTCGCCCTATAAACCTCTCCAAAAACAAAACAAAACAAAACAAACAAAAAAACAAAATAGATAATACCCATAGAAATGATGAAATGAGAAGAAACTGAGAAAGTATATAAAATATACATGGTGTGGCTCACCTGTAAGATTTGACGTCCAGTATGGTACACTGACAACAGTGAAAGGGAGCACAGTTAGTGACATCTGAACCACAGGCACAGACCAGTGCTGTTACACCCAAATGGCATACGTAGTCACCAAGTGATATTTCAAGGATGATAAGGACTGAGAAATGATCATTGCATTCAGCAGTGTGAAGGTCATGATGACCCTGAAAATGAAAGTTTTGGTATAGTGTTAGGATTAAAAGTGATTGAGTAGGTTCAAGGAAAACAAGTGGAAGAAAAATTGGAGACAGTCGCAAATCATTGGGAAGATTCACTGTAAAAAAGAAAAATTGGATTAGAACTGAAGGAAGTTATTGAGTCAAGGTTGTTTTTGTTTTGTTTTTGGCTACAGTTGGCATGCATTTTCTGGAGAGAGAAATCACCTTTACCCCCCACTCTGGGGGATGGCCATGTTGCAGTCCCCTTTCTTCCTTTCTCCTCTTGCTTCTTGGGATTTGGGGCATATACGCACATGTGCCTCACATGCTTTTCAGGCTTCCTGGTCCAGGACTCAGATAGCACAGTTGGCCATGTGGGATCCAACATCTTAACTACCGTATCACGTGGTGGCCCAAAGGAACATAGTCTATTCCAGAGTTATGGCACCTTGAAATTGTTCAGTTCAAGGAAGTTGGTCAGAGAAGGAAATTTTCCCCCCAAGTTTCTGTCCCTGCTACATACCATGCTCTGCTTAATTCTGGGAGCTCTCTCCACATCGATGAGAGAAGTTTTCAGTTCTTGGAGCACTGCATGCTCTTATTCCAGAGTCTTTGTACACGGGGCCGGCTTTACCATGAAACTACTCTTTCTCCTTTTCAGTCAGTCACCAGGTTCACAAGGAAGCCTTCTCAGCTGTAACCTGAGCCAGCTCTTCCCTACCGTGTAATGTCATAGCACTGTGTAGCACTCTTCCCTTATGTTTGTTCCTATTTTAATATTATATTTTTATGTGTGATTATTTAACGTCTGCTTCACCTACAAAACTGTTGGCACCATGTGGTCCTGCCCCATCTACCTTTGCTCACTGGTGTCCTGGCTTCCTTGCTGAGTCTGGGACAATAGTAAGGACTTGAGACTTAGCGGTAATGAATCAATATTGAATAAATGAATGAGCAATTGGTAAATACTGTGCAGGGAGACCTTGGTTGAAATATGCCTTTGATGAACTTAATGTATTGAATGGCTTATATTTGCCCTCCAATGAAGAAGTAAGGCATGGAATTAGGACTTAAATAGTCATTTCTTCATATTGAGGTTGAATTGAGCAATAAGAACTTTAGAGCAGATGTTAGGGAATTAAGCTCTTGGTCCACTTCATCTCTTTCAATTGAAATGTGGGACATGGGAGAATCAGAGATGACTGGCATTTCTTGAGCGGAAGTCTAGAAATAAAAACAGGATTACTATTTCCTCACAAAGCTGCTTCTGTGGGCCCACTCAGGTGCTGTGCTTTACCCATGGGAGTCTAAACTTCACATAGCCAGCATTATTATATTTTTCTTTACACATGTTATTGTATTCTAACTCTCTTGCTCAGTCCCTATAATGTCTAACTATAATTAGTACAACTTTATGCTCATTTGGGATAAATGAAAGATTACTGAATTTATTATTGGTAGTTTGGATGAGCAATTATTTCACACTTATATGCCCCAGGTATTGACCTTGGTAGTTTACATGTTATTTCACCTTAGGACATTCTGTATTTCATTTGAACTAAACAAAATGGGAGTCTGCTATTTTCAAATGCTGTGAAAATCTAACTCTACTATGTTCATTCAAGTTCAAAGAGATTGACTATCACTACCACTGCTACCTGATGTAGCCAAGCTGACCTCACATGTTTTCCCAGTGAAGAATAGTTATATTAAAATCTTAGATCTTCCTATGAAAAATGACACTTCTGTAGCAATCACTATCCACATAGACTATGTGACAAAAAGCACGGATTTGGCCACTGGTCATTTCCACATTAGACAAATGTCCTTTGCTCTGTGGCTACTGCTAGTGCTATTTGTAAAACCTAGCTCTGCTTGAATCTTTGCCTCTTAGTTACAAAGCCTGCCAGACTCTTTTGATCACAGTCACCCTGTGCGTATAGCCAGGCTCGAAGTTGGTCTGTCTGCTTCTCTTCTTTCTAAGCAGTGATATTAGAGGTTGTGGTTCAGCATGCGTATAAAGCATTTCTTCTTACTCTGTTGCGACTGCCCTATCTCAGGTCTCCATCCCACACTTACTGGGATTAGTATTTTTTACAAATGCCCTGGATATGCTGAAATAGCAAACTAAGAGCAATGCAATTTCTTCTTGTCACCATCAATGCATACAATATTGTTATTATTTGACATGATTAGGTATTATGGCTTGTAATTTATTTACATTTTATATGTTTGGTTCTGATTCCACTGTGAGAATGAGGAAAAATTGCTGAGCTTTGGTGAAGTCGTGTTCACTGTGTTTCTTTCCTGTTTCTCCAAAAAATTTACCCTGCAAGTCCAGTGAACATTATTCCTGAATAATTGAGATCTCTGTAATGACAGTCACCTTTTTTTCTTAGAACTAGTCTTCCAATTAAACAGTCAACTAGAATGGACAACATAAAGAATGATGAAATTTTTGCATCATAGGAATAAAAGAGATTGTTACTGATAACTAGGTTTCTGCCCTTTAAGATCTACTTTATATTTATTATGAAGAGGGTTTTTCAACTCTGAGGGTTTCAGTTCTAAACAATGACAGATCTGTGTAATTGAAATAAATGTGGATTCTAACTGGTCAAGTCCCGTGACTTTACTGGGGTTGGGTATATCCTATGTGACTAGAGCCCTTCAGTTAGTTGTTCAAAGTGTTTTTTTACATTTGTTCTGCATAAACCCCAGCTTGTGTAATGCAGAAGTATCAAATACAAATGGTACAGCTGTAACAATCTTGTCATTTATGTCACATATGTGTACTGAGTGCCTACTACGTATCAAGCACTGTTCTAAATGCTAGGGTACCTCCTGCGATTAACAAACCAAAAAAGAATGCTGCTCTTTTGTTGATGTTATCTATGTTTTTTAACATTCAACGAAGACAAATTAAGATACTAGCTATCAAGTTTCTCACTTCACTTCTCAGGAAGATTAATTTTTCTATCTTTTTTTTTTTGTGGAAAGTAGATTTTGTAAAAAAAAAAAAAAAAGTTTCATCAGGCTCATATACTGCAGATCCAAAGCTACTAAAATGTGCCTTTCTTAAATCATAGTATATTTTGTTTTTGTTAATGCATTATGGTTTTCTCATTGTAGAAAGAAAAGTCACAAAAGGCTTGTAGTTGTCATCTTTCTGTCCTTTACAACTCGAGTATTGTATTTGAAAATCATGTGGCTAAAATCCCTAATGCAGGCTACAGAGAATCAGCTTAACTGGTCCTAAAGAGAAAGGCTGCCTAGTGCATTTTGTTCTGTTGAATTTCATTAGGTAATGGGGCAATTTTCCTTATAACTTTTGACCTTTTTGTTTATGCTGTCATTTACGTTGAATTTCACACTTTCTTTATTATATGATAAGTCCTAGAATTCTAGGAAGAATTTACTAGCACTTCATCAGATACTTAAAATAACCAACAGCTTTGTTACTAGAAGGTCATTAAAGTAAAGCATTGTTAATAGTGGGCCATCAGTGATCTCCAGCTTTGACCCAGAGCTGACCCATCCCCGGTAGTAACAGCATCCTGATCGTTTCAAATTACAATCAGTTCAAAAAATCATTTTAATGATATCAGATTGGAAGAGAGCCCTGTGTGGTTTGACAGCTGTGCTCTATATTTAAGCTCAGGGAAAGCTCACTTTAAAGCAACGCGTCTTTGTAGGCATGAAGCTCCTTAATGCTGTGACATGTCTGTGATTCTGTGCATCAATCATGGTGGCAGAAAGCCATATCCCTCCCTAAGAGGAGACGCCACGTGGCAGGCTAAGAGATGAAGGCTGCCGCGTGTCTGTCTGTGCAGCTGGCCTGCAGCCTCAAGTCTCAGTGTGTCTCCTTGGTGCCACCCACTCCCCCCACACCCCTTTCTTGTTTTTACCCTTCCTAGGAATGTGTTCTGCTCTTCCTCCTTTGTCATGGTGCCACTAATCACTCTTTTTCCTTGAGTTCTACTGTTCGCAAAATCAAAATCATAGCTCTTTTTCATTTTCAGGATGTGACTTATAAGTGCCATGACAGGAGAATAGGAAATTTCCCTTGGAGATGAAAAGGACTTAGATTCTAAACATGTCTGGATAGTTACAGATTTTTGAGATCTTTTTTCACCACTTAAAGTAATGTTTTGGGTTTGAATAATCATGGTTCATTTAATGTTTTTTTTTTTTTTTTTTTTTTAGAGGTTTTGCTATAGGGTGCATGTGCTCGCCAGACAGACAGAGAAAGACCGAGAGACAGAAAGCAAGAAATCACTTTCAGGGGGAATGGCCATGCCGCAGTCCCTTCTCCTCCATTCTCCTCTCGAGATCTTGGGCACACACACACACGCACCCGGTGTGAGTTTTTTAAGCCACCAGGTTCAGGATACGAACCGCGGTCGACTATGTGGGTGGGAGTCTAGCGACATAGCCATTATGCAAGCTGCTGGTTCCTATGTCTTCTTTTTTTTTTTTTTTCCAAAAAAAAACTAGATGTTTTTGCCACAGGGTATGTGCACTCACCACAGAGAGAGAGAAAGTGAAAACTTCCCTGTAGGGAAGCATGGCGATACTGCAGTCCCTTCTCTGCTATTCTCTTCTTGGGATTTTGGGCACACATGCACATGTACCTGGCATGATATTCAAGCACCAGTTCTGGGACTTGAACTGCAGTTGACCGTGTAGGAATCCAGTACCTTAACCCTCACACCACCTGCTAGTCCCTATTAAGCTTACTCGTCTTATTCATTTTTTCATCCTAAAGTCAGAAACCATTGTGTCATGCAGTCTAGTTTCAAATCCCCACTTTCCTATAGAATCCCTCAGAAAGATGGCTCCTTTTCCTTTTTTTCTTTTTCTTCACTTTTTTTTCCCCCCAGAGTATGTATGTGCTTGCCACAGAGAGATAGGGTGTCAGAAAAACATTCCCCATGGGGAATGGTCACACTGTCGTCCCTTCTCTTCCATCTCTCCCTCTTTTCATGATTTTGGGAATGTGTACACACGTGCCCAACATGTTTTCTAAGATGCCAGGTTTGGGACTAGAACCATGCAGTTGGCTATATAGGATCTCCCTGCCTTAACCACACTGGCCTGCCCTTGTATTCCTGTCTAAAATCATTGTATCTGCTGTTGAGACATATCAAAGATGAACAGTACTTTCAGATGTAGGAAAAAAATAGCGTAAGCAGTGTCAAGGTATATAAAACAATATCTAGAGAGTTACAGTGTTTTCTGACCAAATCAAGAAATAAACTTTTAATACCTATATCAAATGACCAAATAATAAATATTTCCCTAAAAACATACTTCTCTAATTTCATGACTAATATGTCCTGCCTCTTCAACCCCCACCCCAGCAACTTTCTTCTTTCCTTCCCCACCCCTTTCTTTTTTCTTTTTTTGTTACTTCTTTCAGAATAGACTTAGGTTTTCAATGGATTCCCTGCCTATAATTCTTCAAGTTTGAAGTTAGGGTAAAGGTTAACTCAAAAGGCTTAGCTGTACTGTAATTTCAAATCCTAGCCCTGCCAGGATACAAAAGCTCAAATTATCTCTGCACCAAGACCCAATTTGCTGTGCACAGATTTAAATCTTATAAGGAAAAGCCTCAAGATAGTATACTTGGTTGAGCACTGAGGCTGGTTATTGATGCAAGTTTAAGGAATTTTATAAACAAAGACAAAAAGACATATACTATATTATTCCACATATATAAAGTATCTAAAATAGTCAAAACTCAAAGGAACAAAGCAAAATGGTGGTTGACAGAAGCTTAGGAGGAAACGAGTTATTTAGTGGTATAGAGTTTCAGTTCTGAAAGGCAAAACAGTTCTGGAGATCAGTGGCACAAAAATGTGAACATGCTTAATCCTATTGAACTGTGCCTTTAAAACTAAGATGGTTTTATTTTAAGTATTATTTTCCATAATTAAAAATAAATAAGTAAATAAATAAATAAAGGGATTGACCTTAAAGAAATAGTAAATAGTATACCCTTTTACTAAAATGCTGCAAAGAGTTTCCTCAGTTACCTTTATCTGTCTGGAAATCAGCTAAGCTTCGCCGTTCTGTGAGAAAAGGATTGCAAACTTTTATCTGGCAATTAGAGGTTAGGTTTAAAATTAAAAACCCTTTAGGATAAAGTATCATGGGTAATTTTATGATACAAGTTTTTTTTATTTATTTCTTTTCTTTCTATATGATAAATACATGTGATGAGCAAGCGAGAGACAAACAGACAGACAGACACCCATCACTCTCTCCACAGGGTCTGAAGATGCAGTGATAACCTCCCTCCAGCCTTCCAGTCCATTGGTCCTGGGCACTCATGCACATGCCCAGCATGTATCAGGCTGACTGAGCCAGGGATTTGAACCATGGTGACACAGGTTTCCAACCACTGTTGAAGAAACTGTCTTAATGTTAATGTCACAAGCTGAAGGCAAACTGATAGATGACAGCTAGAATGGGGGAGAAGGAAAATAAACATATGGTAACCAATGTGCTAAATTTAATCTTGTTTTAATTAAATTTTTATTCATATTATTATCAGCTCAATGAGAATTGGCAGAGAAAGTGAATTATTTCTTACTCAGTCTTTTGGTTATATTTAAGCCTTTGATGGATTAGTTGAACCTCAACCACTGTGGGGATAGTAATCCTCTTTTCTCAGTCTACAGACTCACATGTAGTGTCATCCAGAAACACCCTCAAAAGACACCCCCCAAATAAGATTTTCAACAAACATCCAGGCACCCTTGGGCTCAGTCTACTTGACACATAAAATTCACCATTAGAAGTCCACGCCTAGAGAACATAGTCCCCATATGCAACTCATTACATCATAGTTAGTCTCTGAATAAAGACAGTCATGATTCCTCATAACAGGGCCAGGTAGTGGTGCAAAGATAATGCAACTGATTCATGTAGGCTAGGTCTTGTCTTCACATTCCAGGATTTCTGAGCATACCTGGTCCACATGGACATGCCCATGATCTGGACCAGCCCAGACTAGGAGTGGAGCACAGCATGGACCCCTGTTGGAGATGCCTGTCTCTTATGCTCTTTTCCTCTCTCATGGGAAAAAATCCATAAATTAACTTAATAATTCCCGTTAGTACAATACAGTTGTCCTAAGTACAATAAAAAAGCATTAACCCCTTTCCCAGAAGAAGGATAAAGTTCTTAAGTGATGTTTACTTTCGATATATCATAAATTAAATTCTATAATGTAAAATTAGCACCATTCAAATACCATGATATAAAGTTAATGCATCTTATGTTGCACAGGAAGGAAATAAGAGAGGGAAGAAGATAAAGATGTTTGTTATGCAAATGTTGTATTTGTTTATTATCGGGTTGTCTGGGGACCCAGTATATCACCAGGACACATTTTAAAGGATCTCTTGTATTTCAGACTCATTTTCCCTTACCTCCACTGTGAAGTAGCAGTTCAATTTCCCATTGGTAGTGAGTTCAATCATCCCAGCCAATGCAGTGACTCCCTTGCTTGTCTGTTAATTTAGAGGCACGAGCCCCTAGTGGTTGGGTGACTGTCTTAACTTCCGTTCAGTAGGATCACCATGTCTCCTGGAGGAAACATTCCTTTCTTTGGAACTAAGACTTTTAGGCCTGCAGAACATAAGATAGTGGGGAATGGAAGCAAAGACTTATAACTTTAGATTGGGGGTCATAGAGGTAATAGTATAATATTTTTTCAGAACAAAAACTATTCAAAGAATAAATGTATCAAGCATTTTATATTTAAAGTGATAAATTCTAGTTACCACAAAGTGAATTTTCCTAACCAAGAGTAGATAGTTGGTGTATTATTTGAAAAGAATTCAAGTGTGAATTTGAAAAGGAAAAAAAAATTCTCTAAGACTATACTCTCTATTGATACTGAAATTCTGGTCGCTTTAGGATGAAGTGACTCATTCTTAATCTATGGCTTGCCTATGTTATATAAGCACTATTAGGTATCATAAATATAAAAACTCAAATTTTAATATATATAAAAGAGAGAGAGAGATTTCAGATTTGCCGAGTGCTGATTGTGTCAAAAGCTTGCTATAAAAGCTTTGTAAAATTCAGTATGTTATTAAAATGCTCCAGATTCATCACTATTACTGTCATTATCTCTGTGCCATAGGATTCCTTTAGTCACACAGAATCACCTATTGAAAATATACATCCTATTTGACCTCTATTGTATAAATTAACCAGAGATCCGAATTCATACAAAAATTCATGCAAAAATGGTGCATATGATGCCTAGGGAGATATTAGAAGATGAGTCAGTATTGTATTGGTGCATAGTCATGTGGCTTAATGAAAGTCTTTGCAGAGGGGACAAAGACGTGAGATGTGAGAATCAGCAG